>NC_139229.1:78438760-78562722 GCF_977018435.1 Lepisma saccharinum | reverse complement strand
CCGAGCCTTATGGTTATAAGCAAATCGAGACTTGACTTTCATTTTAAAGTTAGATTGATTGATTGATTTGCTTTATTTTACTTCGCTATCTTGTGCCACTCTTGGCTAATTTGCGAAGACGTGGATGAGTGATGACATGATGAAATTGATGAATGGACACTCATAAACATCCATGCCCATGTCGAGATTCGAACCCGGAACCCCTGGCGTGGTAGCGCGATGTGCTAACCACTCCGCCACGGGCGGCGGCTAAAGTGAGATCCAAACCACCGTGCAATGTACCCCAACAGTGGATGGAACCCGGGATCCTTTGATGACAAGGCAACAGATAGACGCAGGGAGAGGGAAAAGGAGATAGAGGATAAAGAATGGAAAGAAGAAAAGAGGGAAAGAGAAAGTAGGAAAATAGGGGGAGAGAAGAAAAATGTGGAGAAAGGGAGACAGAAGGAAAGAGAGGAAAAAATAGGAAAAGAGGGGGAGAGAAGAAAAAATGTGGAGAAAGGGAGACAGAAGGAAAGAGAGAGGGAAAATAGGAAAAGTGGGGAGAGAAGAAAAATGTAGAGAAAGGGAGACAGAAGGAAAGAGAGAGAGAGGAAAAATAGGAAAAGTGGGGGAGAGAAGAAAAAGGTGGATAAAGGGAGACAGCAGGAAAGAGAGAGGAAAAATGGGAAAAGAGGGAGATGTAGAAAGGGAGACAGAAGGAAAGAGAGAGGGAAAAATAGGAAAAGAGGCAGAGAGACGAAAATGGAGAAAGGGAGAGAAAAGGAAAGAGAGAGAGAGGAAAAAATGGGAAAAGTGGGAGAGAGAAGGAAAGAGAGAGGATAAAATATGAAAAGTGGGAGAGAGAAGGAAAAGGTGGAGAAAGAGAGACAGAAGGAAAGAGAGAGAAGTTAAAAATAGGAAAAGAGGGGAGAGAAGAAAAAGGTGGAGAAAGGGAGAGAAGGAAAGATAGAGGATTAAATAGGAAAAGAGGGAGAGAGAAGGAAAAGGTGGAGAAAGAGAGACAGAAGGAAAGAGAGAGAGGGGTTAAAATAGGATAAGAGGGGGAGAGAAGAAAATGCTGGAGAAAGGGAGACAGAAGGAAAGAGAGAGGAAAAATGGGAAAAGAGGGGGAGAGAAGAAAAAGGTGGAGAAAGGGAGACAGAAGGAAAGAGAGAGGATAAAATAGGAAAAGAGGGAGAGAGAAGGAAAAGGTGGAGAAAGGGAGACAGAAGGAAAGAGAGAAAGGAAAAATGGGAAAAGAGGGAGAGAGAAGAAAAAGGTGGAGAAAGAGAGACAGATGAAAAAGAGAGAGAGGATAAAATAGGAAAAGAGGGAGAGAGAAGGAAAAGGTGGAGATAGACAGAAGGAAAGAGGGAGAAAATAGGAAAATAGGGAAAAAGAAAAATGGTGGAGAAAGGGAGACAGAAAGAAAGAGGAAAAAGGGAGATAAATTGAGAAAGGAGGAAAATAGAGAGAGAAAAGGGAGACAAAAATATTTTTCAAAATTTGCTACATAACCACGTTATACTTAGATGGGCTAATGAGGGCTGAGCCTACAATTTAAAGTTGGATCCGAACCCCTGTGGGTCAATCCATATGAAATCATACCAGCTGGTTGCTTGACCATTTTTAAAAAAGTTTATTTTTTGAGTGGTGTAAGCCTCATATATTGACAGTTCGGAACCACTCTTATTTTATTTTTACTATCACCGATTTGAAGATGGCGGGCATTTTTTTATCATGGCGCGCGTCATTTTCTCCATTCGTAAGCATCAGCGGCAACTTTTTTTTTCTCAGCTCTGGTAAGTCCTACGACAATGAGACAAAATCTGTGATGTTAAGCACATTATAGGCTACAATTATATTTCTGTGTAATTTTCTAAATATTATTCCTTCATAATAAATTTTAAGGTTAAAACTGTGTATTTTTATCGCTCAAAATGACATTTTCGGACATTTTTTTGAGAGGGAAGGCAGTTTACTTGACACTTGAATTTTTTGCGCAAGTACCTGTGTACCAATAGAGTACGTCAAAATTATTTGAAGCTTGAGACTTTAATATTTGTTTTTCTACAGGGTCATAAACATGTACTTTTTGTTAAAAAAGTCCAAGTTCAGGGTTAAATATCTCTGGTGGGCAGTTGTTTAAAAATCTGAAATTTGTACACAATACAGTACTTCAGGATAAGTAACTTCAGTAAAAATTTTGAGTTTGAGATTTAATTGGTTTAGGAGATACAAAACTCGTGAAAAATTCAACATTTTGCATTAAATATGGCATGCCTAATTTCATTTCTTATTAACATTTTGTGTTGAAATTCTGCAAACTGTAATTTGGAATGTCAATGAACAACATTACAATCCTGAAATGGCTCTGCAATTAAGTATATATACGAGGGCATGCTGAAAAGTAACGCTTCCTAGGTTTTTATTTTCTTTGTTACCTTGTAAACGCATTTTGGATTTTGAGCAACCATACATTGCACTTACAAGACTTTCCACCTTCTCCATTGAAGGTTTCAAACTTCTATCGCCAGGGGGTGGTGAACTATGGCGAGGAAAATGTCAGCATGTAACAATGCAATGTTGGTGAAGCGCCTGAAGTAGCGTGCAGTGATCGAGTTTATAACCGCAGAAAATGTACTACAAATTGACATTCATCTGAGACTGAGGGAATATTATGGGGATGAATGTGTAGACATCAGTACTGTGCGATCTTGAGTTTATCATGCTCTTAAAGAAAACCCCAGCTGAAGAAATCTCAGCTATGTGAGAGAATGGAATGGAAGGCCGCGAAATGCAACTGATGGAGGTCATCGGAATCGTGTTCAGCTGGAGTTATCTTTATGAGCATGAACAGCCCATGATCGCACAGTACTGGTTTCTACTCATTCATCCCCATAAAGTGCCCTCAGTCTCAGATGAATGTCAATTTCTAGCACATTTTCTGCGTTTAGAAACTCTTATCACTGCACGCTACTTCAGGTACTTCACCGACATTGCATGGTTACATGCTGCCAATTTCCTCGCAATAGTTCAGCACCCCCTGGCGATAGAAGTTTGAAACCTTCAATTGAGAAGCGGGAAAGTCTTATAAGTGCAATGTATGGTTGCTCAAAATCCAAAATGCTTTTACAAGGTAACAAAGAAAATAAAAACCTAGGAAGCGTTACTTTTCAGCACGCCCTCGTATATATACTTTATTGCAGAGCCATTTCAGGATTGTAATGTTGTTCACTGATATTCCAAATTACAGTTTGCAGAATTTCAACACAAAATGTTAATAAGAAATGAAATTAGGCATGCCATATTTAATGCAAAATGTTGAATTTTTCACGAGTTTTGTATCTCCTAAACCAATTAAATCTCAAACTCAAAATTTTTACTGAAGTTACTTATCCTGAAGTACTGTATTGTGTACAAATTTCAGATTTTTAAACAACTGCCCACCAGAGATATTTAACCCTGAACTTGGACTTTTTTAACAAAAAGTACATGTTTATGACCCTGTAGAAAAACAAATATTAAAGTCTCAAGCTTCAAATAATTTTGACGTACTCTATTGGTACACAGGTACTTGCGCAAAAAAATTCAAGTGTCAAGTAAACTGCCTTCCCCCTCAAAAAAAAGTCCGAAAATGTCATTTTGAGCGATTAAAATACACAGTTTTAACCTTAAAATTTATTATGAAGGAATAATATTTAGAAAATTACACAGAAATATAATTGTAGCCTATAATGTGCTTAACATCACAAATTTTGTCTCATTGTCGTAGGACTTACCAGAGCTGAGAAAAAAAAGTTGCCGCTGATGCTTACGAATGGAGAAAATGACGCGCGCCATGATAAAAAAATGCCCGCCATCTTCAAATCGGTGATAGTAAAAATAAAATAAGAGTGGTTCTGAACTGTCAATATATGAGGCTCACACCACTCAAAAAATAAACTTTTTTAAAAATGGTCAAGCAACCAGCTGGTATGATTTCATATGGATTGACCCCTGTGCAATTTACCCCAACAGCGGATCGAACCATTGCCTTCTCCATCTGAAAGCCTAATGGCTTGCTCTGGTCACGTGACTAAGCGTCAGCAACTGGAGGCGAGATAGCCGCCATGTTTGATTTACTTCTTGGGAATCAATGTTGGTTCTTTTTAGTGAATATGGAATTGTAATGAAAATTTAAGAACTGTATTCGAGTTTTCATGACATGTAAATATGCGTAAATGTACAAAAGATATTTTGTAAGTGTTGTGTGCTCAATTGCAGAGGCAATTATGATAAAAAAAAAGGTAAGAGTAACGTTCACAATTCTTCAAGATGTTGCTGAAAATGAGATTTTTTTTAGGGCAATTTCATGTGATTCTGTCCCTACGAAAAAATACAAGTTAAGTAACAAAGGTTTTATACTCATAAATAAATAACAGAAATAGTTCAAGATTATATTAGATGCCTATTCCGGACACATGAAATCTTTACATCATGAAGATTTCATGTGTCCGGAATAGGCATCTAATATAATCTTAGATTCGGTCAAGTTTTATCATTTGTCAACAATTGTTTAAGGAATATCAAATAATTTACCCTGAATTACAACGTTAAGAATAATGTTAAGATACGTAGTTGCTTATGATTGCAAAATAATTTGTTTCAAGATTTAATCAACGTTTAAAATATTACGGTTATGTCTACTAAAGCAGTTTGTTAGTTTAAATGTTATGCAGGCATTCGATAACATATTCATATAATTTACACAAATTTTCAGTTTCAAAATATGCTTAATGAGAAAAAAAATCTAAACAACTGGGCCAAATTGATACATGTATACATTTACATTCTTATTTTATTCCGCTTTTATGCTTCTTTAGGCTAATCGGAGGCGAATGGAAGATATGTTATGCATTCAAATACAAGGGTACGATGTGTAGCAAGAACTTCGATGAAATATTAGTGTGTAAAATTATCCAAGAATTCATTACTTATGTTTCAAACACAAATGTTTTTACACAAAAAGCATTTTATTACCTTGCTATGTTAATATGAACTACAAATGTAGTAAATTTTATAAAATTGTTTCAAGTGAACTGTTATTTTATTTTTGTTTTTTGTGAATCTTCGATGTTGGTAATTTTGATTATTAAATCTGTGATAATGTTTATTGTTTCATAATTCACTAACATTCTTCACGATTTTTTTTAACAGAGTGTAAAAACAGTGTGAGGAAATATTCCAAATGTTTATTTTCCAAATGAACGCTAACATCGAAATATTAATCTGCTTTCTTTTTTCCCATGAAAATGTAGAAACTCTTAAGTTATGGTCACAGGTCTTACTAACGACAATGAAGAGATTCAATTTGTTTATTATCTATCGTTCAATAAAGTCAAAACGGTTGAAATTACAATGTGCAAGTGATTTGGTTTAGTCCTTTTTCACAGAAATGTAACATTGCCCTTGTACAAATTTCTTTCACATTTGTTGAAAGGTTATGGAATTTAAGATTTTGTATTGAGATTGTATAGCTATACAGAATATCTGCATTATCTGGTTGATTAATTTTGGGTAAAGTTAAATAAAATTTAATTGATTAGGTATCTTGGCAAGTTTACGGTCAACCTAACATGCGGCGTTTTGATTTAATCCATTATTTTTACATACAAATGTTCATGCAAAAGCTATAACGAGTTTTACTGTAGCTGACAAATATGTCGGATAATATTTTCTGAAGAAATACAATGTTTATTTTTTTTCCGAGCAAGTCTTTCTTTGTGCTATGGTAGGAATTTTTGTGGTGGCCATAGTGACTTCCTGAATGAAAATGTTGGTGTAAATACTCAATATTCTACCTTTTTCTTCTAACTATATTCGTCGGGAGGGTAAATGTGAAAATTTAACTTCATAAAAGAAAGAAATATACTTTAATTCTCTACAATAAAAATACGACAATGAGTTTACAACGTTAAGACGATCGCCTCCAGATGATGACGTCTTGACTGAGCGCTGCTGCCTGAACCTGAAGATGCTCTTGATCGAACCCGGGAACCCCGAGGCAAATTATTGTAACAGGATCAGGCCGTTGACATAAAATTAGTTAACTACTACTAGTAGTAGTATTAGAACAAGTATAATCAATAATAATTATTATAAAATAGTAACCCCACTGCTCGATTCATCAGACGAGCGAATATCTTAAACATATTCTGATTTTATTATTTTTTATCCGATTTTAAAGATTATGTTGAGGTAAACTGACTGTATCCAATTCAGTTTAATTTTATTTTTTGGAATCTACTCTCTCCCGCCCTCAAGAAAGTAAAGTGAGAGTACTTGCTGCCTCCTTGTCGACGGGCACTTGACATGCATTTAAATCAGTCCCGTTTTAGGGAAGGTTCTTCAGTTAACTTAAATTGCATGTAGGGGGATTCTCACGATGTTGTGACTTTACGTACATAAATCCGAACGAGTTTAAAGTAAAGAAGATTAGTAAGCTATTAAGAAGACACGGGATTGACTTCTATACCAAAGTAACAACAGAAAATGTATTAAAAAGACAATAAAGTACAAGGGTAAATACATTTTTGTTAAAATAATGACACAGTAACGCACACGATTGATGTTATGTGCACGTCAAAACCCACCTAATACCACCAAAAGGTATACAAGCAATTAGACAAAAATCTGCTGTGAACTGGAAACCCATATGAATCCATTCGAATGGGAGGTACAGGAGTATTTAACAGACAGAACAGACGCATATAACTGGATGCATATCTTTCACTGACAACTCGATTCACTCACTTGTTTAAAGAAGATCTTTACGGAGCGTGACAGACAAAACAAGCTCGTAATTTCTTCTTTTTCTGTCCGACTTGGCCCACAGTTCGTCTGCAAATATAGAACAAACTTAACGACTTTGCTTCAGTGTTACGTGAACCCGTCCTGTTAGAAGTTCTCACTACTTCAATATAAGTGTATAAAGAACATATTATAAGATCCACTGCAAACCTCCATATTGCCGCACGTCATTATTTGTCTTTAAGTGGTCAATTATAGTTTTGGATGAACGGGATCAGTCTGGAGAGTGACGTTGCCAAAAAAAGAGAAATGCTTGAGTTCAATCTATTTTTAGTGGCCTCTGCTTTGGTGACCATCGCTGCTGAGATTTTCTCTTCTCTCTTTCCGCTCTCTTTCTATTCCTCTCTTCTCTCCTCCCTCTTTCTTGCTCAATTTTGGGGAAACTTGCCACAATCACAAAGGATTTTTAAATGCAAGGAAAAGGCATTGCGCATTTTGGCAAATGCACATAAAACTGAAAAAAGCAAACACCATTTTTTTAAAAAAATCATATACTACCACTTCCAAATGTAGTACGTATTTCAAACACTTCTTTTATAAATGAAACGAAATTATACAATTACAATACCACATTCCCAAAGTAACCCAGGGCCTCCCCGATGGTGCAGTGGTAGCGTTGTCGACTTGCAATCAAGGGGTCCAGGGTACGATAGTGGAGGCACATAGTGATTCGGATTCCACTTTAAACTGAAGGTCCATTCCAAATTAGCCATCCTGTGCATAAAGTGGATTAAAACACCAACTCAATCAATCAATCAATCAAAACCCAAAGTAACTTCCTACCTAAAAGAAAAAATGTCAACAGGAAAACAGTTATACAATTTGTTACTAAATAGTTCTAAGAACGAAGTAAAATAAACCAAGCCATTCAAGTATGTACCAAGACATAACGATAAAAAATAATTCTTACTCGTATTATCGATTAAATAGAATAAGATTTAATAAATTTTGTGCATCAAGGTCATACCATGGAAAATCAACTATACCGCAAGGTTTATTCTGTCGCCATTCTCAAGTTCTTGTACAGGAACTCATGAATTGTTAAATGTTTATTTAATTTATATATTAGCTTCTATATAAGCTAAATAAAAAAAGATCGACTAAAAATTAATGAAAATTCAGTAGTCAAGTAGCGAACGATTGAATAGTGAATGTGAATGATCTGAAAGATAATTGCGTGAGGATTTCTATATTATTTGAAATTTTCTTTTAGTTATTGCTAATATTAATAATGTACAACAAACTGCCCAAATGTACTTTCAGTACAAACCCTATTTTTATTAAACCAAACCCGCAGTAACCTTGCTCTTAGATTAATTGTGTCAGGGCAAGCAGTGGCCTGACATTATCTCGCTGCGTTATCAAAGTTATTTGTGATCTTTCAGCAGCTGCTTGGAGATAAGGAAATCTGCACTTGTCAGGTCAAATTGCAGAATCTATTGTTATTCAGAGACAAACAAGACCTTGTCTGTGCAACCGCTATTCCTATATTCGTGTTCCCTCCGTAGCAACATGCTTGCGTTTTTATTATAGTAATTTTTACGGTGCTTATACATTTAGGTACATCACGACGATGAGAATGTATGCCCAAAATTTTCAGTTCTTTCCTCTGCCTACCTAAATACTAGGTAAATCAAAAAGTAAAGGCAATTTTCACATAACATCTTTATTTCCACACAAGAAGAAGAACTAACATGTCACTTTTCCACATATGCCCCCTGCACGGCAATGTACATTTGGTATCGTGCAAGCGGCTTCTGTATCCCGTCCGCAAAGAAGGTTTTTGTCTGCACCGCCTGCTGGACCTCGTCATCTGACCTGAACCGACGACCACGAACAAACTTTTTGGTACACTAATTCACTATTGCATATGCTGATCTGAAACTTATATCGAAGAGTGTGATCAGATCACAGATCCTATGTTGATTCCTGTATTATGAGAAGACTGACTACCATGCTAAAGGTCCCGGGTTCGATCCCCGGCCGGTTCAAATTCGGGAACTTTTCTAACGTTGGAAGCGGCCCCGGCGCCCACCCAGCTTCGAATAACATGGGTACCTGGGGGAAACCCTGGGGGGTAAAGACGGTCAGGTGCGTGATGCTGATCACATCACCCCCACTCACGACCGGATCAAGAAAGTGTGGGGCGTTACCCCCACACCCCCTATACGCCTTCATGGCGTGGTGCTAAGCACATGGGAGCACTTTACCTTTTTTTTAATAGTAGAGAAGTAATAGTAGAGAAGCTATCTTCCAAATAGTCATTTCCGTGAAAATTGTATAGTAGTAGTTGTATAGTATTAGTATTAGTAGTAGTAGTAGTAGTAGTAGTAGTAGAAGAGAGAGAGAGAGAGAGAGAGAGAGAGAGCGAGACAGACAGACAGAGAGAGAGAGAGAAAGAGAGATCCCACACAGAGATAAAAAGTACAAAACGAGAAGAGAGGAGGAAGCGTGAAAATAGAGAGAAATTGAAGAGAGATATAGAGAAGGGTGTGCGAGAATGAAAGAGAAATTGAAAGATTTGATTTGATTTGATTTGATTTGATTTAGTTTATTTTACTTCGCGTTTTGTGCCTCTTGGCTAATTTGCGAAGATGGGGATGAGTGATGAAATGATGAAATTGATGAATGAACATTCACAAACAACCAAGCCCGACCGGGATTCGAACCCGGGAGAAATTGAAAGAAAGAGATAGAAATAGAAGAGAGATATAGAGAAGGGAGTGAGTGTGAGAATGAAAGAGAAATTGAAAGAAAGAGAGAGAAATAGAAGAGAGATATAGAGAAGGGAGTGTGAGAATGAAAGAAAAATAGAAGAGAGATATAGAGAAAGGAGTGAGAGAATGAAAGAGAAATTGAAAGAAAGAGGGGGAAATTGAAGAGATATAGAGAAGGAGTGTGAGAATGAAAGAGAAATTGAAAGAAAGAGAGATAAATAGGAGAGAGAGATATAGAGAAGAAAGTGTGAGAATGAAAGAGAAATCGAAAGAAAGAAAGAAATAGAAAGGATGACAGAGAGAGAGAGAGAGAGAGAGAGAGAGAGAGAGAGAAAAGGAACTAGAGAAAAAGAGAAATAGAAGAAATAGAGTGCCACGTCTCAAGAGTAGCACCAGTCCGGCTTAGGCTAGGGTAAAACACGAGATACTCAGGCGAGCTAAAACTGAATGATAACCTTAAAGAATGAAAGGAAACGACTTATTTAACTAACTACTGAGAGTACAATACACCGTATAATCTTGTATCCTTAAATTAAATTTGTCTGATATACGTAATCCAATTTAAGCTGTCTATATATTTATACACATATATATCTTTGAGGTTATATCGACGTCAATATTCCAAAATCTCCTATTTCTTATTTACAGATGAAACTTCTTTAGTTGATGTCGGCTCTTCTTCTTCTAATGCAAAAGATACATGAAGGCTTCTTCTTCTTATAATACAGGAATCAAAATAGGAAGACTTCTTCTTCTCATAATACAGGAATCAATATAGGAAGGCTTCCTCGTCTCACAATACAGGAATCAATATAGGAAGGCTTCTTCTTCTCATAATAAAAGGTAAAAAAAGGTAAAGGGCTCCCATGTGCATAGCACCACGCCATGAAAGCGTATGGGAGGTGTGGGGGTAACGCCCCACACTTTCTTGATCCGGTCGTGAGTGGGGGTGATGTGATCAGCATCACGCACCTGACCGTCTTTACCCCCCAGGGTTTCCCCCAGGTACCCATGTTATTCGAAACTGGGTGGGCGCCGGGGCGGCTTCCAACGTTAGAAACGTTCCCGAATTTGAACCGGCCGGGGATCGAACCCGGGACCTTTAGCATGGTAGTCAGTCTTCTCATAATACAGGAATCAACATAGGAAGGCTTCTTCTTCCTCCAATATGGGAAAGACTTCTTCTTCTCATAATCCAATAATCAATATAGGAAGGCTTCTTCTTCTTCCAATATGGGAAACACCTATTCCTCTCAACGTATGTATATGGATCAATACATGACGGCTGCCTCTACTTCCAATGCCTGAATAATTCTTCCTACAGTACGTAATTATATACATATATATATATATATATGTATGTATGTATGTATGTATGTATGTATATATCTTCTTATAATTGTATCACTTGGCGTTTCGACAGTATCTATTGGAATCAACTTGAATTTGTTCTTTTCCTTAGATATATCCCTTTTCAATCCCTATGGATCCGGAACTCATGCAGGTGGCTGAATTATCTCACCACCTTCCTTTCTGCGCTGCGTCAACTATACGTGACAACCAAAAGGGACAGTTAAACTTCAAGTCCTTTCACGCGCTCATTAACCCGGTGCCGAATACAATGCGCAACTCGTTGTGCTTTGGTGCAGCCTAGGACTTGGCGCAACCAGGGGAAAA
This sequence comes from Lepisma saccharinum, assembly GCF_977018435.1. NCBI lineage: Eukaryota > Metazoa > Arthropoda > Insecta > Zygentoma > Lepismatidae > Lepisma > Lepisma saccharinum. Next base: position 78,551,494 of record NC_139229.1, on the reverse strand, counting down.
CAACCCAAAAGGGGCAGTAAAAGGTTCACGTCCTTTCACGTGCTCCTTGACCCGGTGCCGCATAGAATGCGCAACTTGTGTGCTTTGGTGCAGCCTAGGGCTTGGCGCAACCAGGGGAATACAACCAAAAACTCATAATGAAAATCTCCTTCCCAACCAGAGTAAAGAGACAAATCTGAAAACGTTTCCAGACTTTTTTAATCTTATGGTCGTAACGTAAGTGATTATTAGTGTTATCATTTATTCTTATTCCCTTTTTCATAATTCATTATTGTCCTATTACCACAAATCAAGCTTCATCTAATTTCATCTTCCTTTTGTCTTATTTACATCATTTAAGCGAAACGAAATCCCCGCTTTACATAGTGCTGCCATCTGTTAGTCACCGTTCCAAATGTTTACCATATGTTTTACCCATGCGGGCTCGTGACAAGAGAGAAGGTAGTTTGAGAAAGAAAAGGAAATTGAAAGAAATTGAGAGAATGAGAGAGAGAGAAAAAAAGAAAAAAGGATGATAAATAGAGGAAGCGAAATTGAGAGCGACAGAGAGATATAGAAAGAAAAAAGATAATGAGACGAGAAAGAAATCCAAAGAGACTGAAAAACGACAGATAAAGGGAAAAGCAAACAAGAGGTAGAATAGGACGAGACGGATAGAGAGAGAATGGGAGTAGTGAGAAGGAGAGAGAACGAAATAATCTTAGCAGTCAAGGCTATTGGATCAGAGGTCACGTGAGAATATTATGTCCACAATTTTTTCTGCTGACGCCTCTGGATGGTAAAAGTACAAATGGACATTAGTGGAACAGCCAATCACTAAAAAAATGTACTAGGTGCTTCAGAAATACTTGAGGGTTTACAAAAATTTATTGGAAGTAAACTATTGAGCTTTCGTTAATGAAACCAGTCCAGAACGAAGGAGGAACTCAGTTTTTTTTTAACACCTACAAATGTTCAATGTATGCACCACTAGTGACACGGCATATCTAGTACTATCTTGTACTTCTTTGAAGATGTGGCCAACCATATCTTTGAAGGTCATCCAGTGGGTTATACACCCTAAAGATTGGCGCCGCCACTAGCCATGATTGAATCAATGTCGCTAGCGTAACAATGTGTCTTCCGTTTAAAAATTAAACCCCTCATAGACAACCTTGCACGTCTAAAACTGACAACGATATCTTGAATTACATCTAAAAAAAGTTATATTCGACCTTTAAAGAAAGATACTGATCTAACTGTATAAAATTACTGTACATAGTACAATTCTACAAGGTATATTTGCAACAATTTTACATACAATCGGTCCATATTCTATGCAAGTACACGACCCTATCCTCTGAATAATAAATACAACATAAATTTCAAAATATAACAATAACTTCTGCAAATTAAACAATTACAACGGCGTGCAAAAAGTTATTAACGTGCGTAATAAAACATCTCATTTTCATTGTAACAATTGAACTCTCAGTATATATCGCTATTAAAACCGACACATTAGAATAGAGTAAATTACGCCTTTTAAAAAAATGTTGTTATTAATGGTGATGACTTATTTTATTCAGTGACTTTCTTATGTAACAGAATACCGTTCCACTATTATGGCATGTTATCTTATGACGTGTTTGAAATGTCTATAAATATCTGAAATTGCAGCAGTATGTCACACGTCACAAGTTGTTGCAAATCATGAGCCGATGTTAAGTGTTACGAAGTAGTGTTTAAAAAAAAGCAACATATGATGCATGTTTCATAGTACCCACTTGTACATAAATGTATCAAGCTACGAGGAAACAACAATGTAATTACGTTTCCTCAAAAATTATTGTACAGTTGTCTGCATTAATTTGTGGGCGGTTAAAGTTTCTGAGAACAGGCAGTAAAATACGCGATGCATAAAATACCACTTTACAAAGTTATTTGGGGTAAGTAACAACTTCTGTTAAATATAATTGCATGGTGTTAAGACTATAATCATAGTAATTGGTACGCATAAATCATATTTTTACTTTTTCTGACACAGAACGGTAAGACTGGTTATGATAGCAAAATAGCCTACTGTAACATGCAAGGAGTATCAAAACTATGTTTCTTGCAAAATCAGTGATCAAATTGAAGGGGGGTGGGATGGGGGGCAGAGGAACACTCAGTCGAGATATCCTTGCACGAGTTCTGAATTTCTAAATTAGTTCCCAATTATACATCTTTATTTAGTTGTGATTCAGTACTGATTTAATGATTTTCATTAGAAGTTTAATTCTAAGGTGAAAATGACAATTTAACTATTGGCATACCATGTCATTGTGAAATTAATCCTGCAACAGTAAATTACATAAGATTATGATGTTTAAAAAAGTAGTTTGTGATTTTTAAATAAATATAGGCTACCTTAAACAGTACATTTGGTATTATTATTGAAATGTCAGAATTCAAATTGACTCATATTAAGTTGATCATCGAAGTCAAAAGTTTTGTCAAAGTTTAAGCCCAACTTAATGCTCTGATAGACCAATCGGAACAGGACATAGAGTTTAAAATGGAATCTGAACCACCGTGCGTCTCCACTGGGGATCGAACTCCTGACCCCTTGATTACAGAGTGACGTTCAAAGCAGCGCCATTAATTATATTTAACCATTTTAGTCGAAATTATATTTGCGTACGAGAAATCTCACTAACTTGACAATGAATGATCATGTACTCTTGTTAAAAACTTCACGTTTGTGTGTTCCAGAGTGAGTTAATTGATTTACCAATCTCTTCGTTAACAACAATGGGCAACAAAACAGAAGAGACTGATTATTTAAACAGTTCGATGGCTATCCAATTAGAAAACAGCATGTTTTTCTTTGTCCCGAGTCGTCTACGCTCTACATACTGCACTAGTAGATAAAACATGGAAATCCAAGACAAAAAAAGGGCTTCGAAGAGTGTTCGAAGAAGAACACGATGTGCTGAGAAGACAGTGTGTTCCGTGCAAGGATTTTTATTAAATGCTTACGTTGGACCGTGTGACAGGATATACGCCTGGATGAAAGTAGCAGTGTGAATGTTGATACGCCAGCAGAAAGTTGCGGTGGCTTCTCGAAATCGAAAACCGGAACGCGTTTTAACTTGCTCCAGCGACAAGTGTGTTTTGGGAACAAGTGTGTATATATACTCAGGCCGTATCGCCATGGACGCCGAGCCAACATTTTGAAAGGAGAAACTATTTTTCCTCTCTTTTTGCAAGTGTTGGTATGAAAAGCTGCCAAAAGTCCTGGTGTTTCCACTATTCCGGCCAAAACGATTTCCTGCGGTTATTGAACCATGACCAGACTTGATCTACTCTGATGCTATCGAATAGTCGTTTCATTTTCGCTGCATCTAGAAAAATTTTCATAAAACTGAGAACTTAAACTTAGTGATTTATCCAGACATTGGCGTAACTTGTGGCGGGGGGAGGGGGAGAGGTACGAACTTGAGGCTTAACTTTTGGAAGACAGAGTCGAAAAGATTTCCATTCCATAGCAATAGTGTCCAGGATTATTTGCTAAATAACTGTTACATTTGCGAAATCACAAATATTATTATTTATTACCTAGCTCTTCAGGTCTTAGGATGTTGACAAAAGTATCCTTTATTAGTAAATTTTAACGAACATGATTTGGGGGGGGGGCAAATGCCATCCCTTTCCCCCGCCAAGTTACACCTATGTATCCAGACCCCAAATATTCCACAATAAACGAAACTCCAATAACCCTTTGCGGCAAGGATGTATTATATTTAGGGGGGGCAAGAGGTCCTGACCCCTAGAAAGACTTACCAAGTACACCAATTAAATAACGTAAATATTTTTATTTAGCATTATCGGATAATGGAGAGTTATTTATTTTCGCCGAACTTACTGAAAAGCAAGAATAATATTGGGATCATAAAACTTTGGATGACAGTACCAAAGAAGATTTATAGACAGTAATAATTATAATAATATACATCAAATATTAATCAAGAACTTTACTTTTAAACTGGATCTAACATCCTTTTTTGGTATTCAATAAATATTCAATTCTTTATATGTTTGACATTAGTTTCCTCGCCAAAACAGTTGTTTTTATATAAATCTTGGATCTTAACTACACGTAAGCTCGGTAATGAACACGTGGTGTTATATTTCTATTCTTAAAACGTCTTTTAACATAAATAATAATGCAATATTAATTGAAGGGCTCGGTGTAAAACATGGTGACATTTTGGCCATTTTTGAGTTACAAAGTAAAATGTGCCATTCTTCAATTTTCGAGAGAAATTGCCATGTCATACAAATTACATTGGACTAAGTGAAGCCTTCTGAAATTGGTAAACACAACACGAAAACAATTTATCTACAGTATAGCTTCTAAAAACCTTTTTTCTTAATGAACTCAGAAATTACCAAAATGTCACTTACCATGTTTTACACCCGAGCCCTTCAATTAATATACATACGTTATTAATATTATTAGTTTAATATAATTATAATTTAATGATATTAATTTAAACATTATTATCATTGTTACTAATATTATTTCTGAGATCGGAGATGCTTGGTTCGGACTCCTTCTCCCGAAATGTATTTCTAGATACGTGAGGCCAGTTTTACACGGTACTTAGGTCTGTCTTCACTTCCGGATCGACCTCCAGCTTGAAACTACCTTAAGATTTTTTTACGTCCTCGGTTCACGAGGGCAGCAAGAGGGATCTCACACGGTCCTTAAAAATGCAGTCTTAAAAATGGCGACTGCACAAACACGATATATTATCACATCACAAATTTAGATGCTAACAATTGTTGAAGGAAAGGGAAAACAATGTTTTCTCCAACAAAGAATAACATGGCACTATTGAAAATTGTAGCACATGTAGCCCGTAGCCCGAATGTGAGTATATGGCAAAAGCAAATGTTATTTCAAGTTGTACCCCTTTACGGACTCGCTACTCTAAAGTTACATTACCCGTATATTACAAAGGAGGTTGTAACTTCTAAGGAATCCCTTCTCCGTACGGTTTTGAAGCTTATTCCCCAATACGAACTATGGTCAAATAAACAACGCAAACTTCACAATATTCAAAATACGATAACTGTGGTGTTTACATTAAGCTGATCATATTTACATTACATTGTAATCTCTTTGATCATAAAATATTTATTGAGAAATTTACTTCGAAAACCTCAAAATTTAGGGGCTGGCCTAGCGTCGTGAAGACAATTGGGGAGCTCCTTGAAAAGAAGAAGTAGAGGGTGTGGAAAGACAGATAACAGCGGCGATGGGACTCGATGTGCTGGCCACGGTCACCCAATGAAAAATAAAAGCTATGGCAGGCCCTTGGCCCTTCGAGGGCTGTTGCATTCTGGAATTAAGTTTCTCTTATGAGATTAATTATAATTGAATGAAAATTAATATTTATCTTCCTTATGGTCATCAGTGAAAAAGAACAGACCGCTTGCATTAATCCATGAAGCATGTTACACAAGTTATCTAGCATTAAGAAACTGGAAAAGTAAATAACTTATATTTTAAAGTAAGGACAAATGTAATCGACTTACTTTCTCAAATGAGTAACCGTAAATGAGTTACTTGTAAAAAGTAACTTTTCAAACAATGGAACAAAGGTATGCAGAGAAAGCTCATAGCAAGTTACCTTCGGCTACAATCTGGAATTTGATTGGCCCATTATTGAGAAACTTCTACCCATTGTTCCTACTAATTCTGACAGTTATGCTCGACATTAAAAAACAGAAGGCGACCTCATTAACGCCCGAAACATGTAATTACGCTCATTGTGCAACAAACGAATCCGTATGAATGTCTGGATTTTTCACTTATGGAATTCACACGTTACGCGAAACAGTTACATGTGTATCATATTACAGTTAGTATAATGATACAACAAGTCGATTTTTAGACAAAGTGGTATGTACGGAACGTGGTATGCAGAAAGTTTGAGAGCGAAGAGGCTAATAGCGACTTGTAAACATGGGTCCCGGGATCGTTATCGGGGAGAAGAGGGGGAATCTTCCCTCTCAAAATTTAAAAACTGGGAACAATCCTGTTCGACTTTTATAAGTCAAAATCAAGGACGGCAAAATACAGGTCTCCGGCGCCACGGCACATGAAAATTTCACCTAGTGCCTGAATTCTTAAATTCAGTTAGACTATATATTCAGTTCAGTTCACTTCAGTCTGTCTCTCTCTCTCTCTCTCTCCACATATATGTACACCACACACACACACACACACACACACATACACACCCCGATACACACACACACACACACACACACACCATCACCCCCCCCCCCCCCACACACACACACCCCGGGTGGGGATCCTAAAAGTACGACCGGAAATATTTCGTGAACAACAATAAATATTGAAAAACTGCTTTCCAGATATATAGATATGAGAGGGGCTCATGAAATTAGTGGACACGTACTTTTTTCCTACTTTTATATGAGCTGAAAATAAAATGGGATTTCCATAAAAAAATTAAAAAAACAAGTTTGTGTTGAAAATCGTATACTTCCTTACGTAGTTGAACGTACTTCGTACACTAATTTCATGAGCCCCTCTCATACCTATATATCTGCGAAAGCAGTTTTTCAATATTTATTGTTGTTCACGAAATATTTCCGGTGGTACTTTTAGGTGCCCTACCATATATATATATATATATATATATATATTCCTCCTCCGTGGCCGTGCGGTCTAAGGCGCTGTGCTTTGCACTCTGACTGCGGGACGGCATGGATTCGAGTCCGCCCGGGTTTTCGGCCTGTGTATAGGATCGGTGGCAACTCCGAGGAAATTGGGCAGCTACGAGTGAGTAACGTAAAATCTCCTACAACGGCTGAGGCCTCGACCTGCTGACTCCACGTCACTCTTTGATTTTTTTTTGCTGCAGATTTCAGTTTTTGTCCTTGAGGCAAGCGATGAAGGAAGGATCCGTCAATACATGTGATTGCCTAGTTTTGCGTTTCCTGCTGCAGGTCCCAGAAGTTGATGGCAAAGGGTTTAGCTCCTCAAAACTTCCACGAGATGACACATCCCCTTCTCTTGTTGTAAGCTCTGATGATCGCTCATCTTGAACATGGAGTTACAGAAACAAAGACATGCCCAGGCATCGTTCTGGATTAAAGGGATATATTCCACAAGCATTGAACCCATTTACAGCATTGTTCGTTCTCGATGTCTCACCATCCTGTAACAAGAGCACATTGTATTAGAAACACAAAGATTTGAAAGGTTTAAAATGCATTACATACTATTCACACTTGCCATTTCCATTACTGAGTCAAGTATACATTAGTATCTCAATCAAAAAGCACCAAACAATAGTTAAATGAAATACAATTCGTCTATGTCCGTTTGCCCCAACGGAAAGCTGTCCATCTGCCCCACTTGGAACCTTTGGCCTTACATTCCGAAAAAAGTCCACCAGATGGCAGCACATTGTTGGCAACATGTGTTTATCTATAAAGGAATCACTGCCTTCACCACACTTCAAATCACAACTTCGGCGGGACCATAGTAATCTATGCAATCCTTGTGTTCGCAACACATTTTTTTAGTATTCAGGATTTCGCATGTACATTTTGTGCTTACCTGGTCAGGTTTTTAGGCTGGATGGGCGTTTCTTCTTTACAATTTCTTCCGATGCTCAACACACCAGCTCGCAAACGTTCAGGTTCGTACACAACTCCAACTGCTGCACTGTTGCTAACTTCAAACCGAAAATATTCGTACTTTGCTTAGGGGATGTCCGTTTGCCCCGTCTTTACCCTATATAATAGGGAGAGGTGAGAGAGAGATTAATATTTCGAGTTCGCTTATGGAAATTTTCATTACCCTTTTTTTTAAAAAAAAATAATAACGAGTACAGTATGTGCTTTTTCGATGTTTGTGCGTTTTCTGTATCATGTGTATCATTAAATCAGTACAAAAAACTGCCATTATAAGTTTTTCTTCACTGTTGCTAGCCGAATTTTAAAATCTGCGGCAATATGTTAGAGTCGGCCATGTATTAGAATGTAGTATTACATAGTTATTTATGCTATGGTTGAGGTTTCTTTAGGAAGGGCACTCCGGTACAAGAATTAATTATTTTTAATGCATTATTAATAAATTAGATGTTTAAATATCACATTTAACAATATGTAACTTTATCGTAGTTTGATTTATGGCTTTCTTAGCCCGCATATGAAAACAGTGCTGACTCCTGAGAAAAAGGGGTTGACGCCTGAATTACTTCTAGTTTTATCTCCCCCTGGTCAAAATTAATTGAAGACTAAAATTGGTAAACGCTGTAAGTGCCAGAATCATTCAAACGCCGTTTTCCACGTTAAACTGCAAAATGTGCCATGCTTTATAATGTGGTAAACGTGAAATGTGGCTGGTAGCCCTCTAAGTAGTTCAAAGGGCGTGTAAAGAGGTCACTCGTGTGCACGTTCTTACGGGCTGATGTGCGGAACGATGCGATTTCACAACACTTTCGCTTTTGGCACTTACAACGTTTACCACTTTTAGTCCTCAATTATACTATCTTATCTTTTAAAAAGGCTACAGCTTGACCAAGGAGAGAAAACCCTTGTTGTCGTCAGTGGCGCAGGAACGCTTTTCATTTGGGGGGGTACAAAATTCAGCCTCCCATATATATATATATATATATATATATATATATGTCCAATCTGTCGCAATAATAATAATTAGTATAATTATATTTAATTAAATTAATATATTAATTAATCAAATATGTACATTAATTAATATTGTATTGTTATTATTACATGAATAGGTAAAAGATAGTAAAATAATAGAAATATAACAGCAAGTATTCATTATCTAGCGTACGTGTAGTTAAGATCGCCAAGATTTGCACAAAAACAACTGCGCTGGCAAGGACTTTAATGTCAGATAGAAAAAGAATTGAATATTTATTGAATAACAAAAAAGGAGTTAGATCCAATTAACGAAAAGTAAAGTTCCTGATTAATATTTTATGGATATCATCATTAGTAGTGTGCATAAATCTTTGGAATCCTTCAAAGCCGTATGAGCCAAATTCCTTGCCTTCCAATAAGTTCAGCGGAGAAAACCATCGAGTATACAGGGTGCAGCAGAAATAACTCCCGGATTTAATTCGTGAATAACAAAGCAACGATAGATGATATGCAAAATTTTATTTCACAGTTGGAAAAAACAATGATTACCATTTTGTTTCCCATATGTACCGAGACAACTCCATGAACGCCCCTACTTTTTTGAGGAAGACCGCACGCAGCTAATGTAACGTCTGACCGTTATGTATGGATGTTACGCAACTTCCTGCAGCCGCAATCGAACGAACGTGGCAAATTGGCTGTGTGGTTCCAACAAGAAGGTGCCACAGCACGCGTATCGATGAACGTGCTACGTGAAATGTTTCCAGGGCGTCTGATCTCACTTCGAAGTCACCTTCCATGGCCAACTCGTTCCCCCGAGTTCGCACCCTGCGACTTCTTTCTGTGGGAGTACCTGAAGGCTAAAGTTTACCAAGGAAAGCAGAGGACAGCCAATGATCTGAAAGATGGTATCAGACAGGAAAAAAGCTGCAATACCGACCAGACATGACTAGGAGAGTAATGCAGAACTTCAGGGCGAGACTTCAGAAATGCGTACACCGTGCAGATCGGCATTTGGACGATATCATTTTAAAACAAAGACAACTATGTCACACAAAATGGTGACTTGTGGCAATTTTGACAAAAAATAATTGGAACATTTTGTTCTTTGCAAATGTGCAATAAAATGGTAAACCTTGTTCTTTCCAACTGTGCAATAAAGTTTTGCATAACATCTATCGTTGCTTTGTTATTCACAAATGAAATACGGGATATATATTTCTGCCGCACCCTAACTTTTAATTGTTACGCTGTTCAAGCATGGTATTGGCATTGATGGAAATTGAGTATAACAAATGCTAAACAATTATATTTTGATAAATTACTTTTACTACTTGGTAAGTCTTTTGGAGGGAAGGGGTCCGGACCCCCTGGACCCCCACAAAAACGTCCTTGATACCTAGGTATAATGTGAAGCCATGAGAAATATTCTCTCTTAGAACAGCACACAAGAATGTCCGTCCTGTTATTTAATGCAAAATATGCATAAATATGTTTTCATTGTTTTTGTTATAATTTAAGTTTTAAAAAACAAACAGATTTTAAAATCAGATAACAATTCTGAAACATATAAGGCTAAGCTCTGGACCTCATTCTGGACTTATTTTGATTTCACGGAACGGAAAATCAGGAATGAGGGGGATCTTGAGCCACCCCAACCAGGAATAATCATCTCCCACCCATTGGATATAGAAACTACATTATATAGAGTTCCACTTCAGTTCCGTTCATTCTAATTTTAAAAGTCCCATAGCTACGCATAAAAATATCATTAAACAATTTATGGCAGATGTGTACCACATCCAATGCCTTTTAAAAGCCATGTATTTGGTATTTTCTCAGACATCTGTAGGGTGTTGTATTTAAAAAGAAAAAAATGAGTTCAGATGGTTCCCGATCAACTCGTAAGAAGTCTAACTTTGAAATATTTGTGAAAAATTTGACATATAATTTATTTGTAATATAATTAGCTGTACCTAATGACGCTCTTCAAAGTACTGAAAGTAATATCATTCGGTACATTTACAAAACCGAAATCCTTCAGCTCTCAGAAGTAGCAAGTAAAGCCATACGCTCAAAAGTTTATTTTTTCTTTTCAATTTTTGGTGGACAATGTGAAGAGCCGGCCAAGATTTATTTTCGTATGTAGTGGTATTAAATGCAGATACATGCGTGTGTTTTAGGATGACATGTCAATTTCTCGTTTATGTGAAAAGGTAAACTTTAATGTAAGCAGGAGCATGTGCGCGTCACAGTTAAAGATTTTCGCATCTACAAAGAAAATCCAAAACACATTCCCACCTCGCCGGACTCCGTGGCGGAGGGGTTCACGCCAGGGATTCTGGGTTCGAGTCCCGGGTAAGGCATGGGTATTTGTGTTCGTCCAGTTGATAAGAAACAAAGAAAAATGTAAGAATTGAAAAGTGTAAAAGTGAGAAAAAAGAGTGAATGGTGGGGGATACCTCCGTGTAGGGGGTATTTCCTTTACTTAAAAAAACAAACAAAAAAAGAGGGGTTAGCATAGCGCGCTATGACGCCTGAGGTCCCAGGTTCGAATCCTGGCCTGCCCATGGGTGTTATTTTTGAGTGTCCATCAATTTCATCATATCATCATCACTCATCCTCATCTTCGCGATTAGGCAAAAGTGGCAGAAATGCGAAGTTAAATAAACCAAATCAATCAATCAAATATTCCCATCTTACTCCCAGAGACCTTGTAAATCCAATCAAAAATCTACCAATAGAACCTGCAGTGAGTCCCATTTATCTCGTGCATTCACCTGACTAATGTAATTTTCTTACAATTTGACTTTAGCGTTTAACATAAAATGGCGTTGTGTTTGTGTTGCATTCGATATCACAATTAGATTTTAAGCAATTAATGTCCAATTATTGGTATAACTAATAAATAGGTAAAAAATAGTCCCCCCTCTGATAAAATAGCAAATTGCATCCTGTTTAAATGTCTAGGAAAGATTTCATTTCACCTAGGAATGATATCGCGATGCGATGAGTCGAGCTTTGTCAGAGTCTCATCTCGTCTCCTGTGTGGTGAGGTTCTTCTCGTTCTTGTTTGTGCTTATTTTTCTTTCGGTTTTCACTCTGAAGTTATGAAAACTTATTCCAAATTCACCTCATTCTCAGATAGGCTAATCGGCACTCTATTTTTTAAAAAAATATATTCATTCATTCATTCATTGTTTTCTGCCTAATTGGCAGGTTTTTCACTGCAATCTCCAGCTTTCCCTGTTCTCTGCCTTACGCTTCGTAATAGCATACGACCCAGTTAATTTAATATCATCCATAAGCTGATATCTCTTTCTTCCACGGACTTTTCTTCCTTCAACCATTCCCTCCAAGGCATCTCTTAGCAGGCAGTTCCTTCTTAGACAGTGTCCTAACCAGTTTCTTTTCCTCTTCTTGATGGTCTCCAGTATTGATCTTTTTTCACCAACTCTTTTCAGTACGGCTTCGTTTCTTACCTTGTCCGTCCATTTTACACGCTCCATTTTTCGCCATGTCCACATTTCAAAAGCTTCGAGTCGTTTCTCTTCATTTCTTCTCAATGTCCAGGTTTCTGCACCATATAGTGCTACACTCCACACAAAACATTTCACTAATCTCTTCCTTAGACCTATGTCCATGGGTCCACAAAAAACATTTGTCTTCTATTGAAAGCTTCTTTTGCTATTGCGATTCTCATTTTCACTTCTTGGTTGCAGCTCATGTCACTGCTTATAGTGCATCCGAGGTACTTGAAGCTATCCACTTGCTGGATTCTTTCACTGTTTGCTCTCACATTAATATTCCTTGGTTTCCGTCCTATAACCATTGCCTTTGTCTTCTTTACATTAATCTTCATTCCATACTGCTCACAGCTGCTGTTTAACTCTTCTAACATACTATTTATGGTTATTTCATCCTCAGCGAATAATGCCATGTCATCAGCAAATCTTATGCAGTTTATTCTTCTTCCTCCCAATTTGACACCTCCTGTACCCTGGAAACAAGTTTTCACTATATCTTCTAAATAGATATTAAACAAAGTAGGCGATAGGCAGCATCCTTGTCGTACTCCTCTTCCAATTTCACAGCCTTCTGTCATTTCGTCTCCTGTTCTCACTTTAACTCGTTGATTCATGTATAAGTTGCTTAGAAGTCTTCTCTCTTTCCAATCTACACCAATTTTCTTCAGAATTTCTAAAAGTTTAACCCAATTCACTCTATCAAAGGCTTTCTCCAGGTCTACAAATACTACAAACACCTCCTTTCCTTTCTCTAAATATCTTTCCCCAATGGTCCTCAGTAAACCAATTGCATCCCTTGTACCTCTTCCTTTCCTGAAACCAAACTGTTCTTCCTCTAACTCGCCACTGACCTTCGAGTATAGGCGTCTGTTCAAAATTCTTAGAAGAATTTTTGCCGAGCGAGATATCAAGCTGATAGTCCTGTACTCAGAACATTTTCTGGCATTGCTTTTCTTCTGCAGAGGTACCAAAACAGTCTCCGTGAAATCTTGTGGCCAATCCCCTTTCTCATAGATTTCATTGCATAAGTGCAGTATTTCTCTTTTTCCATCTCCCAGGCATTTGATAAGTTCAACAGGAATTTCATCAGTGCCCGTTGCTTTCCCATTCCTCATTTCTTTGAGTGCTTGCTCAAATTCTTCCTTCAGGATATAGTATCCTTTCTCATCATCAGGCACGTCGTCAGTGGCGTCGCTAGGCCCTTTTTGGGGGGGGCTTCAGCCCCCCCTATCCCTCGATAAGCCCCCCCAACTTTTAGCTATTATTACATACAGTATTTCGAGAAAACATATTTGAAGAATTGTTAATGCAGGAACATACCTATAGATACAAAAAATTACCTGAAGAACTTGACATACACCATCACATCCATAGTACATTTAATGAACGCCATTCCCAAAGACATGTTTCCGAACTTATGCAGAATGTTGCAAATTGCAGTGACAATTCCTGTGACATCAGCATCGTGTGAGAGGAGTTTTGCTGTTTGAAGAGAATCAAGACATTTTTGCGTAATAGTATGGGCCAAGACAGACTTTCCTCACTTGCAATACTGGCCATAGAAAAGGAAGAGTGTCATGAATTGTGTGTATATTGTGTTATTGATAATTTTGCAAGAAATTCGAACCGCAGAGTACAGCTGATACATAAAGACATAGTTCATCAGCATTAGAAAAACAGGACAAGAATATCCATCGGTTTTCATAAAAATTAATGCACTAAGTCTATGTTAGTTTTAATTCCTTATGCTTGTTATATATTATTGTCTTATTAATCACTTTGCTATTTTCAAACATTAAAAATATTTACAATAGTAGTAAGTCATGCATCTGGTTGCAGCCCCCCCCAAAGCAGATGGCCTAGCGACGCCACTGCACGTCGTCTTCATTTTCTACATTCAGACTGTCTGGGCGATTCTCTTTCTGGTAGAGCTCTTCAACGTACTTTCCCCACACATTCGATATTCCTTTTTTGTCTGTGATTTCACATCCTTCCTCGTCTTCTATCATCCACATTGTTTTCCATTTCTTCTTTTGGAAGCCCAAGCAGTTTACTTCACGATACATCAAGTCATACCTTCCTCTTTTTTCCAGTTCTTCAATTTCTTCACATTTTTGTTTCATCCATTGTTCTTTTGCCCTGTCAGTTTCTCTTCTTAGCTGGTTATTCAGTATCTTGTAATTATGTCTTCCCTCTTCTGTATTTACATTCTTCCATTTTCTCCGTTCCTCCATTTTTTCCAGCATACTTTCAGTAATCCATGGTTTCTTTGCACTTTTCCTTTCCCTGTAGCCTATTGTTTCATCCACTGCCTTCTGTAAGCAGCTTTTTATTCCATCCCACATCTCATCCTTATTGTTACAACTAGCTTTAAACTTATTATAGTTTCCTTGGAAATGTTCTGCAAATTTTTGTCTTTCGTCTTCTTCCCTTAGCTTCTCTAAGTGGGGTTTCTTGCTCACCTGGTTTTGGGTTATCTTCTTCAATGTAAGATTGATTTCTCCTATTAGCAAGATGTGGTCTGAATTAATGTCAGCTCCTGGCAATGTCTTCGCATTTTTCAAACAATTTCGAAATCTTTCTTGTACCAGTATGTAATCTATCTGGTATCTTTTACAATCTCTTGGACATATCCAGGTGTACCTCCTTCTCTTATGTTGCTGGAACAGTGTGTTTCCAACAATTAGGGAGTTTCTTTTACAGAAATTTACCAGGCTTTTCCCTCTCTCATTTCTCTCGCCTTCGTGTAAGTGTTCCGTTTCGGAAAATTCCATTATAAATATTCAAAAGAAAATGGGGTCAGTCATATACTTTTCTGATGAAGATTTGTATCTTATCTTCGAATCGACGCGACCACTGCTTTAGAAATGTGTACCCCCCCCCCCCCCTTACGCAAAGCAGCAATCGTCTGCAGCGTAATTGTCTGAGAGTCAATCTGATTCCATCGTTCCACACACATTTTAAAGAATTTTCATCTCCTTAAAGAGGTTTCCAAGAACTTAGGTCAATGAACTAACTAGTAGCAAGCACAATGTAGTATAATAAGTTTAAAATCAAATGTTTTGAATTTCTGTGGTAAAGACTATAGTGCTTAAAATTTATAAACAATAATACATTTTTTTATTGGGCGAATTGATAATTGGTAATTTTAACAGTAGCACCTTCCGTCTGCTGTCAAATTACCAAAGGGGGGTACAGTGGGTACAACTCGATTTACGGATTTAGGGGGTACAGTACCCCCCTTCAAAAATTTGCGGGGGTACAATGTACCCCTGTACCCCCCCGTTCCTGCGCCACTGGTTGTCGTTGTCGTCGAATTTTCAAACGCAAGGGGGAGTGGACAATATCATCCTGCCCGTGCGTTGCCGAAATGTGCTGCGTCCTTCAGCACATCGTCGTTATCTTTATCCAGTGACAAGTGTTTGTATCATCTAGAAGGGCAAAACCGTACACAGCGAAAGCAGAGACGTAATATTTAACGCCGTTCTGGTTCGCTCAGGTCCATTGATCGTGGCTGATAGTGATGTGAATGTAGCTTGGGGTGGAGTGGAGGCAAGGAGGCGATTTCGGGTTTATTAAAATTTAGAACGGTAACTTTAATTACTTCCTGAGACCTGAGTAGGCCCGTAGCCAGAATTTTATTTCGGGGGGGGGGGGGGTGCTCAACTCTTACCAACAAGGGCGTCGCCAGAAATATTTGTAAAGGGGGTCAGGCCATAGATAAAACTTGATTAGTACAAATAATAATGACAATAATATTTATTGTTATTTTACAATAATAACTATTATAAGTTATTAAAAATATACCCATTTCAATAGAAACTTATTATTACATAAACGGAGATACTTTGCTACTAGATCCACCGTATCAGTGAATATCTAACACAATTGCTGTCCATTATTTTTCTTAGCCTATATTTTGTAGTTAGTGTACTGAAAATCTAGTTATTGAATTTTGTTATTAACTTTTACACATTCATAAAAAAAAGGCTTTAACATTTAGTGGTAAATTTTACTCATATAGTTTATATTCTGTGACCTCTCACAAAGAAAACTATAAGTTTTGGAAGCTGTGGACAGTGGCGTGCCCAGGATTTTTGAAAGGGCGGGTTTTGTACACTTTTTCTGGTAGTCATCCCTCATTTCGCCATGTTTTTCTACCTTTGACGTTCTTTTTTTAGGAATACTGGGCCAAAGGGGGTTTATAACCCTCGCCAACCTCCCCCCTTGGTCACGCCATTGGCTGTGGATTCATTTATTCTTTGGATTAAAAGGTAGAATATAAAAATACAACCTGCTTCCATTATAATTCACTAAACTTTTTTCGATGAATGCAGTTATAGCTTTTTTTCTGGTAATAACAATAAAAATAATATTTAAATGAGATATTTGTAGGATTTCGAGTGGGGGCTTCAGCCCCCTTAGCCCTCCCCCTGGCTATCTGTCTGGACCTGGACCTGAGGTTCACGCGCTCCCTGCCTATTAGGCCCCAAGTTACGCTGCTGATTTTCTATTTTCGAGAAGCTTCACGAACTCTGACGCACACTCAAAGCACAGGCCAAATGTTTCTACATACCGACGCTTGGAGCCAGCCCTGGCCCAAAACCATGGTAACGGTTGAAGTTTTTGCGTGCGATGACGTGTTACCGGCCAAGTGAATACATCACTTCAATGTGAAGTCACGTAAAATGACAAAACGACAGTGTTGCAGTATGCAGATATTAAACACCAGAACAAGAACAATGTCTAGATGAGGATGTGTACTACAGGCTGTGGAAAAGGAGATGCGATAACCACTAACGCCGTCAAACGGTTGGGCGGGAACTTTACGTCACATACCATGAAGAAGTAATAGGATCTGAGCTGATTATGTCCTTTGCGATTAGCCCACTCAGAATTAGTTCACTTCATCAAATGATTTACTAAATCTCATCAATTTACTTGTCGAATTCATTATTTGAGTTTTTTTTTTTTTGGTTTAGGTACAACATCTTCACCGAAGAGAAAATTATGCTCATTTCTTTGTTTTCCTTGACCCTGTACATCCAGGGTCAAGGAAGTCAGTAATAAGGTGTGTTATATACGGTGTACGTACAACTATAGATTGAATTGTATCTTCTCCAAATATGATGTATAAAGAAACAAACTGCCGGAGAACTAAGTGAGGTGAGTGTACAATTTTATATTACTATTATAGTGGAACCACAAGCAAAGAAACCTGCGCAGACTCGCGACTCCTGTGCACCGTACTCCAGTGTGGAGGGGAGGGGGAGAGTGGAGCATGCTCTCTTATAGTCCGAGTTGAACGGAAGAGGAGGAAGGTTCTTTTTCTTGTGGTCGCTCTTGTAAGTAAGGGGAACTGTGATTGGCCATTCATCTATTTTATCACTTCTTCATAATCTCAATTGACTTAAATGGCCGGAAGAGCAAAGTAAATTTATCAAATATAAATACAAACACGTACCGTTTAATAAATAACCAAAATGGAATGAAAAGTTAGCAGTTTGTATTTTTATTGCTTTATGTGAATATGTAGGGAAAAAGCGAGAGAGAATTGTACACCAATGGCAAAGAAATGGTAGGCGAAGTATTTACCAGGATTATACTCCCTACATTCCTGCTCATAATAAGGAGTCGAAGGTATCTTGCTTAAGGATCTTTCTTCGATGAAAACCTAAAAGTTGACTTTTCAGTTTTAAGCTTACGTACATAATCTTCTGGGCAGAAATGCGCACTCAGATTCTAGCATTAGCATGATTCACGTTAGCGTCCACACGAATCCAAAGCTCGGTGACCGAAGAATCCTTTTGAAAAACGTATATATTATGTTCAATGTACTTGGAAGATGTATCTTGTGCTGAACTAAAATAAATAATAATAACAAGTGGTGTGCGGTATCTCGGAAAGTCGGGACCGGGATAGGAAAGAAAAATGTCGTCCCTATCACGACTTCAGCAAATGACTACCCTAAATTTCTGGATCCCAAGCAGTCGGGAAATACCGAATGGTCATTTTAAAACGGTATTAATTCTTGACGTTTTCTACATTGCAAGTGTCTGGAATTTATCGGAAATTGTTAGTTTTCATTCCAGAAATGCAAAGAAAATCACTTAAGGTGAAAATGAGAATTTGAGATTTCCCGACTAGTCGAGAAATTGCGAATATTTCCCGTCCCGAATGTCGGGATTTAAGAAAAATTCCCGTTCCGATCAAAAATATTCTGGCCCGCATAACAATAAGTACCTATCTATATTTATTTTCAATTTGTCTGAAGCCACAAAATGTAAATGGGTGGAAATGCTCATTTGTGTACTCGATTTCGTGTGTTCAGTTTCTGGCATGGTTTCCTATCTGCATAGTGCAACACTAGCGCATAGATTTGGAATTCATTTCATGGATAAATTCACCTCTTACCGTCGTTTCGTCATTACAAGTAAACAACGGATTGGCCCAACCTATACTTCTAATAACCTTGGCTTGGAGCGTTACAGTTCACACGCTAGTGACATCTATGTGAACTTTTTGGTACTTCTTGCACCTTGTCATTTCAACGTCTTCTTCAGTTTTCCCCATTAAAATTGCAATTCAACAAAACGTTATATTTATAGAATTTTTAATTTATTATTGTCCTCATTAAATAAAACAATTCGCATATAGGTCTATCATTCCACAATTGGTAGCGAGCCTCTTAACTTTAAGACAAAAAACAAAGTGAAAATTTGCCAATGCAGTTTAGTGTTGGGATCATTGTGAATCTGAGAAATATGAAAATAACCTGCTTGGAGTATTCAACAAAGATAAGTTACTTAGTTATCATGATCCCAAAGTACATTGTATTCTCTTGTAAGAAATCATTCATAGGTGGCCAAAGGTGAGGACAGTGAGTGACAGGCAGGCTTAGGAGGGGTACATAAAATTATCCAATTAAATACATGACCTATCCAATCAAGTAGATATCTATGCTCTTTCTGAAGAAAAGTTGCATAGTAAAGCAAATTTGAGTGAGATTTTGTTTGCACTCCACTTTATGCACAGATAGGTTAATCGGGACTGGACCTACAGTTTAAAAAGGGGTTCGAATCACTATATGTCTCCACCGAGCAAGTATCAAACTTGGGAATAGGGTCGGCACCAAGGGGGTGCGAAGGAGTTTCTGCACTCTTTTTTTAAAATCAATTTTCAACTGAAAATAGGAACTGTTTACTCTCCACGGAGGAAAAGTGTGAAATATCCAAAACTAGTTTCTGGCAACCAAATACTTGTTTAAACAAATGACTGTTCACAGTACTAAATGCTCTTTAGTAATCGAGCACATGTCCTTACTGTTACCAAAGAATTTGTTCAAAATTACCAGCTGTAGTATATGGTACTATGCTTATTGTTTACCTATTAGCTTATCCAAACATGATTTGTTAATTTAACACAATCAGCTTTTTCTGTTTCTTCAGTGTCATCTATGTTATGACATGAAAACCATGTCGTCACAAGCGTATAATATTATATATTGAAGAGAGACCATTAATATTGTATCTTGCAGGCAAACTATTCATAGTAATCTGAAAGGGAAGCCACATTTACGTACTAATTTGTACATGTTGTGGTCAAGCAACCATATTTTCATAGAAGTCTACTAAAAGTTGTTTGGTATTTCATATAGTGGATAAATGGCATATACAAGTTTCATTTTTCCTTTATTTTCAACATCGCAACCCCCAGATCGTTAATTCTGGCACTGCTGCTGCTGGGAATCCTTGACTACAAGGAGATGATGTCACCTTCAATTATGCCATCAGGGAAACACCAAAAGCAAGTTTGGTTTAGGTAAATATTATTTACAATTCTGTCAATTACTTTGCACATTCTTGAATTCAAAATATGAATCCAAAGTCTCAAATGAAATGGAGGATCTTGGTCTCATCTCAACAAGCCTTAAGGTTCTGTCTCAGTTTTCACAACGTTGTCTCAGAAGACAAGACTGAGACTTGTCTTGCTACAATTCTAAATATGATGCAAAGTTTTTGCCTTTATTTAAAAAGATTTTAAATTACAAATGCTTAAAAATTGTTGTGTGACATTTACCAATTTCACATGAATTTACGAGATGTTTTGAACCATGCATTACGTGACGTTCATGAGGGAAAATCCATGAGAAAAAGGAAAACTGCAGGAATACAAATTTACATGTATTGACTTAAGCAATGAATATACAAGGACTTACAACAAAAATGTTACTCATTACCTATTTCTAAACACTGGCCTGGGAATCTCTGGAGCAGGCAAATTAAAAACATATCTCTGCGCAAGTAGTGACTCGAGAGGGCTCAACCAATGAGCATGGCTGTAGCTAACAGTTTGCAGCAGTGTGCACTGCCTTGCGCCCACTCATTTTCTCCCTTCTCTACCATTACACATGGACTTATTTCACAGAATCCCGGGACAGAGTAAACTTATTACGAAAATAACTGCCTGTTCCTATAAAGAGTGGTGCACTGCAAAAATAAATTTCTAGGAGCAAAATTCACCTTACCATCAAAACAAGCATTTCTTCATAAAAATATAGTGAAATATAGTTACCCTTCACATCCTTGGTTTGTGCATTAATGCAGAAGCAAGAACTGCACAGACTCGAAAGATGCAGCAACAAGCTACAGCAACGGGTGAGGTCCATTACATGCCATCTGTGTCAACTGTCAACCTTCGTTTGGTACAAGGCTGTGCTTTTCTGTGTTCTTCATGTGTATTTTTCCGGAGGGAAGTCTGTTGGACAAAAGATGTTCTAAGATATAGTGAATGTATGGGGAAAATGAAAGCTCATGAAAAATTCTACGAACACATGAAAAATGTATTGGGTGCTACAATCATGTGCATCTACACTGCCTTTCAAAAGTTAAGCACACAATGCAAATATTCGAAAGCGTATGTGAATTTGAGTGGCTGAAAATCACTTCGGATGTAGATGTCAGTATTTATGTTTAGCTTCCTTTTCGTAAGTAGACAGTGAATCATCTGTACCTGCTTAATCTGTGCTCTTGAAATAGCATAAAAGCAAGGATTTCATGCAAGAATCATCACACTTTCGTTGAAGACGCCAGCATTCTGAAGGGTTCGAGGTGCATTTAAACGCTGATACGAGGTGTTTATAACTTTTGTAGGATTATTTTTGATAATATTCGTGTTTCTATGGCTGAAAGAATACGAGTAACAGATAGTGAGCGCTGGCGTGCTGTCGGATGCATTGAAGCACAACAGTCAATCAAAGATGTCTCTATTTTCTTTGGCGTTGATCATTCGGTAATTTCTCAATTATGGAAACAATTCCAAACAAGCCGAACAGTAGTCCGGAGACATGTGCCCGGTCGTCAAAGGGTTACCGTTCCCTCTGATGATTGATATATAGCTAAAGTAGCCAAGCGGAATTGACGAGAGACCTCCACAACTGTTACATCCAAGGTTGCAGCGGCACTTGGTAAGACAGTATCTGCCAGTACTGTGCGCCGAAGGCTCCACATGAAGGGATTGTACGCCCAAGTACCACATGTCTGTATTGCACTAACTATCCAAGTCAGAGGGGCAAGATTAAAGTGGTGTCATCAACATGCCAATTGGACTGTCTCAGATTGATGTAACGTCCTGTTCATGGACGAGTCTAGATTTACCCTGGAATCAGATAAGCATGTAAGGGTCTGAAGAGAATGAGGCACACGCAATCAGGCCAAGAACATCAGGCATTTAGAGATGGCAGCATCATGGTGTGGGCTGGAATTTCAATGGGATATCGCACAGAGCTGCACATCTTTAAAGGTGGTTCTGTAATGGCTGCGCGGTATCGGGATGAAGTCCTAGACCCACCCCATTGTGAGACTACGCTGCAGCAGTTGGTCCTGATTTCCTCCTTATGGATGATAATGCCCATCCCCATCGAGCCAACATCGTTGACGAGTACCTGGAAAGTGAGGGCATTTCTCGTATGGAGTGATCAGCGTATTCCCTTGACCTTAATCAGCTTATTTACATTTGAACAATTTCTATCATTTTATCAAAAACCTACATAAATTAGTGATTACCAACATTTCTGCAAGTGAAATGGAAATTTCGATATTTTACATAAAATGTACCAACTTTAGGAAAACATCATTATCAATCGACTACTCAAAATATATCTTCTTGAATTATCCGTCTTGGTTGTTACTTCCACTTCTAAAGATCCCTGTTCGTCGTAGCTATCATGCCTCTTTTTCCTTTTCTTCTTCTTCTTCCCTTCTCTCTGCTTTTCATTTTTCATCTTCTTCTTCCAACTTTCGTCAAGTAGAGAAACTATTAGTCTGCCAGAATTATTTGTATTATCTCTTTTTCTTAAAGTCTTTTCTTTTTGTTTCTTGTTGTCCATTAGTATATTTTCCTCACTATGAGAATCATCACTAGCAACTTTTTTCTTAACTTTCTTCCATTCTTTCCTGTCTTGTTTCTTTTGGGACTTTCTTTCACGCTCATCAGATGAATGCATTGCTCTCTTTTCTGGTTTCATCTCTTTCATACTTGTGTCTGATCTTTCAGCGCTGACATTCTTAGATCTTTTACGAACTTTCTTCTTCGCTTTCACTGATGCTTCTTCAATTTTCTTTGCAGCTTTCAATTTCTTTCTCTTCATTTTCTTCACTTTCTTTACTGAACTATATCTAGGTATCATTCTAATTTTCTTCCATTTACTGATCAGTCATTTCCGGTATTGTCATGTCTAAAGTTACACATTCTTGCAGCTTAGGAAACAGATCATAATTCTCAGGCTTTTCATAAATATTTTCTTCTTTACTTATCAGTTCAGGAGCTAACTGTATCCCAAAATGTAACTCATCAACTTTTTGACTTTTCAATCCCAACTCGCAAACTCGTTCCTCAAGAACCTGTACTTTTTCATCTGTCTCTCTGTGTTCATTTTCTATAACCACTTGTTGTTGATCAAAATCATCATCTTTCTTTTCACTTTTCTCACGGACCTCATTACAATCATCTTTTACTTCATCGATTCTGGCCTGAAACTGAATCTTACTTTCCTGGATAGCGTTCACCTTAACGACCTTAATCTCCGATACAGCTGATATTTTCTGTTCTGGAACTGACATTCGATCACTCAATTTTTGTAAACCAAAACTTACTTCCTTCATTTCCTGCCTATGTTGTTCCATTTTTTCGCATAACTTCTCCCATTTCAATCTATTTTCTTCCTTACTATCTTCCCATTTCAACCTATCTTGTTCTTCTTTCTGTTTCCGTTCTAACCTATCTTGCTTTATCATCGACAAAAGTGTACTTAAACATCATTTTCCTATCCCCAACCAATGTCAACTTGACAACCAAATTCGTCACTTTCTTTCGAAACACCCTGTTCTTTTTCAGTTAATTTTACTCCAACGGCAGGTTCTTTCTCAACTCGATTCTTGCATCGTTCGCAGAAAAAGTCTTTACCAATATCAGTTTCGTGTTCTTTATACTCTTCCTCACTCATTCCTATACAGTCTTTATGCAGCCATTGTTTGCAACACAAACATTCTATGGCTCCATCTACTTTCAACAACCTTCCACACGACCAAGTCTTTCCTTTTGTGCGAACCATGTTGCCGACACACACTGACCAGAGTTACAACTCAAAGATAAATGTTTACATAAACATTGCCCACAACGACCCAACACAATGCCTGTTACCCCTTTTATTTTTTTCTTTCACCAAGACAATCTAAGGCAACTCCCGGGAGTTTCAAGCACCATATAACATTAAAAGTTGTATTTTGCTTACGAAATGCATTTGCCCTTTGCCTGCTTTCGTTCAAGATACAAGCAGGATTTTTCAGTTTTTTTTTTTTACAAAACCTGATTAAATGAGTGAAGCAAAGATGAAAATTACCTTTCACATATTTTTATTATTCATATTCTATTCTTACTTAAACAATCGCAAGGAGGCCTTTGTTAAGTCTCCTTCACCTGATTTACACCGGAAAATCCAGATACAGGGATATACAGAGAATGCCCTGATTGTCTCGGTGAAGTTTCAATGTATAAACCCTGCATAAAATGAACATAGAATAAAAACAATGTAACACATTGGGAATATTACTCACGGTTTTAGCTAGCTAGCTTTTTGTAGATCAGCGCTGTACTTGTTACCTTATACTGACCGATGCTAATAAGCCTTAAACCATATTCTTGAGAGCTCTCGACACTTAAACAAGGCTCACTTATCACTAACAAAACCACTATTGAGGTATCTTCCTAATTTCTTAAATGCACTTCCTGATCATTCCGCTTCAGTCTGTAGAAGTCACCTCTCGACGATCCGATCCGGTTACGCTGCAACTCTTTCCTTCTTCTAGGCTGCAAGTTCACAGTTCAAGTTCCTTTTTGGAATCGAACTCACTATTCAATTCAACGTAACGAAATATAAATAATGTCAACTGCTCGTGTCACTGCAAATTTTCCAAGTTTTGCCAGCAACGAGCATGCGAACACGAACCGCAAAGACGCGACATCATAACCTCTAACCGCCGACTGCCCTCTTTTTGTGCGCCAAAAAATCCAGAACAGTCTATTACTTAAGAGGGGAGTAAAGTGTTCTTTCTCCTCATTCGTTCCGGAGGAAAAGTCTTACAATAATCGGTTATAACTTCAAATTGATTAGATGTTCCACTTTCACACTTAACATTTTTCCGACGGATCACAGACATACGGTTCACTTCGTCCACAAGCTACAGCGGAACTGAGCGCCGCACACCCTGGATAATCACACAGTGGATAGGCAGGATATCACATTATACACTCATGCACCGCTTGACCTTGACGGGCTTGTCGTTTGTCGACAGCAACATCAATCCGATTTTTTTCTAGTCAAACCTCGTATATACTCTTTTCCATCTCTACCAGTTTCCTTTAGGTCCATCTCAACATTATCCCTCCATCTTCGTCTTGGTCTACCAACTGGTCTCTTACCATAAGGTTTCCCAACAAGAATCCTGTAAACTCTTCTTTCATCTCCCATTCGTACCACATCGCCTGCCCACCTAAGTCCTCTTGATTTAATCATTCTAATAATATATGGACATGAATACAAATTATGTACAGTAGAGCGTCGATTATCCGAACGTCGGTCAACCGAACGACCGCTTAACCGAACTGTGTACTAGCTCGCACCTGTTACTCTCCCACCCTACCGTCCATCATCCCCCTCACTCCCAAACCAAGTTTCCCACAGAAGTCGCCGCACTGAGCCACCGCTGGCGGAACATTGCTTCTAATGGGGCCTTCATAAGGCGCTGCTGACCAAAATAAAGGATTTTTTTAAACGTTAATTTTGTGTACTGTGTGTATTGTTCATGCAAAATGCGTATGTAATATGTACATATTTTTGTTTAATAAACTGTACCACATACTATATATTCCTACTAAAGTTGCCTTTGTACGTTACTTTGTAATACTTAAAGAGATGCCTGTTTTTATGAATAAATTTACTGTACAGTACTTCTTTTTGGCAAATAAACATGTACAGTTCCATTATCCGAACAAACCAGTTTTCCGAACACCCATGTCCCCCAATTACTTCGGATAATCGACGCTCTACTGTACTTCTAAATTATGCAACCTTCTCCACTCACCTGTCTCTTCATCCCTTTTAGGCCCAAATATTTTCCTAAGGATCTTAATTTACAATACTCTCAATTTATGTTCCTCTTTCAATGTAAGGGACCAAGTTTCGCAATATTACAGGCAAAATTACTGTTCGGTATATTTTAACTTTTAGTTTCTTAGATACTAAACAAGATGACAAAGGTTTATGAAGAGATAAGTAACATGCATTTCCTGAATTAAGCCTTCTTTTTATTTCCTCTTTAACATTATTTTCATTTGTTAGTATTACTCCTAAGTACTTGAACTTGGAAACTGGTTCAAACGAGTTTTTATCAATAATTATATTTTGATTATTACCTAACACCCAACAAGACTAAGATCTATAAAATAATAGATAACTTCATCTTCACCAACCTTTCCGATAATTATGATCATATTGTCATTGTACTTTAGTTATCATTAAGATATCTGGACTGCAAGTTTTACTTTGATATTCTTTCAAATATCTAGTATTATAAAAGTGATACTTCATTATAGAAATTTGAAAGAACCATAATTTTGCACAAGACTGAGAAGCATAAGAAAGAAAGAAACGAGTTTCTAAACTGAATCTTTTTTGGGAGTAGAATCACAAGAACCGAATCCAGAAATGGAAGTGACTGCTTGTTCATTTTGCAACTTTTTCTCTTGCAGACTCCAAAATGCATGTAAATTCCAGGCGATCTGCAAAATTCACTGACAAGTCAAATTCCCTAACATTTCAGTTTTCCAGATGCATAGCAACCCTGAAAAATATAACAACATCAAATTTCAAACTGAAAACAGTCTCAGCATTGAGGTTCACACAGTGGAAAACAGCCGTACCATCTAAGGGTTAATGTTTATTTTACAAATAATACTGTACTAATAAAAAAAAAGAAACCATTGGGTGATGTACCAGGGCAATCCTATACAAGGATTTCATGTATTTTTTAATATTGAATATATTTCAACTGCAAAGCAGTTCAAAATATAACATAATAAGTAAGCATTATTTTTATAAAATTAGGTGAATACATATAAGACTGATCTGTAAATAGATCATACTATGGTGAGGTAACTAAAAGGTTATTTGCGCTTTTCCCATAAATAACTATACTGATTCACATCGAAGTTATCCTCAATGTCCTGCACAATTTTCACTTTCTTCTTTGGTTTTCTCCTGGCCAGCCTTTGCTTCCGCTCTTCTTCACTTAGTGTTGATAAGTCAAGTGGTAACTGTAATAGTGGAAAAAAAAAGTCACATAAAGAAGAATATTCTCATATGTAGCTTACAAAATAATAGCAAAAATATTATTCTTTAATGGGCCTCCCCAATGGCATAGTGGAGAGTGGGGAGAGAGGGAGAGAAAAAGAGAGAAAGGGGAGGGGGTAGGTTTAGGAATAAAACTAAACTTCAAGTAATTTTTTTTTTAAAGGTTAGCACAACCACAGCTTGCAAATATTAAACAAAATATAAGTCATGTTTGGTTTAACAGGTTCTTTCCAAATTCCGACATTTCGAATCCGTTGACAGATTCTCCCTCAGGGAAGTTTTTTTAATGTTATTATTTTGGACAGAACTGAGGAAGAATCTGGCAATGGGTCTGAAATGTTGGGGGGGAAGAAAAAAAGAACCTGTTAAATCAAACGTAAGTAGTGACTTATGTTTTCTTTAATATTAGGAACAGTATAACCCTCTGCCAACAAATGTATTGAATGTGCTGGTAACATTGCAACTGATGTCATGCCTGGATTTGATTGGCTGTTATGCTCAGAGCAGCCAGGAGGAAACGAGCACGGTTTGTCTTGAGGCATCGGTCACGGGGGAAAGAGCAGTGTAGCTCTGACTAACAACGTGTATGGTAAGTGTGGCGATATGATGGGGAATTTACGTAGATTGTGGTTAATTTAAATTCTATAGTTTATTTGTTAATTTATTTGTCCTATATTAGGTTTTTGTTATTCTAACTTCTAATTAAATAAATATTAGTTTGGGTATTGAGGAACCTATTCTTAGAATTCTCGGTCGTATGGCCGCATTCACTATACACGCATTGACCCCTAATTATTTGTCAATTGAAGTTGCATATCATACAATTGTCTGAATAAGGATATATAAGGAAAGGGAATATATTTACTTGTTGATTGTTACCATTCTATAAAAGTACTCTTGCACTGTTAAAATAAAAAGGAAAAGATCTATGGTTCTGGTTTTGAATTCGTAACTAATTTCCTAGAATAATGGACTCGGATAACAGCTTGCTTTCACTGTCCCTCTGTATGGTAGATCCTGCTTTATGCAGTTGAGGTTGAGCGTGTCTTATATGAGTAAATGGGCCTTTTTTACAGTTAAGTTGCAACAGGAATAGCATGAAATTATCCTACATGGCCACAACATGGGATGCAACTCATGCTATTAACTTGGCTACATACTGCAAAACTAACCAATGTTTTGTAACTAGAGAGGTTAAGTAAGAAGTCTCAATTCAAATATTAAATGGAAAGTTGGAGGTGTGTTACAATGAATGCATGGATAAAATCACTGGGCATAATAATATTGTTACAAAAACATGACAACATATTACAAATATTTATTTGAAGATAAAATATGCAGTTGCAGGCATTGTACAATATTGGTAACAAGAATAATATACTTATGATAACTGGAAATTTATTTCTCTTGAATTTTAACACGTCATTTTTTCAAGAGAAAATCTTTTGAATTCGAATGTTAAATAAATGTTGAATTACATTTGAAAAAATATATATACACAAATAAAAAGCCTGGGCTAGAGGTATTCAAAAATATATGCTTATAGAAAAAGAACTATACATTTTATGTTGTTGGGTAAATGCTCAATCGATAGAAAATCTGCCCAAGATTTTGTCGGCACCATTTCAAGGTCAGCACCGAGTCGTATAAATCGCGTGTTACTGATTTGAACTCTGCTAACCTTAGCACACACTGCACCTTTTGTTGTGGCGTCCACATGTTGACTGTCAGGTGTACGCTGCTAGACTTGCCAGAGTGCGTCACATTGAACATTTTTGCACATGCGTGATCTATACGACTCGGTGCTGACCTTGAAATGGTGCTGATCAAATCTCGGGGAGATTTTTTGTCGCTTGAGCATTTACCCAACAACATAAAATGTATAGTTCTTTCTTTATAAGCATATATATTTGTATACCTCTAGCCTGGACACCCTGTATAATAAACACAGTTTTAATAATGAACTCAAATTTAGATCTAAGTTATCCCTTCTTAGTTTGTCATACTGGTAAATATTGAAAAACAATTGTTAAGTGTGCATAATATCTGAGTCAACATTGAATCGTTTGTAAAGTTGTAGATTACGAGATTAAGTTCAGCCTCTTAGAAATGGTTTTGTAAGTTTAGTAATAAATCGTTGTTTTTATAAATCCTCGTGATAATCATTATATTATGAAGTACCTAGGTGTGTGCATAAATTAACCTCTGCATACATACACGACAACAATGTTGCAATTTTATTTAATCTCCGTGGGATTAAAGATGTGTAAACCATTAGTGCGCATTCCACTAGCTATTTAGAAATTATAAATCATCATCCATGGGAGAAGTTCAGCCTGTGGCTACTCTTATCCTCTATTTCTCTATAATTTTTGATCATTGGATGTGCTGTCTATGAATAATAAAAACCTGTGGCGTAACAACCCCCCCCCCCCTTCCCCTGGAGGCCAGTGCCTACCTACCGACTGCCAGAGTTACTCCCAGAGATGACTGGTCATTCAACCAGTTATGAGGTGACATGTGACGAATTCCCAGTTGTTGTTGTAGGTTTTATATGACAGGTTACGCTCCTCATTCGTAACTCCCCAATTTTCTCACGATGGTGGATGGCCACTGGTCCATACACAGGCCAAAATCTCAGGAGAAAAGTTGTTACACTTCCCCCAGAAGACTCGAACCTGCATGGGCCGACCTCCGTGGTGGAGAGGTTAGTGTGGCACACTACAATGCCAGGGGTCTTGGGTCTGAATTCCAGCCTGGGTTTTCTTTGTGAGAGAGTGTACATTCATCAATTTCAGCATGTCATCACTCATCCTCAACTTCGCAGTTAGCCAAAAGTGGCAGAAAAGCAAAATAAAATAAACCAAATCAAATCGAACATGCGCACGTCCCGTAGCTGGAGTCCAAAGCATGATGCCTTAGACCGCAAGGCCACAGTGTGGGATGGTGTGTGTGAATACATCCCTCAATTAAATAACTATCACAATTTTCAATAATGCTGCAATCAAATGTTCTTGGTCCTTCCTTCCTTCTTCTCATACATTACAACCTGATATACCTTAGAAATGTTTGGCTCTTAGAGGATGCTATAACTCTTTGCTTCAAAAGAATTTACTAAAATTTTCCCGAAATTGCCAAAGACTACAGTGTGCATGACCATATTATTCCTCCCATTCTGGCTCCTATTCTTTCTTTTCTCATATGTGTGTTTGTGTCTATGTACACATACACATCAATATTGGGGTTCGAATTTTGGCTGGGCATGGTTGTTCTTTAGGAGTCCCTTCATCAGTTTATCATGTCACTCATCCTCATATTCGTGATTAGCCAAAAGTGGCAGAAAAGTGAAAACAAAAAATCAATCAAAACATAAAGAATGAGAGGGGTTATTTTTGAATCATCCCAATATACTAAAATATTAATAGCTGATGCAGTTGTTAATAATAATCATAATATGGTTAGTTACACCATGGCCATGCGATTGCAAGCTTTGGCTACAGCTACAGGATGCATGCAGGTTCGAGTCTCCTGGAAGAAGCGTAACAACTTTTCTCCCGAGATTTCGGCCTGCGTATGGGACCGGTGGCCACCCAACATCGTGAGAAAATTGGGGAGCTACGAATGAGCCGGTCATGGAAACATACAACGACTGGGGTTTCGTTGTGCTGCCCACAAGTCATTCCATGCCTTTTCGATGATTTCCCACCTCTGGGAGACACTGGCCCTCATGGGCTGTTACAGCATGGATTAATATTATGATTACAGTTAAATTATTATATCCGAACACTGTGGACCTAAATATTGAATTTTGATATACCATATTGGCCCAAAAATAAGCCCCATTTATAATCCAAATTTCAACTGTGAAAAGTTAAGGTGCAGCTTATATTCACAACCTTGGCTCTTACTACATTTCATCATATTGTAAGTTGTTTAAAAATAGTGCATATTTCTCATCTTTATTTAATGCTAGCGTATGGAAACAAAACTGGTGGCATTCTAATGACAATACTACTGAAGCTAATGATTGATACGGTACCTAACAAGAAAATAAATGTGTTGAAGGGAAATTCTACAGGTACACATTGTTTTCCAAATACCTGATTCATGGAAAAAAATTGCTACCGGCGGAAACATATTTTGAATGAGCAACAGTGGCTCTACTTTCCTGCCATCAAAACTTACGGTTTGATTAATAAAATTAGATTAATTAATAACAGCACTTACCTTGATAATTGCTCTAGGTTCTTTGAATCGTATTTGGATACTTGAGCCATCTGGAAGAACTACAGAGGTCGGGTACAGTCTCAGGTATTGTGTGCGGCCAATCTTAGTTATGCTTGATCTAAGGCAGTTGAGATTTCTGCCCTGAATAGCCATATGGCTTTGCCCGACCAAGCTCCATGTCGTCCTGTGCAGTAAATTCCACATTCTGAAATCACAAACAAACAAAACCTTATTTATAGTTTGAATTTTAGCTCATAACATTCCAAGGAAAAAAGTGAACACTTATTAACTCCAGTTGTACAAAAGTATAAGTAAAAAATACATATGCAGAGTACAGGGAGAATCCTGATAAGTCCAGTTTTATCAACTTACTGTTGTTGATGTCCATAAGTGTAATTTTGCATGGTGTAATTGTAGACAAAAAACTTTGCAAGTCCTTAGAAACATGTAAGTTCAAAAATTGTATACATGGAAAAGTTTAAATCTACTATCTTGTGAAAACAGGGAAATGCAACTTATCAGGTTTTCCCCTGGACTTTTCATATGGTGAAATTCAAGCAAGATTGGTAGAAACCAGCTGTGCACCACATCAAATTTAGGGTTGGCATGGGGTTTAAGGGATGCAGAGGACAATGTAGTCACTTCTCTGCTTGCATTCCCTGCTTCCATCATATTAGTGATTGCTCCAATGAATGTGATGTCTGCTGAAGCATGTAGGGCCCAACACTCAGCTTGGTGCTACATTGCAACTCCATTGTCTGCCATGCGATGAAAGCAGCAATTCATGCTGTTTTGCATCTCTTTTACTTTGGCAACTTCAAATATAGTAAGATTGTGGTGGTATGACGCACATCTGTTTTGTACCAAACTTGAGGGAATAATACATACAAGAGGACGGGGACAATGACTGAGGTAATAATGAAATAATAACAGATAACAACTCATCTGAATCAATTTTAAAATTCTAGTATTGAATAACAATATTAACAAATACAAATTATATTCAAAACAAAACTGCATGTTAGTTTTGTTTTCATAAATGTTCATCTACTTTTTTAATGTCAAAGAATTTAAAGATAAAACACAAAAATGTAATCTTAAATGTAGTATTATACAAATGTGAAATGTGGTCCCTTAAGCCAGTCTCACACGGCGGTTAGGTACGTTCTCCCTTTGCCATCAACTTCTAGCTTCGTTACTTAACGATCGTGTGAGAGCTTTCTCTTATTCAGTTCCTGACAGAATTAGAAACTGTCTCTAAACCCATCGTTAATACCATAGAACTACCAATCAGAATTGAGGAGCACACTGGCCACCTGAAGTAGGGAATAGAAGAAGAAAGGCGATAGATGTTCGACTGTTTATTCAAGGTAGCTTAAAGAAGAAAAAGATTCGACCAATACAGCTATATAAATGACTGGGGCGAATATATTTATTGAGTGAAGAGTCTACTAATTATTATTGTTTTAAATAAATAGTTCATATGTCTAAATTTCGTACTGTGATACTGATATTTTACTTTCACAACCGATGTGAATACTATTTTGAAGGAAACAGTAAACACTGAACAGCCACATACATATCTACGTTGGCTGTAACAAATAGACTGTGCTGTGTGTAGCACCGCAGTAAATTAATCTGCTAGTGTTGTAATGATATATAAGTTATGAATTGTAATTAGTTTTTCATGGACTTCAAAGTAAATTTCATAATAAGTATTTTAGGAGCAAAGAAGTGTCAATGAAATAGAAATATAATATGGTAACTTAATGTAAACACCACAATTTTCGCACTTTGAATGTTGTGAAGTTTATGTAATTTAATTGACTAGTTCGTATTGGGGAATATATTTCAAAACTGTACGAGAAGGGTTTCATTAGAATAGCTAGCTATACAACTTCTATCGTAATATACGGGTAATGCAACTTTATGCTAGTGCGTCCGTAAAGTGGTATATCAACTTGAAATAACATATGTTATATACTCACGTTCACTGCCACAGGTTAGCTACAAGTGCTGCATTTTTCAACAGTGCCAATGTTGTTCTCTTATTCTTTTAAGAGAAAACATTATTTTCCCAAATCTTCAGCAGTTACTAGCATTTAAACTTGCAAAGTGGTACGAAGGCCACTATTTATATTTTGAGCCTTGGCAACACTGATTGAAGTTAGGCACGATTTGACATTTGCACGGAATCGTCTGGCATTATTGACCATAACGTACTTCAAATGTTTTGTCAATAGCTTCATTTGTGTTGCCTTGGAGATTGCGCGACAACAATAAAATGGAATGAAGTCGTGAACATTTTCGTGCGATGATTTTTTACGATTTTCGACGTGGAATATCAAGACAAGAGTGCTTCGATCAACTTACTTCCACATTTGGCAATGAAGCCCCATCCTTTGCCACTGTGAAACGCTGGTATAACGAATTTAATCGTGGCCGCCATTCGCTCACCGGCGAGATTCGCGAAGGTCGTCCAAAATCAGTTGTTGTTCAAGAAAACATTGATCCTGTGCAAAACCTAATACTGCAAGATCGTCATGTGACATACTGTGAGATTGAGGCAACCATAGGCATTAGTTCCACCAGCATATATAAAATATTACATGATCATTTAGCTGTGAGAAAGGTATGGATCCCACACAATTTGACAAAAACTCAAAAAGACGCTCGCGTCAATTGGTGCAAACAAATGCTCAATAAATACAATCGTGGTGCTTCAAAAAAGACATATATAAGATTGTAACAGGTGATGAATCATGGATATATGCATATGAGCCGGATCGTAAACAGCAGTCGACTGTATGGGTGTTTCAAGATGAACTCAATCCAACAAAAGTTGTTCGCGCTCGAAGCACATTGAAACAAATGGTCGCCGGTTTTTTTGGGAAAACTGGTCATGTGGCAACTGTGCCTTTAAAGGAACGTAGAACGGTCAACTCTGAATGGCACATAACAATTTGTTTGCCAGAGGTCTTCGGTCAAATATGGAAAACAAACAAACACTGTCGGATCATTCTTCATCAAGACAATGCCAGCTGTCACACATCTCGTCTAACAACCGACTTTATGAACAGTCAAAAAATCGAATTGATGGGTCATCTGCCGTACAGTTCTGATTTGGCAGCCAATGACTTCTTCTTGTTCCCGAATGTCAAGAATAAATTGCGTGGACAACGATTTTCGTCGGCGGAAGACGCCGTTGATGCGTTCAAAAACCATATTATGGAGGTGTCTCAAGAAGACACTTTGACAAATGGTTCGAACGAATGCAAAAGTGCAGTGACCATAAAGGAGAATACTTCGAAAAACAATAAAGCAGTTTTCAATGCCAAATTTATGTTTTTTCATTGTTAGGCTCAAAATATAAATAGTGACCCTCGTATACCATGTTTGTGCAGTCACCATTTTTAAAGATGCGATTTTAAGGTAACAGTTCTGTGTATCGGAAACACATTTCTTCATTTTTATAGGAGAAACTACTTACAGAAATAACTTTCTGCAAGCTTTCCAACGTTAGTCGAGGTATTTTGTTTCATCGTGGAATATATTTGACCCGGAAATTGTCGTATTTTTCCGGAAATCATGTATTTTTCAAGAAAAATATCTCACAGAAGTACAATTGCCATTGCTTAGCTAGACTCTAGTTTAGTTTACGTCCTTATTGCCTAATGGCGTATGTCTGGTTGGATGGTTTCTGGAATATGAAGCACTTGGAAATTATTTTTGGGACTAAAGACAAGTGTTTGAAATGGTGTGAGGAAAATAGATTGTTGAAGAAGGAAAAGAACAGGTTCCAAAAACTTCTAGATAGTGTAAAATACGTTCATCCCCAGTAATAATTCAGTGCATCGTTCAAAACCGTGCTGGCAGACAGCTGGCATCTCTTCGGGTAAGTACTTTTCTCCTTTTACACTTTCTGTTCACGATAGCCCCACTAACCATTCATGGGGACGAGGTATGCCTACGATGTTAGGTTAGGTTCCATTAGCACTCATTTCACCCCTAAATATGTGCTTCATCATCGAAAAATGTCCTTTGTACGTTCAATTACGCATATCCAGACAACATCGTTTTTTCTCGATTTACTCCTCCAGGAAATTTTTCCTCGCTTTGGGATTTTTGTTGTTGAATTCCTTATAAAATAAGCTTTTCAACGATATATGACACGTATTCCTTAGGAAAAGGACGTAAACTAGAGTCTTACCATTGCTTTCGTGAACTGCATGCTGTGTACGTTTGATAGCGGAAGCCACTGTCAGTTTTTCCAAACACTTTTTTTTTCACTATACTTACCGAACCTAACCTAATTGGAAATGGTTTGTGGGGCTATATGTGAATGGTTCGTGATGCAATCCGTGAATGGTTCGTGGGGCTATCCGTCAGCTACCGTGCATAATGGTTTGTGGGGTTATCCATCAGCTACCATGCATAATGGTTCGTGGGGCTATCCGTCAGCTACCTGTGCATAATGTACAATTCCACCGATGACGAACACGATATTAGGTATTTTTCGGTGAAGAAGGTTGGAAACACTGATTACCTACAACGTGAGTCAAGATGTGGCCGCCATGATGTGTGTTACGAAAGCGAAGAAAGGAATTTTAAAAAATCACTCTGTATGTGAAAAATTGTGTTTGTTTTCATGTAAAAAGCATAATGGCACCTTGAACTATGTTCCGCAATACTCAATTGGTAAGTACGAACCATGCGAAACACAAAATATCCGATTTTAATGTGTTTCCGATATACCGAACTAGTACCGATTTTTAACTTCACGAACTGAAGACGTAAATAATCTTATGGTAGCTTCGAGTCGGAGGTGGGTCGAGAAGTGGGGACCTACTTAACCACCGTGTGAGACTGGCTTTGCATTGAAAGGGAAACAAAGTAGTTTTTAAGACAAATCTGGGTAACACATCTAAATGTTTAATGATTTTCGCAAGTTTTATAGCACCATTCGGAAGTCTTGTAGAATACTGAAAATGAATTTAAAATAAATTTGAAGCTGAGAAAGTAATTAGCACAGTTTAAGAGTTTCACAAAGTACTATTTATAAAAGTATGATATCAAAAAGTAGGTTATGCAAAAACCCATGCTTCCCAAACAAGTAGCGGTAAATATGCGATATCGCCCGGACGGATTTCTTCAAATTTACAGGAGAAAGTACTTACTGAAATGAGTTTCTTTAGCATTCTGGACGTTCTTGGAGGTATTTTCTTTCACGGAAAGTAAAAACTTCGTAGTTTAATGCTGCTGAACAAGAATTAATCACTTTTTACGTAAGAAATTGGCATTGCCTGCCACATTATGCCGTTGTTTCCATTGTGTGCGTGCAGATGGCGAGACCGTTGAAAGTCACGCAATCTCTGCAGTGTTTCCAAACATGCCTTCTTTTTACGAAAATTTCTATTTTTATCTATGTTCGCCGCGCTTTCTTTTTTCGATGAATTTAGGGGTGAAATGAGTGCTAATGGAACCTAACCTAACAGGCCTAACTTAACCTTGTGTGAATGGTTTGTGGGGCTACCCGTGGATGGTTTTTGGGGCTAACGTGCATGGTTTGTGGAGGTAAACATGAAAAAAAAAATCGAAATAGTACGTAATTTTCCGTAATGAAGGTTTGAAACACTGCTTGCGCACTGAAAATCGACAAAACACAAGCTGGTGCGTCATGACGCACGATGATCCATTACGAGTGCACGCCATATTGTCTATTACAGAAGCGGAACAAGAAAGACAAATAATCAATCGTAATATGAAAAGTTGACAGTATTTTATGGAAAAAGGCATAACTTCACCTTAAAGAAGATTCCGCAAGGCAAAATAGGTAAGTACCAGTGGTAAAATTAAGGAAATAAATGAGTGAAAGGTGTCCGGGCGTTATCGCATATTTACCCAAGTAGCCCTTCTTCACTTACAGTCACCTTGGATACAGACAACTGCGATATTTTCCTGCACAGTTCGAAGAGATGTCACGTGTGAGACTAGATACCACACGATCAGAAAACCTGACTTAACTTAACCCAACAACGAAAGCATTTATAAACCTAATTCTAATGCCAAGAACCAGAAAACCTTTTCACATCCCATATCTTTGAAGTAGATTTCAGCAGCAGTCTACATTCAAGATGAGAGTAAACAAATGACTACTAAGAAACAAATATGCACATAGAGGTACATGGAAGAAATATATCATTATTCAGAAAAGTTGCAGTAAGTAATCTGTAAGCTGATGGAAGTATGTATTAAGTCATAAATTGAACCATGTAAAAAAAAACTATCTGTACCATGTAGGTCAGAAGTAAACAATGAGAACTTCAGTTGGGATCCGTAGGAAGTTCAAAACAAAACTGGAAGGGCACTGTTGAAATGGACTTGAACAAAATTAGCAAGATTTTTCAACTTCAAATTGGCTGATCAGGACTGAATCTAAAGCTCAAAGTGGGATACGAACCACTATGCACCTCCACTGAGTTCTCTCATGGAAGGAAATATTCTTCATCCAGATTTTTTTTGCAATATGTCGAAATGAAGAATGAGCAAGTTAATGAATTTTAAACTTTTGAGAAAAACTTCAAACATTTATCACCAAAATAGCCACTGCATTTGCTCCAAGTGTATATATTTTAGAACACCTGAGACATAAGATTCATTTACTGATAGGAAAATAAATAAATATGTTTGTATGCTTATAGCGTAAAGTTCAATGCTCTAAATTCACTACTACATTTTATTCACAATTCTCACGATCTTCCTAAAATCTAATTCGTCACACTACTAGTACTTGTCTATTGTCTGCGAGAGCGGCAATTTTCAGGAATATTTCTTAATTCTTACCTTAATGTATGAAGAGAAAATCCATTCACTCAACAAGGTTGACCGTCTAGTATGACTAATAATTAATGAAACTGTCTGAGGGCCGATCCAACAGTTGAAAAGCAGCATATTCCATTTTTCTAAATCTGTTGAATAGCACTGTGGCTAATTCCCCTTCGATGGAATCAATTGTAAATATTTCCGCTGTTTTGTTTTACTACGAACCAATATAATTCTTGTCGACTTGCGGTGTTGCAGTAATCGAAGTAGTATTCCTCAAATATTCATCCAAAACAAAGAAGAAAGTTACGTTACCCTGCGCACAACTTTACCGTACGAGTTGAAGATTTGGAAGCACCAACTTATTCTCGTTTTTCGCCCGTTGCTTTGGTAACGTAACGACAAATGAATATCAGCATGCACTAATGCAATCATCAAGTATATTTTTGAAACCGCTAATTCATTTAGTTTGCTACTCTCTTCTACTTCGGTAGCAACTTACCTAGCAGCGACATTATTAATAATGATAACCTATGTATATTGATAGCAAATAAAATAAATTTACGGTGAAATGTGGCCGGCTTATTTCGCTTGGTTGTCGCAACATGTTGCCCGATACAAAATTAAATGTACCAGATGTAGTAATTTCGAGTTTCTCAAAGTAACAGGTGGAGTTTCGAAGTGTAGAAGCTGAGTTTTCTGTTTCTGGATCATTGTATCGCATACTATTCTATTCTTATCACAATAGTCAACTGATCGCTGGCCAGAGCATACAGCAGATCAGAAGACGTTTACAAGTAAGTCCAATTTCTTCGCCAGTAATATGCTGCTGCCATCTACGGGGAGAATGTGAAACTACAAGACACACAGTTCTTTCACGGTGAGATTTGGTTCTTTCGCTCTGTGACAATAATATGAAGCATGAAGCTTATCTATCAGATTATCCGAGGGAAAATAAAGTACGGTATATCTCTCCAATAACAGTACAAGCGTTAGATTTGTTGCAATAATACCGATAAATTTTTTGTCAGAGGCAATGAACTCATGAAAACTGAGACAATACCGTCCGAACAGAAGAAATTCTCTTTCCGTATTTAGATAATTTTCAGTGTTATGAGATCTACCAAATAGAATCAAATTATTTCATTACAGTAGAGCGAATTAGGTAAGTTATCTTTTTCGGTTACAGTTTTTGAGTAGCCCCCAAGCAAGAAATAAGTGAAGAAACAGTCTACGAAGCAGAAATATTGAGTTCAAGCAGGCCTAAAGCACAAAGAAAGATGAATTCTTCTTCTGGAACATGAAACACGTTAAAAAGCATGTATTTTTTATGGTGCTCACTCCTTGCCCATATTTTTGTTTGTTTATTTTTATTTATCTGTTGCCTTTTTTCCCGTTGACCTCAACAGCAATACAAGCACTGAGCACGGGCGTATCCAGAAATAAAATTTGGTGATCCAGCCAGGGGTGCCGCCCATCCTCCAAGGCCAATGGTGTGTCCCCCTCTAAAATAATATGATGATAGTTATCTCGTTTATTGCTATTAATAATAATATTGTGTTTTGTTATTCTTCGATTCGTAATTTCAGAATATAATGTCTGTTGACACTTTTCAGAAGCAGTATGAAATATTTCATTGCTCTCTTCATTTGAAATTTCACGAA
Organism: Lepisma saccharinum; assembly: GCF_977018435.1. Lineage (NCBI taxonomy): Eukaryota > Metazoa > Arthropoda > Insecta > Zygentoma > Lepismatidae > Lepisma > Lepisma saccharinum. The sequence goes on along the minus strand of NC_139229.1, from coordinate 78,511,664 downwards.
GTCTCTGAAGCAGTTCTGTGACGTCACTTGGGTTAAGAGAGAGCAGAGGCCCTTAATACTTTGACAACTGTACAGTGAAACTGAAAAACATTTCTCTAGAAGATCACTTCCTTGGGATGGTTCAGTCGAACAGCTCCACTAACTGACAACGTTGAAGATATTCAACAAGAACATGAAGTGAATCATGTTTCTCTAGAAATCGAGTTTCACAGACTAAGAATAGTTTGTTCTTACTGTCTTGTTCATAATGCAATATATTTGTTATTAGTAATTCACCAATGCATGTATTATTTCTAAAAAAAAACACACAAACTTCACTTACTGTACCTAAACAGTTTCTCACTGAAGTCAGATTTTCACCTGATATATCACTACCCAGTAAAAAACTAAAAAAACAAAACAACTTTTAGTGGATGTTATTTTCGGAATCCAGAAAGCGTGCACACAGATAATTTTCTATACCTGCTACATCAAGTGTCTCATCGGAAAGTATGCTCAACCTACAATAGTATTTTCAAAATGAAGAAGGGAATTTGGAAAGGGGGGGGTTCGGACTCCCCTGGATACGCGCTTCAGCAGTAGCGAAGCGTAGTCTTACGAAGGAGGCAAGCAATGTTTCAGTACAACAAAACATGTAATACAATGGCATGCCAAGAGATGGCCCGTTCACTGGATTTGTCAAAATATCATAATAAAGTGACTATACTAAAAATAATATAATAATAATATAATCCGCAATCGTCACATTTACTTTCGAAATTCCAGGTAACGTTATTCGTATGGTAGTAAAGTCTTACATATGCGAACTTTCCGCATACGACTAATGGGGTACGGAATTTCTTATTTATTTATTAGTACCTTTATTCGTTCATTATATCTTAATGTGAGCAAACGGTGACCAAACCGATTTAGGTAAAAAAAAAAAGGGGGACTCATTTAATTAATTTACGCTGTGTTATTGTAATTTAAGATTTGTGGGCACCCTAAAAACTGCATTCGGAGTCAATTAAACATTAAAATAAAAAGTTAAACACAAACTTTAAAAATTTCATTTCAAACCAGAGAAACACATGCATAGAGATGTACTCACCCAAATAAATTCCAAACTCCTTTGCATATATGCGAAATTTCCCGCTATCGAACAATTCAACAAATCATATTGCCTCAAGGTTATCAAAACGTGAAGACACTCCTACGCTCTTTCCACAACTGGAAAGCATCCACGTAAGATAATTTTGAAAATCTCTGAAATGACCGAAAGTGATACCAACCTATTTCCTTAATTTTATCCCTCAAGGGAAGGAAAGATATATCATTTTGGAGATATAAATTAAGCGGTGGAATCAGAATCATTACAGCAGAAAGAGTATATACATAATATTTAAGTAATAAAGTGTCATACAGAAGCGTGCCCGGGGACGGGGGAGGGTTGGTGGGAGACATAACCCCCTTTGGCCCAATATTCCTAAGAAAGGAAAATCAAAGGCAGGAAAAGATTAAAAAATGAGGAGACTACTAAAAAAATCCTGGGAGCACCACTTGTGTCATAATAAAAAAACTTAAAACATGTTCTTGTGTTCATAAAGTGCACAATGTATACGATTTGATTGTGCTGTGTACTACAAATATAAGTAGAGAGTTCCTTTTTAGATAGCTTTGTTTTCACCCCAAGTTTTATTCAAAAGCCGTCAATTTATTGAATGTGGTTGTAAAATTTGTGAAACAGCTCCCTTGAATTACTGTGTAGATAATTTAGCAGTTTCAAACACTGGTACTGGTCAACACTGTTGACGTAATTTGAGCTGGACCTAGCTGGACACAGGGCGCAGACCAAGGTCCGTCGAATCTTCCCTCCCTCCCTGGAGAAACTCTTCACGGGGGTGCAGACATTCCACTTCCTGGAAACACAAAAGCTCGCCCTTTACCATCTCGCCCGAACTTCCAATGTCCATTTTTTTACGCGTTTTACAATTCGCGAAATCTAAAATAAATTAAATAATATAAAATGATATATATGGAATTTAGAACAGTGATAATAACTTCTTTTAGTTATTTTATGACCAAAATTTATTATTATATTTGCGATCTTCTTTACGTGTTCATGAAGACAAATATTCGTTACTAGTTTCTGGTGGCAATATATCCTTCTGCTCTCGGTTGAGCTCAGCTATTTTCGGGAACCACACAAGCTCAGGAAGCAGAGCTTTTTGTAGAAGCATTGTGGACGATTTCCACCCAAATTTAACGCTTCGCCATGTGACTCCTTCGGGTGCTTTATTTTGCCGCAGATCGGCCGCAAGCACTGAGACTGGTGCTTGCTACAGAGCTGCTGAGCGAGTTTGCGGCCGTAATTTTCCCGAAATCGAGTGCGATGGAAACTAAATAAAGTTAAAACATTAATTTATTTATTGAAATTTCCAGTACAACAGAAGCCATTTTAAACCAGAAAGAAACAACAATAAAACAATAGACTAAGTTTAAAAACAAAAGAACGGATAACATAAAATAAACAAAAATAAAAGAAGCCAAAAAGTACATTAAATGATATTCGATGCTTGCATTGCTTGTACTATATCTTCGCCTCTACGCCCTTGGCACTAAGATAAGATGTTTGCTGCCCCTTAGCTAGATATTTTGACGCCCTAGCCAGAATTGTGGTTTGGCGACCGCCGCACTACAAAGTATCGGCATTTTTTTCGTCCTCCAATAGTTTCTTCTTATGCCATGGTTTGTGATATTTACATCCTACAAATTTTGAAATGAGGAAACGAAGAAAAACTAATTCACAAATGATGTAGGTTACATGTAGTGATATAGATTAAGGATTCGTAGTTTGCATTTCTGATATATAAACAAATTGTTTAGCATATTTAAGAATGTTGTAGGTAGTGTCTGAAGAATATCTTTAAAAACGTACTGTTACCACTACTTTGGGAAAAAAAATCCAGCAGTGTGTTACCAGAATGTACGCCTACAAGTAAAAGAAGAATAAAGTTAAGAATAATAATTAAAATGAACAATACCTACACAATGTGCAGTGTATTCTAAGTAGAAGGATCTGTAATTTAAAATTATTCAACTCTGCTTGAAAATGAAAAAATAACATCGTTATAAACTATGTATTACACATTATAGTAGTAACATTTATAAAATATTTATTTGTTGCCTGCTATTTTCTTTAAGCTTTGAATGGCGCCCTAGGCTGATGGAAGTTGGTCAGAGTTGGAGTTGCACTGCTTAATCCCTAATGTTTACGTTCCTCTAATTTTGATCTTGAGTAGACGCTATGGACTCCGTCCTTGGTGCTTCGTTCATACTATTTTACACCAACCCCCCTTAGACAACCTACTCCAGAGATTAAAAACAAAAGGAAACAAGGCCGCTCGCAGGATTTTTTCTCAGGAGAGGCAGAAATGCTCAATGTGGGGGGGATGCTATCCCCCAGTTAAGGAAGTTCTCATAAAGCATCCATCCACTAGTGTAGACATATAGTGGTTCGGATTCCACTTTAAACTGTAGGTCCAGCCCCGATTAACCTTACTCAGCATAAAATTAACTTAAAACATCAATTTAATCAACCAATCCCTCCACTAGGCTAATTTGCATAGGCATCAACACACTGCATTTTTTTCATGTTGATCCATACAAGCATCCCCCACATTTCCACAAACTGGGCAAATCAGCCCTCCTCCCAAGCTACGAATTTCCAGTTCGAGCACTGGGGGGGGGGGGGGGCAGAGAACACCTCATATCTTGCCCTTTATAATCAAGATATTCGGCAGTGGAAAAAATCGCCAATTCGCGAAATCTGGATGTGACGATGGCAATTTACGCGTCGTCATTTTACACTACTTTTTTTTTAAATACTGTAAAGGAGAAAAGTTTAAGTGATCTCTGATATCTGTGCATCGTGAAAAAGGTCTCGTTTTTATTTATTAAAATTTCCAGTACAGCAGAAGCCATTTTAAATCGGATAGAAACCCAAAATAAGATAATTTTTTAAAAAATAAACAAACCTTCAAGAAGACAAAAAACTGTATTCCTAAACCATACATAGATGTTTATGGAAAGGAAGCCAGGCGAATGCAATGGGCTCAAATCTGTCAACATCGCTAAAGTTTTTTCAATTTTATTATTTGTAAAATAATAGTAATAATAAACTGTAAAATATAATTTTCCATGACCGAAGGGCAAGATATGAAATCTTACTCCGTGTCTTCCCGTTTTGCCGAATTCCCTTTCGCCGAATATTTTGAATGAAGGAAATTTTCTTTCTACAGATATCATAGTTTCATAGTAAGCTAACGCAATTTCACATTCAAATAACACCAGCAGCAGAAAATATTTTTCAAAATAATTTAGACTTTGAATTATTTTCAGTTACACAAGATGATAACTATTTACGATACAAAAGTAACATGAATTACCAGAATTACACTTACTGTTAATTTCACATGTAACATTAATTTCATTTGTTAATATTACTCTTAACTAGTTGATTTGTAAATACAAATTTGTCAAATAGGATGTTATTTACAATTAAGTTATCTTTACTTCAGCGTATCAGGAAAAGCCTACTTAGCTTTTCATAATCTTCATATTTATCCAAATGACTGTTAAAAAAACATTTAGTGTTAGTATTATATTTTAGACTGAAACCTGGGTTAGGGTTTTACCTGGGTTAAGAAATCTAGAGTTCAAGGCGAACCTCGAGTTACCTAATTATTACAAATGATAATGGTGTAATGTAAAATGTAAAACGTTAGGATTTGTTTTTCCTCACAGTTAAGATCATCTGCATATGCTAAATTTCTATGTTTAATTTTAATTTTTAATCAGTCACTAGTTTGTCTGTCCTTCCTCCGCCTGTAGACAAATAAACTAATTTGTGACCTGTTGTTCCAGGACAGACAGTATACAGCTCAAATTTAGGTATCAACTGTTATTTATAAAACGATCTCAAGGCTGTAACACTGATCAAGTGAGTTTCAAAAAAACTCTTTTTGTAATTTTAAAGATACACACTTACACCAGTGAAGAGAAGTGATTTCTTGCTCTGTGTCAGCCTAAAAAATTACAGAAATTTCTCGGCAAATGAAAATTCAATATCTCTTTGCATGCTTAGTACCACACCAGAAAGTTTGCAGGCAGTGGTTCATAAGTGACTGCACGTGGACCTCAAAGACTTATTCTTCTTGAGGTATGCAGGCACAAACTCAAACTTGAAATTAAGGTAGCAATATGTCTGTGCTAAAATGCATCAAACTTGTTCAACCCTACGTACAGAAATCTACTAGATAAGAAACAACAACTGATTAAGGTTCTTCACTTGACTCTCCCTCGTATATAGTGAAGAGAAAATAAGTAAAGAACCTACCATACCTATCACCACGGTGAGAGAGAGAGAAAGAGAGAAATACAGAAGCGATACAAAGCAGGAAGGAAAACGCAAAACATTAGAGAAAAGGCAGAAGAAGCGATGAACAACATTAGAGGTAAAGAACTATGTTTGAAGAAAAAAGAAGGGACAGTTCTTGCTCCATTCTTGGTGCCGTATGAAGAGCACGCAAAACAAAATACAGTCTACGTCACTGACTCCACTTAGAGGCAAGCTGATTTTCAGTTCAGTGCCTTCCGGTATATCCTTGAGGCGAGTTCTAAAACAACCTTCCTCAGGCATATTCAGCAATAGCAAGGCAGCAGAAAGTCACGTGCATGTTGGTAGGCAGTGAGACTTCTCACACCTTAAACTATATATTTTTACTACCAGCTAGTGGGACCTGACATAGCTAGTGCTTACTTATCTAAAACAGGTAAGTTTCTAACTTAGGCACACAATTACTAGGTCAGAAAAGATGGGTTACTTTATAATTGTTGCATTTCCGTATGCTATTGGAGCAGACCCGTACCCAGGGGAGGAGCCATGGGGCCTATGCCCCCCCTCGAATTATGAAATATTTAAATGTGAACCTATAAAAAGCTACGAAAATAACATGGACGATTTTTCAAATTTGTAAAAAATTCAATTTTGTCCTTGCATAAATGAGTGTGTTTGTTGTGTAGAGAGGCAGCTGCACTCTGCAATATTGGGTAGTTTTAGTTTCATAATCATTGATGCAAGGCTACCACAGATTTTTTCGAACTACATTTGTGATGCGAAAATGTTTTTATTTCTTTTGTTAACTCACATTTAGACATGTTCTTTACTAATGAAGAGGCTTTCATAGGATTTCACCGGAAATCACCTGGTTGATATCCCAAGAAACCTCTTCATCCTTCGCCAGGAAAGCTTCAAGAATTATTTCATGTTCTTTGTTTATTATAATAATTGCTAATACGAATAATTTTATTTATAACTATATTATTTTGAAAACATTGTTAATTTGCGGGACACAGAACTATTCGAATACTTCGGATAATTGAATGTGAACAATAAGCAGTAAGCTGTACGCCGTGTATGTGACACTAAGCGACTGTGTGGCTGATTGTTAGAATGAGAGGGATAGGGGTGTATCGGTGAGTTGATTTTTCCCCCGTTCCATTGGATTATAATGTTGCAACTCTGCAATAAATTGTTCATTTAGCTCTGGCTGTAATATTACCATAACATTGGTGGTCACATCTAATACTACAACAGCATTTCACCGACCACCGTGGTGGAGTGGTTAGCACAGTGCACTGCGACGCCAGGAGTTCCGCGTTCGAATCCCAGGCTTAACGTAGGTGGTCTTTGTAAGTGTGCTCCTTCAACAGTTTAATCATAACATCGCTCATCCCCATCGTCGCGATTAGACAAACTTGTCAGAAAAGCAACACAAACGGGCCTCATAGCAACATGTACAAAATAAAGATAAAACACGAATTCAAGACTAATATAAGCATGAAATCTTATTGATCATTATTAAGAGAAAGCAAGAATTGAATAAAATCTAACACTTAAAAAAACATTTAAACATTTGTACTATTGGGGCATTCCTCGAAAAGTGGTCCTACTTCATGTAAATAACATAATAAAATAATGTGGAAAGTATTATTGTTTTTAATTGCATTAAGGTTTAGATGTTTGTGAATGCATATAATTAACACATTTAACCAATAAAAGTTACTATAATGCAGCCTAAGTGCTTCATAGACAAATGACGTCAAAATTTGCTACATTATTAAAGTGTCACACACGTAACGCACTTTTGTTAATGCTTTTCATGCATTCAGACTATGTCACAGGGGGTCGCCAGGGGTACGCACCCCCTTCAGCACCCACTTTTCCAAACCAATTTCCAACCGAAAATACTATGAACTATTCACAGAGGAAAAGGTTTGGAATAACCAAATCGTTTTCTGGAAACCAAGCACTTGTTTAAAGAAACAAGAAACAAAAATTATTATTCACCAGTACTAAATGTTCTTTAGTAATCGAGCACATGTGCTTATACAGTATGGCCGGCAAAGAAGTATACCGACTGTATACAATGTTGCCAACTTTCGGTATACTACTTTTCCGACCATACTGTAGTTACCAAAGCAATTGTTCAAAATTGCCAACTTTAGTAAATAGTGCTATGTTTATTGTTTACAGTTACCAAATAGCTTAACCAAATGTGTTTTGTTAATTCAACCAAATTTCTTTTTTTCTGTGTTGCAGTGTCATTCACGTATAACGGTCAAATATTGAGTAACAGGTAATTAATCTAATTGCCCGTTATTAAGAATTAATTACGATTGGTAATATTAAAATCCGTCGCGAATACAGGTGTCTAGCGACTGTCTTAGCCAACACTAACTTGCTCAACCACCGTTTCTCGCCCGAATTCGGATTTTACATGCATTCTTATAGCAGGAAAAGAGCAACTTCTAATCCAATGGACCGAATTGGATGAGATTTTAACCAGCGGAAGACCACATCATGAAAGTACTGATTCCAAGATTTGAGCCTAATCAGAACAGAAATGCGGGAGTTATGAATTATTAAAGATTCATCGCTGGATTCAATGGAAGACGGTATCCTGGTGAGTTGGCCCTTACTGAACGTATCGAATACAATAGCCGAGGATTTAACCTAATCTCTGCACGAGGGGCTGCTACCAGAGGTTAAGGACCGGAGTGAGCGTTGACCAGGATAGGAGGACAACGGTCAAAGCACCAGAAACAATAAATGAATACCTAAACACTGAGGCTAGAGCGTCACTTCGTTCAAATCTGGAATAAAAGGGATGATTCGGAATAGCGGGAAAACAGTTTTGCCTACAATCGCCACCGGAGTGTGAGCTACGTGCGACCTAGCTCAGAGTCGCGATCGGATCCGAGGTCTGGATTTGTTTTTTTCCTCGAGTGAGTGTCTTAGAGCCATGGAGTAGAGCAGAGTAGACCCAGGGGGGTCGTTTTCCCCTCGCCGTCAACGCATTCGTGCACATACGTGTGGTATGTGAGAATAACGCCAGACACGTCAACCTGTGTCAATAGTCCGAAACAACGTCCTAAGTTAGCAGAAGTTAATAATATTTAATAGCCATGTGAGTCCATGTGAAACCGTGGAGGACTGACCTACTTCTGCGCTAGTTGTCGTATGGAGTCGACAGTGTATGTGTACCGTCATGGACGTCCCTGTGAAGTGAACGAGTGAAGCCAGGATCCGATGATGCCATACGGAACTGCCGGGAGATCCATTTTCGCCAACCAACATAACCGCGAAGTGAAACAATGGAGTGCAGACGTCTTCCAAAACTGTAGGACCACTTTCACCCTACCCAGGTCAGAGGGAATGCCGCGAAGGTAAGATCTAACCATGTGCGTGTGTGAGAGAGATGACGCCAATCTACCGCGAATCTGCGTAAATCAAATCATTGCATAACTTAAATCAGTGCTAGGGCATAACTAGACATCGGTATTCCGGCGGACAATCAATGTTGTAGATCAGAGTTTATGTTAACAGCAAACAAAAGTTCATTGAAATATATTTATACCTTCAGAAAAGATAAAAGGGGTTCGCACAAGGAACAATTACTCACTTTATATTTAAAATCCTAAACGGTAAATTGTAAACGGCAATGTAGCCAAGGAATAGCATGAGCATAGTCAAAGTATTAATTAATCTAACCCTTGTAATTGTCATATTGTCGCAATATGCCATGGAATGAGTGTATGAATGAGAGATCGAGTGAAAGAGGGCAAGATGTACTGTGTATTTATCTGTGCTTTAATATATGTGTAAATTCAGAACCACCGTAGTATTATGTAACGTCATTTCAGGTATTTAAAATCAAATCCTCCTAGGTTTATTCTCGGTAACTCCGACTGTAGGCATTTATCCTGACCGTATTATAATTCATGTAATGTTTAATCCGCGTGACAGGTGTCACGGGGAGCGATTCTGCGTTGTTGCGTTGCTTAGTCCAGTTGAGTTGATCCTTTTAAGCGCGTGACACACGTTATGACTTAGGAAAACCACGTCGTCATGAGCGTATAATATTGAATATTGAAGAGAGACCACTATTATTGTATACTACAGGCAAGCTATTGATACTAATCTGAAGACCATGTTGTGATTAAAGCAAGCAAGCAAAAATTAATCAAATCATTGGCATATTTTCCTAGAAGCCTACTAAATGTTGATTGTTATTTGAGGTAGTGGCTAAAGCATACATGCATGTTTCATTTTCTTTTCTTTTCAACATCGCACCCCCAAAATTTCATTTCGCATCCTCTCAGCACCCCTAGATGCCTCTGCTATGTCATCATACTCAACCTTTTTCTCGACGCCAGGGGTCCCGGGTTCGAATCCCGGCCTGGGCGTGGATGTTTGTGAGTGTCCATTGATCATATCATCACTCATCTCCATCAAATTAGCCAAAAGTGGCACAAAAGGCGAAGTAAAATAAAGCAAATCAATCAGTCAAAGCAAATCAACCTTTTTCTTCTGTTAGCAGACACTATAAAGTACTTCGTAATGCTATGGAATCAGTTCGTTATGAATATTTTAAATCCAATATCATGTCTATAACATTAAATGTTGTGTGTAAAATGTCATACACGTAACGCTGGAATGCCCCGCCCCTATTTTGTAATCTCCTTACATACATGCCGTGGTGAGGAGGGATCGAACCAATCGCCCTTGAATTTCAAAATTCAAATACGAAAAAAGCAAAAATGCTGACTATTTTGGTAATCGGTAACAGAAATCAAGTTTAGTTAATTACTAAACTAAATTACTGGGGTTTAACACTTTCCTTCCTTGCGAACTGCTGGTTATGAAACGCGACTGGTTTACGTTGTCATGAAACTATTACATATGACTAGACAACAGCGAAAGCAAACCACATGAAGATTGACGTGAATGCTCTAGAAGGAATTCTAAGTCGATGTTTATTCAAAATTTGGAATATCGTAGCGGTTTTTTCGAAACGAGAGGACTTTTCGGGAACGACTTTGCCGACCGCCAGTACAGCTTAGTCTCACCGAGGGCAACGTGTGCTTAAAACAAAACTTTGACAAGTAGTAAGTTCCCATTTTCCTCTTCTTCCAGCTGTAGACGATGTCAATAACCTAGTTCGAGACCTCCTGGTGAAGCCGAATCATTTGCTTTCAGCATGTTCGACAATGGAGGTAGAAAGTGCAGAGCACGTGACCGTTATATCATTCCAGGCGCTTCTTTCCCTACACTTGATAGATAGTGACGTAGGCGATAACAGCTTGTCCACATTGCTTCTATCAAATGTTGCTTGTGCATTCGAGCCAGATTGATAAGCAACGTGTCATCGCGCAAGTTTTGACTTCATCGCATCATTCTTGTTACGTGAGTTACATCTGATGTTTCGTATCTGCTTTTATTTATTTATACTTGTTTACAATTTAACTTGTATCTTTGACCAGACAGATCTTTTTTAATGCTTATATTATTTCATAAACCATTATGTTTCTTTGCAGTGTGTAGCGCGGATGTAAAGATAAGCACTTTCATATCAATTAAGTCCCTTCACTGAATTTACGGATATAAGATTTTGAACTTCAACAATGCTAGATTACACGATGGAGGCACATAGTGGTTCGGATCCCACTGTAAACTGTAGGTCCAGTCCCAATTAGCCTGTGTATAAAAGTGGACTTAAAACTCAAAACAATGCCAGTTGTCGTTTATTTTTGCAGAATGTAGAAAGGAGTGAAATCAAGAACATGTTTTGAGAATGAAACTTCATATTTTGTACCAAATTTCAGAAAGTTGCTGAAACAAGTAATTCACTTATTTAGAAGTTAGGAATTTATCCACAGGATAAAAAAATGATTCGTTCTTCATTACGAAGATCATATAAAAAAGGGTCATGTGAATTCCAGTTAGTGATTCAGCTTTTCTTCGAGACAAAATACAGCAAAAACTAAGAAGAAGGAATTGTATTCATCACTTAACGTGAGGAGAGTTTGTTTACAGTCTCAAAATGCAATTGCTCATTTTACACAACTTCATGTTTCACATTCGTCTTCATTATTGAAATCAGTTCACACATAATAATTTTGTCTTGATTTCGGCATGGTGAGAATCGTGTTGGAAGTTCAAATTTGACGCTCATACTAAAATATTGGATGAGATATGAACATATAATTGCGTTTTTTTTAATAAATTTGATCAAATCACCATTAATCCCCATCGTCGCGATTTATCTGCAGAAGTTCTTGTATTTTTTTATTTCACTTCACTTTTCTGCCCCTTTACACTAATATCGAATGTGAGGATAAACGGTGCACTGATTGTATAGCTCATATACTAAAAATTTTCTATTGATACTGATTGCATTACTCACAAATGAACTTTGATTACTACATAAAAATCTCGAAGATAATCAACACTTTGTCTATTTTTTATCACCAGTCTGCTAAACTTATCAAGTCAATCAATATGGATCATGGCGAGACGTAAATCAATCAAGGACAGGACGAAGCGCTTAATTATCATTAACAATACGTGTGTTTACAGTCAGCAAAAATAATTGTATCAATAGCTTACCTAAAGTCGGTGGTATGCATGTGTGTGTGAGTGTGAGAGAGAAAGAGAGAAAGATTCAAATATTTGAGGTGTAAGGGATTACTCCGGACGGTTCAATAGTCAACTTTTCTTCCACGTACTACACACTGGACTGCACCTTCGCTCGCTAGTGAGCTTCGGACGCCTGGATTCACTGCCAGTATTAATCCCTGTGGGCAGTGGCGTGGCCAGGAATTTCGAAAGTGAGGGGTTTTATGTACAGTTTTCTGGTAGTCAGCCCTCATTTTGCCATCTTTTCCTTCCTTTGACGTTCTTTTTTTAAGGAATACTGGGCCAAAGGGGGTGTTAGAAGCCCCACCAACCCCCCCCCCCTTGGGCACGCCACTGTCTGTGGGGCTCGTGTTGTGTCCTGTCCATGTTTGATTGATTTGTTTTATTGTCCTGTCTATGCGTGTTTGTGATTGTCCTTTCACTAATTTCATCTTATCGCCTTTCAACCTCGTCTTCGCAATTAGGCCAGAGTGGTGGTACCAGGGTTGTTAGAGGTCCAGGAATTTTAAATAAATTGAATTCCGGTCCAGGAGAGAAAATCAGAAAGCGTAAATGGGTTCTGGACCGTAAAGAACCTTTTTATCTGTAAAGTATTTCAATTCGGTCCAGGAACAGTTTTTTCCTAATCAGTTTAAGTAGGGTCCAAGTTCAGTATTGAAATGAAACAATACGCAACTTGGATCGAATACCGACCTGACGATAAACAATTACGCACTTGTGAGCATGAAAGACTAATCCAGGTGGTGGCTCTCTCGAGAATCTAAGGTACGAGGTAGAAACGAGCGAAACGCAAACGCTGCAGTCACGTTACCACTCTCCATATAGCCCCATTCTCTCGCGCGCGTTCCTTCACTTGGTTGTACCAGCACTTCCGTTCCCTGTTGTAATATCTGCTGGGAACACAGCAGCGTCTAGTTACCTCATCTTCGGCTCCTCGGATGCCGGTTTGATTGATTGATTGATTTAGTTTATTTTACTTCGCGTTTTGTGCATTTGGCTAATTTGCGAAGATGGGGATGAGTGATGAAATTATGAAATTGATGAATGGACATTCACAAACAACTTAGCCCGAGCGGGATTCGAACCCGGGACGCGATGTGCAAACCACTCGGCCACAGGGTCCGGCTCGGATGCCGGAGAACCACGTGATGGGTTTGTTTGAACTGAATGTGACGCCATATAGTCCATTGCGTTATGTACAGTAACTCTTCGACAAGGGAGTTTTTGAATCTGGCCTACGAGAGAACAACAGCGTTTTCTACAACCGCAGTGTGACATTCCAATGTAAAACGTACTCGCGGACATTTTTAGAAGACAACTTTTAATAGGTGAAGCCTGGTCTGTAATTGTAAATAAATTCAATCTCGGACTGGGAGAGAAAATCAGCAAACATAAATGAGTTCTAGACAGTGTATAACCTTTTCATACTTAAATCATTTCAAATTCCGTCCAGGAACGTTTTTTCCGGATCAATTTAAATACGGTCCAGTAACCTTTTTTCCGGATGAATTTAAATTCGGTCCAGGAACTTTTTTCCAGAATGAATTTCAATACGGTCCAGGAACCTTTTTTACGGAAGAATTTCAATTCGGTCCAGGAATCTTTCTTCAATGAAACAATACGCAACTTGGACCGAATTTAAATTGTGTGAGAAAAAGGTTCCGGTCCTGCAGCGAACCCAATAGAACCCATTAGAATTTACGGGTTCCTGGACCTTGAACAACCCTGGGTAAAGCGAAGTGAAATAAATAAATAAATCAAAAACTCATCATCGCGATTAGCCAAAAGTAGATGTAAAGTGACGTAAAAATGAACCAAATCAAACCAAACATTCCAATGCCACAGAAATACCAAACAAAATTTTAATTACTTTTGTTTTCGGTAACATTATTTGGTGGTACTAACTGCTTCAAAATTATATGTTTTGAATAATTTCTTCCTAATGTCATTAGTAGCTAGCATTGTTGCTCCCAGCTTCAACAAAGATCACCAGAGAAAGGATTTATCGTAGTTACCTGTCTGACCATGCAAACAATAGTACGAACATTTCCAGGTTCGATTCTCGTTGCGGAAACTAATATCAATAGGGAATCGTTGTATTCAATTTATATTATTATGTTTATTCAATGTATATTGCTATATTTATACATTACTTTACATGCAGTACCTATTTTTGATTCCCAGGATGGGTGATTTCAGGAAGGAATTATTGCAGCAATATCCCTGCATGAAGTAGCTCTAGGGTTCAGCAGGTATCTCCTGATGAGTTGTAGGCGGTCTGCAAGTGGTGCTCATCACATCACCTCCACAAATGTATGGGGCTCTACCTCAACTCCCTCCCTCCTCCATATGGCTTCTCGGCTTGTTACAATGTGTAAGAGAAGCTTTAACTTTTCCTTTTACCTATTTAAAATAGAATTACAATAATATGCTATTCTTCCTATGGTGTACCTACCTTTAAATCCAGTTACTTCTTCTTGTTTACGTCACGTGACAGTAGAACTGTCTGTAATAATTATTATAATCAAGAAGTAACTGTATGCATTAATTTATTAGTGATCGTTGACAGTTATATCGCTTACTGTTAGCATGTGATGGATATGGCAACAGATGCTTATCAGTCAAATCCTTCAACTACAAGTTTTACTGCGGTTAATCTTAACGAAAATAATAAATTATTTTCATGACACATGACAACCAACCACCCTCACAATTTATTGGCAACCATGAGTTAGTTTTTTTTTTTAAATCTCGTATTTATATGTTCATCTATATGAGGCTTAAGCAACCCTTTTCACATGCGCGTCGCCAGAAATTCTCGTAGGTGGAGTCAGGCTGTTGACATAAAAACGAATATTAAAATTACGTAATAATGATTAAATACAAATTATTATTATTACTACACACTAATATTTTATTGTAAATATTAGGGATGAGTCGATATGAAATTTTGGCCGATACCGATAAACTACCGATACAAAATTTCAAGTGGTCCTTAAACTTGAATAGTCTATTCACCTCCTTAATAAATGCGTGTTATTGCCATACAAGAAAAGTTGTATATTTAGACATTTACTTTTAAAAAGTAGGGAATTCAGATGATATGTACGTACATAAAAATTATAACAAACTGGCACAATATTGTACTAAATTTTAAGATGTTTGTAGATATATCGGATCGGTAAAATTATCAGCAATTTTACCGCTAAACCGATATTCATATATCGGCCGATACCGATAGACTACCGATTAATCTGTCTCACCCATAATAGGCCTAATTATTGTATCCTTGAGTGAATATTACTGAATATCCAGTACTGCTTTTTCTCTTTATTTTTTTTCTACATTTCCTTCCGTATTATACTGAAATGCAGTTATTCTACACTGGATTTTGTTATTAACTTTTACACTGCTTTCAAGAAACATCTTTAAAACATAGGGGAAAATTTTGGTCATAAAGTTGCCATTGTGTGACCTCATATAATAAAATTCTCATTTGTTAACTTTTTAAAATCGTGAAACCATCCATTCCTTGGATTAAGTGATAGAAGATGAAACATGAGGTTCTAACCTGATTTCTGCATTTTACAGCCAATTTTCGCAGCAAATTCATTTTTGCTTTGCTTATTGTGCTCGAATAATAACTTACTTCTGTTATAAACTGTCAAAATAATAATTGTTTGGTCTCTTTTTCTTCTAATTTGAAGAGAACAATTTTCATTTCCGGGGGAATAGACGCCCATGTCACAGATCGATTGTTAAATCGTTCTCTTTAATTTGTACATTCAGTTTAATTTCCTACACCACAAATCATCAGTGACGGCGCAATGCTGGACGTTTTGCAACAAATTGAAGATACATACCTTGCTTGTCAGTCAAGCATTTTATGGCAAAAATACGAATCAGCTTCACATAAATCTAAGAATATCTCTAATGCTACTTTGATTCTAACGGGTGTCCCACTCGAAGGTAGCCCCGCAAAAATCACGTCATTGCGTAAATATTTGACCGTTTGCGATGAAATTTTCAGAGAATATAATTTTTTGTATGAGAAAGGTGACGCGGCAACACTGTACGCCGTAGCCGTTGAGAAAGGGCAGCAACAAACAAGTTTCGTGAGTCGTCGTTGTTGGCGCCGTGTTTTCAGTGAACTGTTTCCAGAGTTCGTGAATCAGTTGGATGATCAGGAATTGACACTCCGTTGGTACCAACAAGATGAAGCAACACACTTCTCGAGAAAGCATGGCTGAGTTGGAATCCTTTTTCCCTGACAGAGTCATTTCAAGAGGATTATGGCCTCCCAGGTCACCGGATTTGTCCCACCAGACTTTTAAGTGTGGGGTCACCTGAAAGGCAGGGTCTATTCGTGACAAACCACACACCCTCCATGAGTTACTGGAGAACATCCGCCGGGAAATCCAGGCAGTGACACCCGACGTTCTGAAAGACACATTCACAAACTTGCAACGTCGTGTTGAAAAGTATTTAGACGCTGGGGGAAGACATTTCCAGCACCTCATGTGATTTCATTTCATTTCTCACATATACAGGTATATCAGGTACGAATTTTGTTTCATTTCCTCTCCACCTATCCTTTTTACACAACAATTTCTGGGGCTACCTTCGAGTGAGACACCCTGTTCAATTTTTCATTCAACTGGTTTCCAAGCAGTTCCGGCTCAAAAGTTAATATAAGCTAAACCACATGACTGAGAAATATTTCGTTTCGTACGTTTAGTTTTTGCGTTATTTGGCCCACAGGCGATTTGCCACTAGGCTGCCCTAGGCTATAGACGATAGGCCGCAAGTCCAGGGGGGAGGGGGCGCACAGAAATGAGACGCTGAAGGGGCAGAAGTGACTAATCAGACATTTATCAGCTCATTTTGCCAAATTTTTAAATTGCTATGAGAATATTTGTGAGTATTTCACCATCAAATACCAGTAGAGAGCTGTCGTTCAGTGTTCTAAAAAGAATTAGAACTGCTCAGAAATTCAGCGTCGGATAGGAGACTTTCTAGTTTATCATCCTTCTCAGCGAATGCTGATATCCTGCAAGAAAGTGACTTTGAGCCTCTCACTCATCAGTTCACTGTCATGAAAGCCAAAAGGAAACATTTTCAAGCCCGCTTTAGACGAAAGCTTTTTCCTTAGCATTTATGTCATGACCAAAATTGTACCGTGTAAAGTGAGAAATCTTATGGCGTTTCTCAAGGATAGAACCGGCTTTATTTCCGTAGCATTTTTCGTAGCATAACCAATCAAAAGCAACCTCTAGGTCACGAGCGCAGTTGTAATGGCGGCCGCTTGAGATGTAAACAACGTATCACTTCACATTTTTAAAACGATAATTATATTCAACTGAGAGGAATTACGCTTCGTATTAAATGATTTTAGGTAGAGAAGCATTTCGCTGATTAAATATATACAGGGTGACTCAATAAGTCACTTAACACCCTCAGTACAAGGCCACTGCGGCATGGAATGTGAAAATGGCGATGACCAATCATTGCCTGGCCAAGGGGGAACCACATTGACGCCACCCACACGGTCGGCGGCCATCTTGATGTCCGCCATCTTGAATTCAACTTCAGAATTTTAAATGGAAAGGGGGTCGTGCGACATATCAAAATGGGCTAGAATTTCACGAGAAATGCAATGGTGAAGGTTTTTTCGACGTATCTTTAACCAGTAAAAAGTTATGACTGAATTCTTGTACCAATTTGCTCCTTTTCGAGGTGTTAGAAAAATGCCTTAAAATTTGATTAGCGCATCGGTAATGCATCGAGATCAAAGTGACGTCTAGGGAGAGAAGTTCGCATGCCATTGCACACGATTTTAATCGGATATATCCATGAAGAGCTGCGCATTATAAATGGTTGTCGCGAACAATTTACAGTGTGACGCTTCCATTGAATAAAAAGTCCTTCACAGTGACAAGGCTAATGTTTATGTTCATAAGGAAGTTCATAAACAGAATATTCGATGCTTTTTGTCTGATAACCCATTTTCGACAGATCAAAGCTGAATGGTTAGTGTTGGTAAGTTAATGGTGTGGCGTGCTGTGTGGAACACGATTGGTTAGTCAATTTTCCATCAACGGAACCTTAAATGCTTAGGGCTACTTGGATTTGTTAAATAAACAGTTTTTTCATCCTTGCTTATGGAAGAAGGTACTTTTTACAGAGTTTTTTTCAATAGGGAAGAACACCAGAACGCTTATGGGAACGTTATGAACCTGTTTTTGTCCAAAGTTAGTTATCAGATGACAAGCGTCGCATGTTCTGTTTATGAACTTCCTTCTGAACATAAACATTAGCCTTGTCACTGTGAAGGACTTTTAATTCAATGGAAGCGTCACACTGTAAATTGTTCGCGACAACCATTTATAATGCGCAGCTCTTCATGGATGTATCAGATTAAAATCGTGTGCAATGGCATGCGAACTTCTCTCCCTAGACGTCACTTTGATCTCGATGCATTACCGATGCGCTAATCAAATTTTAAGGCATTTTTCTAACACCTCGAAAAGGAGCAAATTGGTACAAGAATTCAGTCATAACTTTTTACTGGTTAAAGATACGTCGAAAAAACCTTCACCATTGCATTTCTCGTGAAATTCTAGCCCATTTTGATATGTCGCACGACCCTCTTCTCATTTAAAATTCTGAAGTTGAATTCAAGATGGCGGACATCAAGATGGCCGCCGACCGTGTGCGTGGTGGTGGTGTCAATGTGGTTCCCCCTTGGCCAGGCAATGATTGGTCATCGCCATTTTCATATTCCATGCCGCAGTGGCCTTGTACTGAGGGTGTTAAGTGACTTATTGAGCCACCCTGTACTTTACAACGTTTGCTGTACACGTATGGAAGAATATTTTAGTTCTTTCAATTGTAAACACCATGCACTCGCCATATATGGTGTAACTCGATGTGCCTATCGTGCTGGATGTATCGTACAATGTAATCTCAACAGCTAACCGAAATGTTCCATGAAATGCTTTCGTGTAAAGTGCTATCTGCTGTAAGATTTTTGGAAGCATTTACGTAGCATTTATGCTAGCAAAAAGGAAATGCTTCCGTCTAAAGCCGGCTTAGGCGAGTGTTACTGTTTTCTCGAAGTTGAATGAAAAAAAATTAATCAGATTTATTTTCTATCCATATTTCTAAGTTTACAAGTGTTATTAACACAGAACATGCAATTAGTGGAAGTGAAATACCATGGTAACAGAACTGTTAATAATAATAACAATAATAAAACAAAGGATAGCCTAGGAGCCCAAATTTTATAAACACCTCCCTGTTTTCGTGGCTGGACAGTTCATAATATAAATACAGTGAAACAGCGGCTAACACGTCGGGCGGTGGGAGAGCGTCTTCCGGCATTTAGACCCACAGCTGTACGCTGACCTTGGCACTGGACGCGTCAGTGCTTCAATATCCAGATAACTGGTGTCCAGTTTGAACGTGTTTGTGAAGTGTTAAGGTGTTAACAAGTGTTTTAGTTTACGTATTACTGGGTGCTTTTCTGCTGTCTAATAATGCCACGTACAATTTAAAACAACGCATTTTTATGTACGACTCTTACGTAATTACGAATTCTTGAAGGGAACCCAGAAGGCGTTTTGCAGCAAAATTCCCAGATGTTCCTGTTCCACACAGAGACAATGTTCGAGAACTTACGAGAAAATTTAGGTAATCAGGGTCTGTTCTTGATAAGAAGCGAAGGGGAAACTGCATGTGCTTACCGGGGAGAAACTAGACGACGTTGGAGCACGATTGGTAGACGCTTTTCAATAATCCCTCCGGTGCCTTGCACAAGAAACAGACATTTGCATGACATCTGCGTGGCGAGCTACCAACCTCTTAAACCTGAAGCCATACATTAGAAGAATTGAAAGAGTCAGGAGAGTAATTGAAGCAATTTCGGAAGAGGAACTGATACGTGTTAGTGAAAATTTCCTTTAAAAATGCCTTACATGTGTGCAAGTAGGAGGACATCATTTCCAACACCTCTTGTAACAAGGTACGTGCTCTTTTTAATTTTAACTGTCCGTGTAATTGTACGAGTCTATTTCATTACATAGCTAGCGGTTCCATTTACGCGGATGTAGCATCCAGTTTGCCGGCAGACGCGCTCTCGCTGCCCGGTGTAATAGCAGCCGCTCCGCGGAAGACTTGACCGTGAAAGGCACTGTATATTCCCTGTGCGCGTATGCGATATCCCCTTTAGAGCCGATTCTGTTGCCATCAAGAATAGCATTCTACACTTATCGCCGCGCGTGCCATATACAACCGTGAAGTTCAAGGCAATCTCGGATGTGCTACAAAAACACAAGCCGGCAGACCAACACGAAGATGACCCGTTAACACGATTACCACGGCATAAATGGGATCACGTAATGACATGCGATAAGACGGCTGCACTCTGCCTTAGTTTTCCCTTTCCCCACGCTTCGCTTCGATTACCTTACATCAAGTAACGAGAACATCAAGTCACGATGTGACGAAGTGAACGAGGTGTTTGTGTTAGCTCAGTCTAGTCCGCTTCCCATTTTGACGCTCGAGTCCTGCAGGTGCATCCTGTGTCAGGCTGGGTGCAAGGAAATTGTGTTCAACATGCTGTACACAGTGTTCAATTTCAGAGGATTGTACAAATGCATGCCTTGCCTGTTGCTTTCAGCGTTCATTCATTGTTTAGCATAGGCGTGCGCACGGGGTGGGGGAGGAATCTTATCACCGTTATTATGCTCCTTACAAAATTAAGTATTTTCAAGCCGACGAAAGTTCCATGCAGCTACGGAGGGGGAGGAAGGCGCATTATTTGCTATGAAATTGAATTATTTCACTTCATTCTCTAGCAAAGTTCTTGTTATTAGCAATCCCACACACTTAGGGCAACTGCCCTCTCCCACGCCTCCCCTAATCGCTGTCACTGTTGGAAATGAATAATTTACGTGTAGTTGTTTTGAATCTGCTGTACGAAGCCATGTTTATGTGTAAATTAGTCTCTAAATACCACAGAGAGGGGAAGTATAGAGGGGGGGGGGGGGGCATAGGACATTGGTGCCACGGAAATTTGAATTCCTCTAATACAGTGATTCTCGGCGGGTCCGGACACGCACTATATACGTCTCTGTTTCAAACCCATCAATACAACAAAGCAGTGAGATGAAACAATGTTTTTCTTCTGTTTTTCGTTAAGGCTTTTGTCCCCCTAATCAGAGGGTCTGTGCACGCCTTTCTGTTATTGCCGACCTCCGTGGCGGAGTGGCTAGCACAGCGCGTTATTTATCACGTGCACGTGACCATTCATCAAACTGTACACTTGTGCAAACGACGCAGACACCAAATCAACGAAGTAGACGACTCGATGTTGTACTTACTAGTAACGAACTAGACACGCGAGTGCAAAGAGCCAAAAAGTGCAGCGAAGTAGACTGGACTATTGCTGCGAATATGGTGTTTATTTATCTAGTAGCTGATTACCGAGCGTTGCCCGGGTATTTATTTATCCCAAAATAATTTAGTTTAAAATGTAACTAATTTTATTTACACATATTTAAAAGTATAAGTACAGTATACAAATATCATCGTGGATGTCACCAATTAGTTAAGCGACCCCGAAAGCTATGGATTCCACACTAATATCGGTCGTTTTCGATTATTTTTACGTGTCACCTTCTTCCCACCCCCACACCATACGAGTGCCAGGGGTGTCTTACCCCCACAATATTTCTTTCCAGATTGTAAGTGATATGTGTGCCAAGTTTGGTTGAAATCGCTCCAGACGTTCGAGAGTTATGCTGGAACAAACATACACGCACATACACACACATGTACATCCATTTTCATATTAGATAGATTTATCACGGTCAAGATGTAAAATTTCAGTAGCTCGTTGCTACCTTTAATAATAATCGCCAATCGCAAAAATGATGATGGGTGATGATATGATGACATTTATAGGGTACTTTCACAAAGAACTATGTCCAGGCCATGATTCGAACCCGGACCTCTCGCGTTGGAGCGCGCTTCATCTCTTTTTTATATTCCTTATTCTTATCTTTATTCATCTCCCATTTATTCATATTCCTGTCTTTGTTCCTTTCTTTATACTACACACAGAACTCGACATTTGTTGTATCAATTGGCACAGTTAATCATGTAATTTTGGTTTAATTGATATGTTCTGTTGTGATTTCTTCGATGGATTCATTTTTAGTGAATCGCACGGAGCAACATCTGATAAAACTGCCCTTCGATGTACTCTCTGTGTATTTTTGATGCATCGTTAGCATTTTGTGCACTTTAATTTGTTACTGGAAACAAACTTATACATACATGCGTCGATTGCACGTTTTGAGTTCTGCGTGTGCACTTTCACCTTCCTTTTTCACTCCCCTCTTAACTCTCCCCCTTCTCCTTATTCCTTCTTCTACCTCTGCTATCCATATTTCTGTCTTCATTTCTCCTTCATTTATCCCTCCTTTTTCTGCCCTGCTCTTTCTCCTTCCTTTCCTGTCTCTTTTTTGTCCTGATGCGTTTGTTTCTTTACTCTTCTCTGCCGATGTCTCTCTTAACAGTTTTCATGTGCTGCAGTTGTAATCTTATTGTCGTAACTTATATATTTTGATACTGTTGTTCATTACCTTGTCGTGTATATTCTTTTTATATATACTCATTTTCTTCAAACGTTTAAAGTACGTTTATGAGCATTAGGTAAATATGGTATGGTAACTATTTTAAAAACGGTTGAACATCTTGAAGACATCAGATTGAGAACAGTTTCTTCAGTTTGATGAGTATTCTGAAAGAGATGCCAGAATTATTTGGTTTGGTAGCAAATTGGGAACTTTGGTCTTGTATGAAATTAATCTTATAGTGGGTGATGGGACATTTAAAACATATCCCAAATACTAACCTAACCTAACCTAATATACTGTTCATTTATTTATTTCTTTGCTTATTATTTGTTTTATTATTTGCATTTATTATTGCGAAATGCTCAGTTGTTTATTTACTTCTTTTACATATTTATGTGTATAACAACGTTTGTTAGTTTTGTTTGTGCGTGTGGCACAGATGTTTCTATACATTCTGTGAGCGTTCATTTCCTTATTTTCGGAAGCGATGGATCGGGAACACCTGACCTGGAAAAAACACTTTCGTTATCAGGAGCGATGGATCGGGGCAAACCACGCCCACTTTTCGAGAAGCGATGGATCGGAAGACACCGACTTGTCAAAGGTTGTTGGAGAACAGCGAATTGTTTATCTTGTACTTAAAAGTAGGGGAATTTGTTTCAATGCAACTATATTCAATATCCTTGAAAGCAAAACATAAATGTGAAATTATTTGTTTCTCCAAGGCCTCCTGCGACGTCAAAATCGAAGGAGAGAGATGTATTTGTATTTTATTATTTGGTGAATATCGACCGTTTAACACGCTCGACAAATAAGCTGGCGGTAGAATCAAATGAACGATAAAAACAAAGAGAGAAAGAAACAAAAATAAAATCGAATGAAAGAAAAACGAAAGAAAAAAAGAATCGGCAGAGACAGAGAGAACAAAGAAAAACGTGAGAAAAAACGGAATACAAATGTAATGAACGAAATAATCGACGAGAGAAAGGAAGGGAAGGCAGGAAACTATAATAAAGGTAAAGCATGAGGAACATAACTAAAAGTGAATGAAAGAGAAAGAAAGAAAAGAAAAGGAATCGAGAGAGGGGACGTAAAGGAATCAACAAGAGAGAGAGACAGAGAGAGCAAGCAAGAAGAAATAGATTCTAATACTCAGGAAGAAAGCAGATATATCTAGAGCAGTGGTCGTCAACCCGTTGCCAGCTGGCTTTGCTATCCTCCCCCTTTTTAATCAAAATAACATACAACACTGTTTCGTTATGCTTATTTGCTGCGTTGCAGTGAGTGATCTCAATTCAGAACTTGGCGGTGACCTTTCCAATAGTTAATAATGCTGATAAGAAGGAGTATAGTAAATAAATTGTCTATATAAAAATGGATGTATGTGTGTATATACGTATGTATGTTTGTTCCGGCATAACTCTCGAACGCCTGTAGCAGTTTCAACCAAACTTTGTACACATCTGGAAATAAATACTGTGGGGTAAGACACCCCTGGGACCCCTAAGGGTTGGGGTGGGAAGGGGGTGACATGTAGAAAATAATCGAAAACTACCGATATTAGTGTGGAATCCATAGTCCTCGGGGTCGCTAAGATGAATAGTGGCACTCCCAATGCCGTTCAACTCCAAGTTCATCACCTATCGGGATGGGCGGGTGAAAGTAAAATGTCAAAAATGACCTACATTAGTGTCGAATCCATAGTTTTCGGAGTCGCAAAGCTAATTGGTGACATTCACGATGACATTTAATACCAAATAGCTTTATTCTTTTACATTTTCCTATCTAATAGAAGATTGGGATAAATAAATACCCGAGCTAGTTATTTATAAAGCTACCGCTGCCTATATAAACGCGACTGGAACAGTGATGCCTGTCAGTCCCTTACATAATGTGACAATGTCCTGTAGGGAATGAGAAAAGAAAAACAAAGAATTGGATTTTGATTTAATTTTTGTTACATTGCTTTCCTGCCAGTTTTGGCTTAATCGCGCCGATGAAGATGAGTGATGATATGATGAAATTGATGAAGCGACTCACAAAGAATACCCATACCTAGTCTGGGATTCGAATCCAGAACCCCTGGCGTCTAGCGCATTGGGCTAGACACTCCGCCACGGAGGTCGGGAATAACAGAAAGAAAGGGAGAAACATAAGAAGTCAATAATAAACAAATAAGGAATTTATATATACGAAATTGATGCGTATTACGGGCGACGGTTAAAGTGATCCTTGTGAGCAATCCGTTATGCATCCTTATTTCAATTCGTGCGACTTGGTTTCAACCACAGCCGAAGGAGCTTGTACACCCAACGGCAAAATTAATAATAGGCTAATTGTCCGTCACCATTTTCATTCAGTCCACAATGTGTTGATCATGAATTGAAATGAAGATATCAACAAGCACAGAACATCTGCTTCAAATCAACAGAATCCCATTCCTTACAGGATATCGATTAAAAGGAATGGAAATAACAATGGAAATTTGCCTACTATTTTCTTTGCCGTTGCCTGTACGTGCCTACATTGGGCAGAGACCTAAATCTGACGCTGGGTGTACGTTATCCCCTGTTGTTGATCACAAATAAACAAACTAACGAAAATCTGCTTCCCAATTATTCATTGTCATAGTTAAACATCTTTACTATCTCTGTATTGGCGCAATCGATAAAATATAGCCTACGTAGTTATGACGTACTGAATAAGAAAAAAAATTGTTCTACTTGAGAAGTAGGTCAACGCAAGGTAAAGGACTCTTGCATGCACGCGATCATAATGACATATCGTTACTTGTTCTTATATTACTTCAATCATATGGTAGGAAGTTGCACGATGAATAAGCAAATAAGGTTTCACAAACTTTGTAGTCGAATGAAAGAGATGCAGAATGGAATTATACTGTGTCATGAAGTCAGAGCATTAACATTCTGCATTGTATTCATATTGACATGCATGGGCGTAACTTGGGGCCTAATTTTGAGGGGCTAGAATCGAACTTAGGACTCAAGTGGGGGGGGGACAATCAAAAAGTTTTGCATCCCAAATAAGTAACATTCAGGATTATTTGCTAATTAATTGTTACAGTTGCGAAATCACAAATATTACTTTTTATTACTTTGCTCCTTGTGTTCCAGGAGGTTAACTAATGTACCTCTAACTTGAAATTTCATTTCATTAAGCCTGAAAATTTTGGGCGGGCAAGTGTCCTCCACGCCTGTGTTGACATGTAACTATCATTAGGCTACATTTCTCTAGTTTCCTGGTTTCAAAATCCACCCCAATAGTGACCCAGAATCTGGAGGGGTACATTATAACATTTTTTGGAGGAATACAGTACTCATTAAATCCTTTGATCCGAATTATACCCGTTGTACCCCCTTCAAATAATTTGACAAAGCAAGATGCTGCCGTTCAAAGACTCATTTCTATTAGCTAAATGCAAAAAGTTTCTTTTGTATGCACTATCTCGTAGCCAAACCAAAAACACCATAAACCTATTATACTAGTGCGGTACTACTAATTATTTCATTTGATCTGCGATCTCTGAAAACTTGATAAGAATGTGTAGAAACAGTTCTTACATGGTACAAAACAATGGAATGAACCTTAGATGTTCCTAAATTGCCCGTGTTTTTAAAACCTGTTAGTTGATTGATTGAGTTTGCGTTTTAAGTTCACTCTATGCACAGTAAGGCTAAACTGGACTGGACTTACAGTTTAAAGTGGGATCCGAACCACTATGTGCCTCCACCGGGTATCGAACCCGGGACCGCTTGATTACAAGGCTACGACGCTACCACTGCGCCATCTGGGAGGCCATTAAAACCTGTTAGAAACTATCTTCAAAATAACTATTAAAATAATTGCTTTTTTAAATAAGCGTTACAAGTTTACTCAAACACACCAAAATATTACATACAATTGCTTGTTTCAGTTCTTAAATCCACTTTATACACAGAAGGGCTAATCAGGGCTGAGCACACAGTTCAAAGCCTGGTACGAACCACTATGTGCCTCGACCATTTATCCAACACACACACACACACACACACACACCATCACACACACACACACACCATACACACACACACATGTACAAACTTTGGAGGCACAGTGGTTCAGATCCCAATTTAAACCGTATGTCCAGTCCCGATTAGCCTTATTGTGCATAAAGTGGACTTAAAACACCAACTCAAAACGTGTACAAACGTGTCAATTATCACAACAAACTTACATCATATAAACAAATTGAAAAGCAACGTCTTGTGATTAGTGTTCTAATACTGCTGTAAAAAGAATCGTTAATTAAAGGTAGCATGAAGTAAGTAAATACATAAGTTCTTTATTTTGAAGTTAATAAATTATAAATACCGTATCAAACAAATATGTTCTAAATTTTAGTTAAGAAATTAAATTTTGTCTCTATTATCCAAAGAAAGCAGTTTTCGTATCAAGTCTCATTGCGAATATATCACACTTAAGGCAAATGGATAGTTTATAATTGTGCTATTGATTGTCAATTGTTTCTTGCACCTGTTAACTTCTGTAATCGCCAAGTCATTTCACGTTATGTTCCGTAACACGCCACCCTGTGGAACTGTCCTTGAATTTTCAATTGTTTTGTGTGAGCAACCTGAACGGCCACAATTACTTAAAGTCTTAAACATAAGAGCAATCTCGCGAAACAATCCCGAGGCATTATGTTAGTGTTTATTTTGTCATGCCAGATAACAAATATCTGAATGAAAATAGTGATAGACAATTTGACTACAATTTCCTTGCCGTTGGCGTACAATGCAGTTTGTAATACAGGCATTTGACTGGAAGCAGTAGCGTACGCAGGATTTCATCAAGGGGGGTGTTATTTCTAAAACTTTTTTCCAAATTCACATTACCATTGTTTTATTATACTTTAATTAAATAATAAAAATCACAATTAATTAATAATACTTATAATTAATTATTTAGCTAAATTAATACTAATAATACTACTAATACCACTACTACTACTATTAAGTAGTATATATATATATATAAATATAGTATTTATGAAAACATTAGAACGAAATTACTTTCTAGTCATTCGATTTTTATCAAATCCTGGGAGCATTTTTTTGTTTCTTTGTTATGAAATAATTGTCTGGTCAACGAGGTGAGACATTTCAAGGGTCTTCCATAAATACAAGAAAATATATTTTAAAAAAATGAAATAATCAAAGTATGGAACTCATCCAAGGAGCTGCGGTGATCTGGTCGGTAGAGCGTCTGACAAGTGACAATCACGCGGGAGATCCGGAATCGATTCCCGAAATTGGTTGGCATTTTTCCGGCTTCTTCCCCGCATAAATGTCCCCGATAATTCACATGTGGATTGTCTCGCTGTTCTTACCAACAAAACATTTTACAATAGTTAAGCTTATTGTCGTTTCAATAATTGTCTAGTCAACAAGGTGACACATTTTAAAGAGAGACATTCAAACGTGCTGCGGTAAACAATACAATGGGAAGGCGGACTGGTGACTGTATTCTTGTCCGCCTAGCCTTTGTCTATACATTAGCCTCTTACAACGTACCAAAATTTTATTTTGTTAATTCTCATTGTTCACACACAAAAAAAAATACATGTTCGTTGAACACGGCGTACGTAGATACCGAAATTTTGAGAAAATCAGAATTTTCAAATAAAAATCCGTTAAGAACTTTAAAAAATCAAAATGTGTAAATGCGAAACCTCTTTTAAAGTGAATCCAGATTACCATTTTTGTCTTTGAATACAATTTTAATAGACTGACAAGCTCCAAAAATACGAAATATTTTATTATGCATCCTGGCCACCAAAATATCCACATTTACTATTCCAGCCCCTCCCGAAAAAAAAAAAATCCTGCGTACGGCAGTGTATTGAACATTGTTGCAACTGAGATACAAAACAACTTTTTTCTCTTTTAAATCATAGTTACCCTAACCTAACCTCATAAACTCGTGTTTATTTTCAAGGCATCACTCTGAAAGACGCCTGTGTTTGGAATGCTGTGCTTTTGTCCATGCTGCATGGAAATAATAATTCAAATTATTATTATTATTATTAATAGTAGTAGTAGAAGTAGTAATAGTAATATTATTGGCCCAGATCTTTGACTGTGAAAAATTGGCCATTTAATTTTTTTCCACAGCATTTTTCATAATATTTCACAAGCTCAAGGGGGGGTTTAAACCCCGTAACCCCCCCCTTGCGTACGCCACTGACTGGAAGTGTAGAGTACTGCTTGTCATAAAAGAAGAACCGAATTCAAGCAAGACCATCTCGAGGTTCAGGCCGCAGCGCTTAGTCAGCACGTCATCATCTGTAGGCGATCGTCTTAATGGCAGGGTTTCGGAGCGGAGGGGATCAACGCTCCGACTGTTGCCAACGCTCCGGAGCGAGGAGCGAGATTCTAAGAAATGGTTCGCTCCGCTCCGGAGCGGAGCGATGTCTTATCCCGCTCCGCTCCGGAGCGGAGCAGCGGGATTCGGAAAATTTCTCGCTCCGCTCCGGAGCGAGGAGCGAAATTTTAGAAAATGGTTCACTCCGCTCCGGAGCGGAGCGCCACCTTGATACGCTCCGCTCCGGATCGGAGCAGAGGAAGTTGGAAAGTTTCTCGCTCCGCTCCGGAGCGAGGAGCGAAATTTTAGGAAACGGTTCACTCCGCTCCGGAGCGGAGCGATACCTTGTGACGCTCCGCTCCGGAGCGAGGAGCGATATTCTAAGAACTTGCCCACTCCGCTCCGGAGCGACTCCGGAGCGCTCCGAGGTTGGATACTACGAGTGTATACAGAAAACTAACGATCAAAGGTTCCGAGTACATTAGTAATTTTGTTTGTGGAATTTGTACGGCATTTGAAAATCGGCCGTTATTGTTGTTATAAAACTGATTATTACTAAAGCTAACGCCACGGAAACAGTCCAGAAAAGATTACGTCACTCACCTACAGTGTTGCCAATAAGCAAGGAATAATCCTTACACAATACACCAGGGAAGGCACAATCAACCGCATACGTAACGCGCAATGTGTCAACTGTGAAGCGTAGAAGTGTGGCAAACCTGTAGGGCCAGGGGTGTGGAGGAGGCAAGGGGAAGCTTCGATCTTCACTGGACTGTTTTCGTGAAGAGAGCGATATTATTATTATTATTATTATTACATTTTCATTATCACTTTTACTACTCTACTACTACTTCTGGGGACAATATATTTCAATAGCAGGTGTGCCACCTGTGGTTTTATAAGTTGAGAGAATGGAACCACTCTAATTTCCTGCCACCAGGGATCGCGACTGAAACTCATTTCGGTTCAACTTCTGGTTCGGGCTAAGCACTTCGGCATATCGGCCCGACGTTACAGTCCACGCCGCGGGAGAAGTGAGTTATTCCGGAATATTGGTTCGAGTAACACTGGCGAAATTACTGCAGAGAATCCATTCGACCTTCTAAAAGGCCAGAGGAAAGGCGAAGCAACTTGTACGGAGGAAGATAAAGGCAGACAGGTGTTCATGCAAAACACTCGCTGGTGCATGATTGTCATATCTAACTTTCTTTTACGCTGGTTATGTATGATACTTTGAATGTAGCGAAAGGGAAAAGTTTAAAGTAAATGGAAATTCAGGTTGTTAATTTTAACTTTTCGATTTTTGAATGTATGAAGTTGAAAATCGGAATCATGCTTATTAATGTTACCGTCGGCCAATAAGGAAACGTTTTAATTTGAAATACAGAGTTTTCATATCTAACTTTTTAAAAATTCTGACACTAGAAAGTTGAAAACCGGCTTAACCAAAAATGTAAGTTGCCACATTTGGTTTACTTTTATGAAGGTATAAAGTCGAAAATCGGAATGCTGTTTGTATACAGCCGAACAGGGGAATTTAAATAGTATGAAATACAGGGTTCTCATATCGATTATTTTTCCCAATTTTAAAGGCAGGAAGTTGAAATAGGTATTTAATGGTTACATACGTATACTACTGCAAAAATTACAAAATGTCTGGTTGCCATATCTAACATTTCAAGTTTGTAAGCAGTAACCTGGAAATAGGCATGGTGGTTATAAGAAAATTGAAAAAAATTTGGAAAGACGACGAATGGAATGTTGCTATATTTAACTTTCTGAGTCTAGAAAGCCAGAAAACGTATACGTATAAAATTAATATTTTTTGTATTGAATACGTTGTACACAGCAAACTGAAAGCAAGTTTTCAGTAGTGAACAATGTGTAGTCAGCAGATAAGTCGAAACAAGATGTATAAACCTTAATAACCGTGATAAACACAAAATGTAATATTATCTACTTGGATAGGGTCATGTCCTGAATTTTATGGTTTCATTTTGAAAAACAGGGCTGCGAGCAATACGTGCCTTCCTCACTAATGGCATTTGATTTGATTTTTGTTACTTAGCTTTGAATTTTGGCTAATCGCGACGATGATAATGAGAGAATTGATAAATGTGTACTGAAAAAAAAGTAGCGCGCTGTACCCCGACAACATAGTGGTAACAACGTCTCCTTGTAATGAAGGGGCACTGGGATCGATACCCGGTGGAGGGACATAGTGGCTCGAATCCCACTTTAGGTAGGATTTAAACTGTAGGTCTATTCTCGATAGCGTATTGTTGAATCTTAAATCCACCAAAAGTCCATAACACAAGGCATTGTTTCAACGTATGTTGAATGTATAATTGCAATGTATATTGTGATAAATTAATCCTTAAGCAAATATACATTTGTAATTCTGTTTAACAATAAGAGATGTCACTTTCCTTTAAATCTATTCACAAAATCATAAAAATACAACTCGGAAATTCATTTCCAAATGAACAACCTCTTATGCATATCTTTTACGTATGTGTGTGTGTGTGTGTGTTTTTCTGAAATCTGGCAAAGTTCTAATAATGTATTCACTTCATAAATGTCTATTACATAACAGAAAGCATCATTGGGTATTCAATATCAGACGAATAATGAATTCCATGGGAATATTTCAGCGAGTTCGTGGATTTGAGTTCAGCTCTCAACGACAAATGGTGTTGGTTTGACCCGCGTTATGTCATTGGTGTTTCCTTTGTGTTTGTTTCTCTATCACAGTATAATTCTTTTCCATAGTTTCGGGGTCCTATTTTTTTACCGACTTATCTAGGATTTGTTTAAAATTACGGATCATGAGAAATGTACGATTAAAGGCAAGGTAAAGTCCGGAAAAAACAAATTGAAACTTATACTTAGTTGAAAGGACAATTGGTTATTGTTGATTACAATTATAGAAATAACTTTATCGAAATACTTGGTTTTCTTTTACATACATATTTGTAATTCCTTTTGTGCACCATTCCATTCCTACTTGAATATGTAGACTATAAATAAAAACTCGGCATGGTTTCCTTCAATTCATTATTACAGTATAGATCTTCCATGATTCTCTTGGTTTTTGATGCATAGAATTAACAATTACGGATTTTTTTCGTTCTTTTTTGTTCCTTTATATTGATTTAACAAATCTAGTCACCTTATTATTCTATTAAACGATACTGGTTGGAATGATTTCTCCATTCGCATGGACGTCCGGAAATGGAGGGGGCCACGCCACCCGGAAATTAAAGGTAATCAAGAAGTACATATTTCACGCATATAATTTCATTTCAGTCATGTTAATTATTGCAAGGGCGTTGCAGGAACATGATAACTTCAAACTGTAGAATATTTTTAAAGGGAGTAATACTATTTTGGGGAAATTCTGCCTCATTCTGCCCCCCTCCCTTGGACAAATATCTTGCTTGTCCCTTCCTGGAAAAAATCCTGAAGACGTCCATGTATCAGCGGCGTTAAAAATTTCATTAAATGTCCATACATCACCGTTGACAAGCACACATAATATGCATGTAATGATACAAGAGAACACAGCTTTTAAAGGCTTCTTTTTATGACAGTGAAGAGAAGAATAACACACGCAAGTAATACTTTTAAAAGAGAACAATCTAGCCAGAATTGGTGTAGCATAATTCTAATACAACTGGCAACACCGGATCTGTCTGGCAAAGACGATGTCTCTACCATGTACGGATAAGTCGAACGCAACGTACAGCGAAGCGAACGAAGTTCTCAACCCCGAAAGCACACACAAACAAGCTATGTACCAGTTTCACCCTCCTCCCCTCTTGAAACGGGCACAAGACCAATGAGCTAGCCGATTGCACTGAGTCACCTGCAAGGAACACGGAATACGGCACAAAACGAAGCTGTCTGTTGTATGGGGGAGGTGGGTCGGAAAAATCCGTAAAGCAGAAAAAATTGATTGCTCGAAATTATTCGTAACCCATTCAACACATAACATTCAAACTCTTATATCTAAGAGTCACAATACAAAATTTGAAATACCCCACGGATCCCTGACGTCATAGGGTGCTGTGCTGTAGAGCGACCACAAACAAAAAAGCTTCGGTCAAAAGTCCCCGCGCACCTCCTCCTTCACCCGTTCGACTAGGGCCATAAGGAAGCATGATCCACTCTGTCCCTCCCCTCCAAGCGGGGGCGATCATACAGACAATCAACTAGAGTACGTGGAAACAGGACTGCAGGATCTTTTCCATGTGGTTCTACTATAACCATTCCGTCACGTAAGTCGGCTTTAACGCGCCCATTCCATTATTCATAGTTGCATTACAGCATTCGTGTAAAAAAAACTCCTAAACGGATCGGAGCGTGCTGTCAAAAGCACCACGCTCCGGAGCGGAGTGCTGTTGCCTCACGCTCCGCTCCGGATCGGAGCGTGCGTCTAAAAAATCTGAACCACTCCGCTCCGGAGCGGAGTACTGCTATATCACGCTCCGCTCCGGATCGGAGCGTACGTCTCAAAAAGCTGAACCACTCCGCTCCGGAGCGGAGTGCTGTTGTATCACGCTCCGCTCCGGATCGGAGCGTGCGATTCAAAAAGTCGAACCACTCCGCTCCGGAGCGGAGCGTGTCTCTCAAGAAGTCGAACCACTCCGCTCCGGATCGGAGTGCTGTCGTACCACGCTCCGCTCCGGAGCGAGGAGCGGAGTAGAAATGACGCTTCGAAGTCGCTCCGGAGCGCTCCTTTAGTACGCTCCGCACTCCGCTCCGAAACCCTGCTTAATGGTCGTGTAAACCCATTGTCGTATTTTTATTGAAGAGAATTAAGGTATATTTATTTCTTTTATGATGTTAAATTTTGACATTTACCCTTCCGACGAAAATAGTAGAATATTGAATATTTACACTAAAATTTTCATTCAGGAAGTCACTATGGCCATAACAAAAATTCCTACCATAGCACAAAGAAAGAGTTGAAAACCGTTAGAAACTTCCTGGCGGAAAAAATTAAACATTGTATTTCATTGAAAAATATTATCCGGAATATTTGTCAGCAACAGTAAAACTCGTTACAGCTTCTGTATGAACTTTTGTACGTAAAAATCAATGAATTAAATCAAAATCCCGCATGTTAGGTCGACCATAAACTTGCCAAGATACCTAATCAATTAAATTTTCTTTAACTTTACCCAAAATTAATCAACCAGATAATGCATTAATTCTGTGTAGCTATACAATCTCAATACAAAAACTTAATTTCTATAACCTCTCATCAAATGTGAAAGAAATTGGTACAAGGGCAATGTTACATTTATGTGAATAAAGAATAAAGACTAAACCTAAATCACTTGTCACATTGTAATTTCGACCCTTTTGACTTTATTGAACGAAATACAATAAACAAATTAAATCTTTTCATTGTGCGTTAGTAGGATGTGTGACAGAGTTTCAACATTTTTATTGAAAATAAAAGGTTAATATTTCGATCTTAGCGTTCATTTGGTAAATAAACATTCGGAATATTTCCTTACACTGTGTTTACACTCTGTTAAAAAAATCGTGAAGAATGTTAGTGAATTATGAAACATTAACACTGATTTAATAATCAAATTTACGAACATCGAAGCTTCACAAAGACAAAAAATAGAATAACAGTTCACATGAAACAATTTTATAAAATGTGTTACACTTGTAGTTCATATTAACATAGCTAGGTAATAAAATGCTTTCTGTGTGAAACATTTGTGTTTGAAACATAAGTAATATATTCTTGGATAATTTTACACACGAATATTTCATCAAAGTTCTTGTTACACATCGTACCCTTGTATTTGAATTCATAACATATTCGTATCTTCCATTAGCCTTCGATTAGCCTAAAGAAGCATAAAAACTATTTCTGTTATTTATTTATGAGTATGAAACCTTTGTTACTTAACTTGCATTTTTTCGTAGGAATCACATGGAATTGCCCTACACATTTCTCATTTCCTCAACATCTTGAAGAAATGTGAACGTTACTCTTACCTTTTTCATCATAATTGCCCCTGCAATTGAGCACACAACACTTATACACCATACCTTTTGTACATTTAAGCATATTTACACGTCATGTAAACTCGAATACAGTTCATAAATTTTCATTACAAGTCCACATTCACTAAAGAGGTCCAACATTGATTCCCAAGAAGCAAATCAAACATGGCGGCTATCTCGCCTCCAGTTGCTGACGTTTAGTCACGTGACCAGAGCAAGCAATCAGGCTTTCAGATAGAGAAGGTAATGATTCAAGCCGTTTGAGCAACTTCGGTATTCGCGATTAAAATTACCATCTGAGCGCTAGTGTCGCTTCCAATATGGACGCTCTATGTAGGATAAATCTTTACATTCAGTAGTAGTACGTAATAGCAGCGTGTTGTAATTGCTGGTATGGAAGAGATGTATAAAATACGCGATATTTTTAAATATTGCGAATGCGTTGTGAATTCCAGGAACTGTAACGAAGCTGTGCTGAGAGCGAAGCATTTAATTATGATAGGCAAAAATAACACGGAAAACTCAGACGAAACTAATGTATATGCCACTGGTTCTTCAAGGCAGTGCTGTTTCATCTGCACCTCAGTTGTAACTGGGGCTCTCAGAAATGATTTGAAAATAAAGCAATTCACCTGTACTGCAAAGCTTGGGCAGGAGAAAAATGTAAACATGCCGTTGCAGTTCTTTCCCCAAAGAGGCAGGCTGGTTTAATAATTGATTGATTGACATGCTTTATTTTACTTCGCTTTTTGTGCCACTTTTGGCTAATTTGCGAAGATGGGGATGAGTGATGATATGATGAAATTGATGAATGGACACTCACAAACATCCATACCCAGGCCAGAATTCGAACCTGGGACCCCTGACGTCGTAGCGCGAACTGATTTAATAACAACACAGGATAATAATAATAACAATTTCATTGAGGTTATCTTCAGTCTTCACTGAAAATTGACTTACTGAATGAAACAGCAACATTAGCATGTCAATTTCCTTTTTCTGACTTACCATTATGATTACAGACATTAATATAGTCTCAAACTATTTTCATCTTCGCACTTAATCGACTTGCACCTGTTCCAAATTATGTACATACTACATTGTTTTCGAAGAAAAATGTTATATTCATAAAGAACAATTTAAAACTTACTTTCATGGTAATAAAATCATCTTTCGGAAAATACAGTGAACGACTCGTGCGTTCTTCGGAATTTCCTTGCCGCATTTCAGTTATGCCAATCTTGTCAATCAGTTCTGTTTTCCCTGATTTATTTACAAATTACATTTTGTTGATTCCACGGTGTGGAATTACATGTAAGCTTTCCACTTGTCCTGACCCACAAAACGATTTAGAGGAAAAATTTTAACAGTAGACGTTACTTTTCGCATGTTCCCCATGCTTTGAACGGCTTCAACACAGCGAAGTGTCCTACTTGGAGTGGTTCCTGAAAATCTCACCAGATGGCATATCGGATAATTTTAATCACGAATTGATGCAGAACTAACTTAACGTAATCTCTGCCTAAACATTGGCAATTTATTACACAGACACGTGGAACGCGTGACGCAAGCAAAACGTAACAGATGGTTTTATGTTTGTCCGATGAAAATATCCTTTTTCCATTTTTTGCATAATCTTTAATCATGGCCAAAAATATGACGTTGTGTAATCTATTACAAACACCTTCCGATCTTTCATAAAGTCCCTGTGATTTGATCCAGGTTTATTCTACGCAATGCTAGCTTTGACATGTGTTTAGCATGTAGGATATAATGGAGGTTAGATAATGTATGTTTTCAATATACGCTTCACGAAGAAAATATGACGTTGAGAGTATCATGCAACAGTCTCTATGATGTCGCACTCATGTATGAGCAGGCTAATGACATTGACTGCGTGTTGTACCTTACCTTGAAACATAAGACCGCTATAATTTAATGTACAACAATTTTTTTTTTATAAAAATTTATTGGTTGTGGACAAAATCCATGCACCAGTTAACAATTTATCAATTGGTATTATATACATGTATGCACATAATATTTACTCACAATTATTCCTTTCATAATAAATAGTTTCCAAATTTCATTGCACTTTTACAGAATTATATTAGACTTATTAAGATATTTTGTAAGAATATAGATTACCGAGGATGAAGGTGAAGTCAGTAAACAAGGCAGTGTCAGTGGCGCTTGATGTCCACTCCTGTACAATTCCTGTAAAAATGGTTCTCTGTAAGTTTCATAAAGTTTGCATTGAAATATAATGTGGTTTGGAGTTGCAGGATATTCATTGCACAAACAAACTGGTGAAGTCACTAAATTCTTCTTGTAAAGGTGAGCTGCGGCGATAGTGTGATTTAACCTGCAGCGCATTATAGTTGTGAGGGAACTCCGGGAGAGTTGAATCTGTTTAAACCAATATTCCTTTGGAATTCTTTCTTGTATAGAATAGTAGGCCTTACCGCATTGAGTGCCAGTATTTGTCCACAAGCTTTGCCAGTCAGTAAATAGTATTTTTCTAGTGTGTGATTCCAAAACTACGGACGGAATCTTTATTGAAAGCGGCCGTTGGATTGTTTGATTCGCTGCATATTTTGCCAAAGTATCTGCTATATTGTTCCCTTCTATTAAAGAATGCCCAGGTGTCCAAATAAAGTTGATATCATATCCCAATCTCGTTAATTTCAGTGTGAGTATTCTTATGTTAACAATGTACCATTCCGTATGACATGACCATGATGCAAACTGTAAAGAATTTAGCACAGAGGCTGAATCGGTTGCAATTAGAACTGAATTTAACTTCTTCTTTTGAATGTACAACAATGACTGTAATGTCAAGCACTTCAATCTACAACTTCCATCTTGGATTCATCCATCTATCAACAAACTAACAAACAAAAACATAACGATATTTACCTTTAACGTATAGTTCAACCAAGAATAAACAGGATTGGTCACATCCTATGCTACCCATGTAAAATTTGCGAACACCATTACATCACAAAATGTAGTGTGCAGAGACAGCTGGTAGTTGTAGTAAAAACTAGTTCGTTGTCATGTATTCCATGGTACAACGGTCAGCGTATAGGCCCCCCGAAACATGAAGTCAGGGGCACGTCAAGTATCCGAGCGATGCTCGCTGAGCAAGATTTTCGCTCGTTGAGCAGACAGATCCTTTACTTGACGGTGTGTGCTCATTGATCAAAGCATCAGTGCTTTCAATTGTGATTGAGCGTTGCAAAACTAATATTATAATTATTGCTTCTCAAAACAATGATGGGATGGGTGCTAATGAATGAAAACAAAACCCAACACATTTTTCAGCAAACGTTATTAGAAATTTTCGTTTTCACACACTTGCACAACTTTGCAAAAACTACGGTGTATGTTTG
This sequence comes from Lepisma saccharinum, assembly GCF_977018435.1. Taxonomy (NCBI): domain Eukaryota; kingdom Metazoa; phylum Arthropoda; class Insecta; order Zygentoma; family Lepismatidae; genus Lepisma; species Lepisma saccharinum. The sequence continues at coordinate 78,473,208 of NC_139229.1, read as the reverse complement.
GAATAAACACTTCCATTGTAATGTAATTACAAAAAGTGGAAATTATATTACCTTCTGTTACTTGAACTTCCTATGTAATTACGCCATATGGCAAGCCGTTAATCACAAATGCTTCTTCATTAGCCGCCATCTCACGAGAATGAAACACAGAACGATATTTTTTTTCGGAGGTTTGCCCTTATTCCCTGGTATCTGAAAATTTACCCAGGGCGTCAGTTCCGCGAATTTTTACGGATTCCCCCGCTTTTCTTTGATTCATCCTTTATTTTCCATTTTTGATTACAATAATTCACTGTGACATTGGCATAAATGCCCCAGTGGTAAGAACCAAATTTGTTCGGTTTTCCTGAACAAAGTTGGTTTTACATCATTCTACATGTTAAGAAGATTAAGATAAAGGTTAGTAATAGTAGGAAGTAAATATGTGTTAGTGTTTAACATTGATATTATTTATGAATACAGATACGAAATTATATAAGTGTGTAATCGGTAGGGACATTGAATTTTCGCGATGCGCGAAATTGCGAAATGTGAAAAAAAAAATGCAATTTTGAACATTCTGCACGTAACTACACCCCCAATGGTGAAATATGCAAGAGTTTTATTCGTGAAGTAATGCGAAATGTGTGCTGTTCCACGAAATGAACGCTTTACGCGAAATAACCGTGAAATATCATCAAATTAAGTAGAAAACATGCAAAAACCGGCAATCGAGGTTGTGCGCGCAAATTGTCGATTTGTAACGAAACGTTTGCCTAAAGTTTCCTACCACTTGCAGCTGAAGAACGTTTTATCTTCGATCACATCAGGAAGATGCTGGAAATTGGGATTTCCCATGCACATAATCTCAGTTCGAAAACTTCGTTCCCTGTCAAGCTGCATTCTTTTCTTTCCCCGAATGTCTACTCAACTTCCAGTTTCATTGAACTTGCTAGCTGTAGCAGCGAGAAGATTAGTCTGTTCCTGCACATCAAGGGAAACAATGGTGTCATTTGTGTTCAGTCATGAATTAATTTTGTTTATCGTCATGTGATTTTCAACATGTGTTTGTGTATGTGCAGTAGTGATTATTTTATTTGTTGGACAGCAAGGATATCCTTTAAATACATACAATGAATAAATCACTTGAGATATGCAATTTAGAAATGAAGTGATTTTGTGTTAATGTTTTCTTTTTGGTTGGACAGCTATGTACTTGTGTATGTGTACAGTACATAAAAATGAAGTAGTTTATCAATTTATAGCTCTTTTGTACGTTGTTTCCTCTCCTAATGAAAAAGTGTGTGCCAATTTTTTTTTTCCACCGCTGGTATATACCGCTGATCAAACATTTTATTTACCGCTCTCCTCAGTTTTTATTTACCATAAATTTATCTCCCTAGTAATCGGGTGGGTAATGTTTTGTTAGGATAAGTTTTATTGTGTGTCGTGTGTATTAGTGTTAATGAATGAGATGAAGGATAGACATTAACACGATTCTATGAATGTTAAGCAGGGTCTGTTCTAGTATGTTATGTTTGAGATAGTGAGAGTATTATTGGCTTTGAGATGTAAGTATTAATACTAGGAAGGGATATGAAAGAACGAGTGGTGCTTGATGCAAGGAGACTTGCGGGAGACCAGCAAGGGTTGGTCGGACTGGGATGGAACATCGGTACGACGGTTGGTGTCCGGGACATCATCAGGAAGGAAAGAAGTAGGGAGAGATTTCCTGTGAAGTATCGGGTACTTTAGTATGTTCGGTAGTGGAAATGTGGAGAATTGTTAAGAATTAGTGAGAGGAGTTCGCAGAGTGTTTAGTAACGAGATTACAGTTTAAGAAAGGAACGAAAATGAAAAAAAAATCTGGGTTAAATTCGGTTGTTTCCTGGGTCGAGTTCTTGCAGTGTTATCCTTTGCCTTTCTCTGGGAAGGCGTAACCTTTTTTTTCTTTCTGCCGTATCACTGTCTTGTGTATTAGAGTAGTATAATTGGCTATAATATTGGCGCGATAAATGATGAACCCCCCTTAGGCAGATTTGGCTACACTTAAAACTTGCTCAACATGCCCATATGAGCTTTTTGCTCAAGTGTGGTACTCCGTCTAATCCAAGATTTTTGTAAAAATGCCCTCGGGAATTTCTGTGAAATGATGAGCCCCCTCAGATTGATTTGCCCACACTTACAAAAGGCACTTCTGTGAGATTGTTGTCCATAAGCTTGTTAAAAATATGCCCCTCTTGATATTTTTTTTGGATACACTTAAAACTAAGCCAAGATACACACACACACACACACACACACACACACACACACACACACACACACACACACACACACACACACACACACACACACAAAGCACATTGTTGAACCCAACTGATATTTTTTATTAAGTATAGAGTTTTGATTTGAACCCCAAGAAATTTTATATAAATACCAAAGCCAAAAATATTCACACACATACACACACACACACACTAAATATACAAAACACACTGCTGAACCCGACTGATATTTTTTTATTAAGCATAGAATTTTGATTTGAACCCCAAGAAATTTTATATAATAAACCAACAAAATTCTAATATTTGAATTTGAATTTGAATTTTATTTTTCTTCCGTTGACCCTTGTTTAAAAGGGCATGGAAAACGTCAAGATACATAATGAAATAATAATTAGTTAAGTACATCATAACAAAAAAGAATAAACATTGCGTAGTACATTACATCACTACACCAAAGTAAAGATGAAAAAATACACTTCATTACACTACAATAAAAAAAAACAAAAAAAAAACACATTATCATTGTTGCATGATTGAAATAAGAATACAATTAAACTACACATTTTTCAGTACATTGGCCTTGTATTGTCTTGTTCCATGAATTCTCCGATACTGTAGAGAGCTCTATCTGTCAAATATTTTTTTATTGTTTGTATTTGATTATCTTTTGGAGATATCAGTTTTATGTCATGAGGCAGCTGGTTGTAGAATATTTTCCCGGCATTCATTGGTGATTGTTTTGAGATATTGAGTCTGTGTTGGTTCTGGTAATAATTATCTTTCCCCCTTGTATTGTGGTTGTGTAATTGGTTATTTTTAGTCATGCTTCCAGTATTTAGAACAAACATTATAGCCTTATAGGGAGTATATTGTCATTATTTGTTTTTCCCTGAATAACTCTTTGCAAGATTCCCTACAGCCTAGTTTGTACATTATTCTAAGTGCTCTCTTTTGAAGTCTCAGTATTCTGACAGTATTATTATAAAATGATCCACCCCAAGCTATTATGCCATATTCAACATAGGGGTAAATTAGTCCATAATATATGCATTTGTTAATTTCTGTTAAATTATATTCAGCCATTTGTTTTAGCAGGTATAGATTACATGATAATTTACTGCAGATGTTGTTAATTTGTTCTTCCCACGTTAATTTTTGATCTAGTGTTATTCCCAAAAACTTTACTGAAGATACAGTTTCTATGAGCACATTGTCTATGCATAGTGTTTGTAACTCAAAATCCATGTTTCGGATTGTATTGAATATCATAAATTTTGTAAAAAAAAGGTAAAGTGTTCCCCTGTGCATAGCACCACGCCATGAAGGCGTATAGGGGGTGTGGGGGTAACGCCCCACACTTTCTTGATCCGGTCGTGAGTGGGGGTGATGTGATCAGCATCACGCCCCTGACCGCCTTTACCCCCCAGGGTTTCCCCCAGGTACCCATGTTATTCGACGCTGGGTAGGCGCCGGGGCCGCTTCCACCGTTAGAAAAGTTCCCGGATTTGAACCGGCCGGGGATCGAACCCGGGACCTTGAGCATGGTAGTCAGACGCGTTACCGACTGAATTTTGTTTTATTGTTATTTATTATTAATCCATGTGAAGTTAAGTATTGTGCCAGTTGGTTTATGGTGATAAAAGTGTTTATTTCAAGCTTCCTAGGGTCGATACCTCTGGCAAGAACAGTTGTGTCATCGGCATAGGTGACAATTTTTGTGTTTGGGTATTCTGGTACATTGTTTATGTACAAGATAAAGAGCAGGGGCCCCAGGATTGATCCTTGGGGTACCCCCATTAACACTTTCCTACTTTGTGATTTAAAGTTAGTGACTATACCATGCATGTTGTAGCTTATTTGAGTAATTTGCATTCTGTCCTGTAGATAAGATTGTATAAGTTCATAAGCTATTCCTCTTATTCCTATATTGCTTAGTTTGACCGTAAGCAGGTCATGTTTTACCCTATTGAATGCCTTGGAAAGATCTAGATATATTAGTGTTTGCAGCTTCGTGTTTCTCTAATGTTTCGGTTACATAATCAATTAACTGTGCTAGAGCTGTGTTTATTGATTTCCCTTTCTGGAATCCATGCTGGTTTCTGTTTATTATGTTATATTTGTTACAAAACTTTATAATATAATTTGATAAAAAATTTTCCAATATCTTTGAAAAAGCAGATGTTAGGGAGATAGGTCTGTAGTTCTCAATGTCTGTTGCAGCTCCTTTTTTGAATATGGGTATCACTGTGCTGTGTTTTAGAACTTTGGGGAATGTACCAAATTTTATTGAATTGTTGACTGCATACAGCAGGGGTTCTAAAATAGATTCTGAGCAGGATTTAATAAGTTCAGCTGACCATTCATCAGGTCCATGTGATTTTTTGTTTTTTAAACCTTGTATAACTTTTTTTAACTCATTAGCACTTACTTCTGGGATATATATACTGTTTGACTGATATTTCTCGATTGGGATCTCTAGTGTTTTGTCATTATTTTCATTCTCTCTGTTTGTGTTGGTTAAGTTTATAAAATATTCGTTGAATAAGTTGCATATGATATTCGGGTCAATTACTTCAGTTTCATCCTTGATGACTTTTATGTTTGCTTTATCATTGTTTGTGTTTGATACACGGTGATTGTTTACTATTTTCCAAATGGCTTTTTGTTTATTAACAGACTTTTTTATTTGTTTACTGAAAATATTTGATTTTTGATTCTTTATGGCTTTCTTTAATAGTTTTTTTACATTTTTGTACTTTTCCTGGTGCTTAATGTCTTTTGTAATTCTAAATTTTTCATATTCTATTTTCATATTACTTTTCAAAAGTATAATTTCTTCTGTTGGTGGCACTTTCTTCTTATTAGGGTATATTCTTTTTGTTGTTTTGGGACAAGCTACATTTAAATAATATGTTAAGTGGCTTATTAGCAATTCCCAGATATCATTCGTGTCAGTTAGTTGGTAAAGGTCTATCCAATTTTCCTGATGTAAGAGGTATTTAAGATAATCTATATTTTGCTCACATGTATCCCTACATTCTATTGTGTAACTTTTTGAGTATTCTAACCTTTTCCCTTGTATTGTAATTTTTTGAGACGTGTGGTCAGAGATAAGCGTATGTAGGACTTCAGCTTTAATGTGATTTGATTGTATGTTTGTTATTACATGGTCAATCAGGGTTTCTGTACTTTCTGTTATTCGAGTTGGTTCTTGAATTATTTGAGTTAGGTTGTTTGACTTCAAGGTATCCAAGTATTGAGCACAGTTTGTGTCTTGTTTTAGAAGATCTATGTTTATATCTCCAACTATTAATAGTTTGTTATGTTTTTTTGTCAAATGGTTTAGCATGTTGTCCAAAGCATTTACAAAGAGATTTATGTCACTGTTTGGTGATCTGTATACTGCTATAATCTTAAATGTATCTAATCCTATATTAAGCTCTACACCACTAACTTCTAGTATATTTTCCATACAGTATTTGTCAAGGTTTAACACTTTTTTGATATTTTGTACACTATTTTTTATGAAGATCGCAGTGCCACCACTTTTTTGAATTGACCTGTGGTAGACTGCATGTAGATTGTAACCTGTAATTGTGCATAATTTATAATTTTCAGACCTGAGACCATGTTCAGTAACTACAAATATATCTGGTGTGCACTCACTTAGCATTATTTCCAGTTGGTCAATTTTGTTGGAAATGCTCTGTACATTGTTATGGAGAACTGTAATCGTTCCTTCTTGGTTTCGCAGGCTGTTTTTATTGGGGATTTGGTTATCATAAGTATGCTTATCACTTACCATAAAAAATCGTTTTTCAGTTTACTGGGTGTACACTTCTTCCGTTGAGATGACCGTACATTTGGAGCATTCACTTTTTCACTACACTTTTCACTGCTATCTTCGGTGTCGTGACTGATTGTAGCACAATCCCTGTTTTCAGATTGTACTTCTACCATGGAAGAATGTGTTTCTTCCTCAATTTCACTTTGGTTTATGCCATTCTCCTCACTTTCTTCACTTGATTTCCACCCTTTCTCTTCCATGAAACCAATATAAACTCACAGTTTTCATAGCAATGTCGCTAGCTTCTACACCCACCCTATCATTTTCCTTGCTGCTCTTGTTGTTTGTCTCAGTCAAAGTGTTCTGTGTTTTTTCCTTGTCGGATTCAACTAGTGTTGCTCCACTTATCCACTTCCTTGTGTCAGTACACTTTTTCCAGCAGAGTGGGATGATTTGAATTTCCTGTGATTTTCTGTTAATAATACCATGGATCATTTGACATACATACTGTTTTCCTTTGTGGTTCAAGTGCTGTCCATGTCTTGTATGATATTCTCTGCTCATTGTGTCAAGGTCGATTATGGTTACATTTTTGAAGTGTTTACAAGTGTTCTTCATCTGTTTATTTATTTTTTGTATTTCGATGTTTACACACGACTGAGGGATGAGATCGTATCTGTGGGGTATAGTAGTTTATTTTTGTTTAACAGGTACAACAAGTTCTGAGCACATAAGCAGTTTCTGAGGAATACAAGGCAGCAGCAGCAGCAAGCAAATAACTTATAGAAGGCAGTGTGTATCCTATCTAATTGCATGGATAATCTTGACACAGGATTTTTTGAGAGAAGATGTATTTCAAAATACATAAAATCTAAGTCACTTGTTGATGATTTAAAGCTTAGATTCTTTGGCCTGTCCGAGTATGACTGAAACGTTTCAACATACGTTTATATAGGAACAATGGTGGAAAATATCAGAATCAGATTATCAGCAGCAGCTATAAAGCAGCAACAGTGTCTTCTGGATTTACCTCCAGGGTCACTGTCTTGCCTGTCAATGTTTTCACAAATATCTGCATTATATGTATATTTATAATGGCTGCTTCTCTATCAGAGCTATGCTGTGATGCTATTATTAGGTACAGGCTTCAGAAAATTATACCCAAGCAGATTTCAAACAAATATCTTGCCTCTTCCTGCACACAGACCCGAGCCTGGCTGATATTTCTACAGCACTGATGGGCAGGGATTTGGAAATGTGAAACAAGACAGGAAATTTGTTACACTGATGAGTTAGAATTAATTACTGACAAGATTATTTTTGATTACAGATATGTTTTCAGGTTTATTTTTTTGCATCGATTATGAAGTTGTTAGATAGAACATGTGGCAGATATTATTATAGTGATGGCAATGTTGCAGAGAGAAACAAGATTGTAACAAGAGAGCCTGAAAAATACAGAAACAAAACATCTCATACATCCAGATTGTTGCAGGTTGTCATATCTTATAGAGGTTTGTTCTGAATATAATTAAATTTATACTCAATGTCCCTATCTCTGACAGAGCTTTGCTGTGATGAGGTACAGGTTTCAGAGCAGATTTCAAACAAATATCTTGCCTCTTCCTGCATACAGACCCGAGCCTGGCTGAGCACTGATGTGAAGGGATTTGGAACTACATGTAAAACAAGAAGGAAATTTGTTACACTGATGAGAAGAAAATTAAACTTGTTAGAATTGATTATTGAGAATTATTGATTATAGATATATATCCCTATCTCTGACAGAGCTGTGCTGTGATAAGGTACAGGCTTCAGAGCAGATTTCAAACAAATATCTTGCCTCTTCCTGCATACAGACCCAAGCCTGGCTGAGCACTGATGTGAAGGGATTTGGAAATGTGAAACAAGACAGGAAATTTGTTACACTGATGAGAAGAAAATTAAACTTGTTAGAATTGATTACTGACTTATTGATTACAGATATGTTTTCAATTAAATTTATACTCAATGTCCCTATCTCTGACAGAGTTATGCTGTGATGCTGTTATTAGGTACAGGCTTCAGAGCAGATTTCAAACAAATATCTTGCCTCTTCCTACATACAGAACCGAGCCTGACTGAGCACTGATGGGTAGGGATTTGGAACTGCATGCAAAACAAGACAGGAAATTTGTTACACTGATGAGAAGAGCTACTGACAAGAAAAATTATTATTGATTACAGATAAGTTGTTAGAGCATATAATCATAGAACATGTGGCAGGGCGATGGGATTGTAACAAGAGAGAACCTGAAAAATACAGAAACATAAAAACAATAAAACATCTCATACATCCAGATTGTTGCAGGTTGTCATATCTTATAGAGGTTTATACTCAATGTCCCTGTCTCTGACAGAGCTGTGCTGTGATGTTATTATTAGGTACAGGCTTCAGAAAATTATACCCAAGCAGATTTCAACTATGCCTGTTCCTGCATACAGACCCCCGAGCCTGGCTGATATTTCTGCAGCACTGATGGGCAGGGATGGAACTGCATGTGAAACAACACAGAGAAGAGCCTATTAAGAATTAAACTTGTTAGTGACTTATTGATTACAGATATGTTTTCAATTAAGTTTATACTCAATGTCCCTATCTCTGACAGAGCTGTGCTGTGATGAGGTACAGGCTTCAGAAAATTATACCCAAGCAGATTTCAAAATTTTATGTACCACTGCAGGTATCATGCCTCTTCCTGCACACAGACCCGAGCCTGGCTGATATTTCTACAGCACTGATGGGCAGGGATGGAACTGCATGTGAAACAAGACAGGAAATTTGTTACACTGATGAGTTAGAATTGATTACTGACAATTATTGATTACAGATATGTTTTCATGCATCGATTATGAAGTTGTTAGCATAGAACATGTGGCAGATATTATTATAGTGATGGTGCAGAGAGAAAGAAGATTGTAACAAGAGAGCCTGAAAAATACAGAAACAAAACATCTCATACATCCAGATTGTTGCAGGTTGTCATATCTTATAGAGGTTTTGTTCTGAATATAACTATATTTTATTGATTCCTTCTGTATGTTGTAATCTGAAAGCACCCTGTCATCCTCAAGCTGCTTGCATGCAAATATGAGCCTCTGTTGATCGGGAGGGATTCCCTCCTTATCCTGTATTTTCTGCTTTATAGCAGCAACAGTGTCCTCTGGATTTACCTCCAGGGTCACTGTCTTGCCTGTCAATGTTTTCACAAATATCTGCATTAATGGCTGCTTCTTTATCAGAGTTATGCTGTGATGTTATTATTAGGTACAGGCTTCAGAAAATTATACCCAAGCAGATTTGAACTATGCCTCTTCCTACATACAGACCCGAGCCTGGCTGATATTTCTACAGCACTGATGAGCAGGGATTTGGAACTACATGCAAAACAAGACAGGAGAAGAGCCTATTAAAAATTAAACTTGTTAGAATTGATTACTGTTATTGATTACAGATATGTTTTCAGGTTTAGATTATGAAGTTGTTAGCATAGAACATGTGGCAGATATTATTATAGTGGTGGCAATGTTGCAGAGAGAAACAAGATTGTAACAAGAGAGCCTGAAAAATACAGAAACATAAAATCAATAAAACATCTTACACATCCAGATTATTACATGCAAATTTCAACTACAAATATCTTGCCTGTTCCTACACACAGACCCGAGCCTGGCTGATATTTCTACAGCACTGATAGGCAGGGATGGAACTGCATGTGAAACAAGACAGGAAATTTGTTACACTGATGAGGAGAAGAGCCTATTAAGAATTAAACTTGTTAGAATTGATTACTGACAAGAATAATTATTATTGATTACAAATATGTTTTCATTGAAGTTGTTAGAGCATATAATCATAGAACATGTGGCAGATATTATTATAGTGATGCAGAGAGAAACAAGATTGTAACAAGAGAGCCTGAAAAATATGTCCCTATCTCTGACAGAGCTATGCTGTGATGCTATTATTAGGTACAGGCTTCAGAAAATTATACCCAAGCAGATTTCAAACAAATATCTTGCCTCTTCCCACACATAAACCCGAGCCTGGCTGATATTTATACGTCACTGATGGGCAGGGATTTGGAACTGCATGTAAAACAAGACAGGAAGAGCCTATTAAAAATTAAACTTGTTAGAATTGATTACTGACAAGTTATTGATTACAGATATGTTTTCAGGTTTATGTTGTTAGAGCATATAATCATAGAACATGTGGCAGATATTGTTATAGTGATGGCAATATTGCAGAGAGAAACAAGATTGTAACAAGAGAGCCTGAAAAATACAGAATCAATAAAACATCTCATACATCCAGATTGTTGCAGGTTGTGATATCTTATAGAGGTTTGTTCTGAATATTTTATTGATACTCAATGTCCCTATCTCTATCAGAGTTATGCTGTGATGCTATTATTAGGTACAGGCTTCAGAAAATTATACCCAAGCAGATTTCAAACAAATATCTTGCCTCTTCCTGCATACAGACCCGAGCCTGGCTGTGATGGGCAGGGATTTGGAACTGCATGTGAAACAAGACAGGAAATTTGTTACACTGATGAGAAGATCCTATGCAGCATATAATCATAGAACATGTGGCAGATATTATTATAGTGATGGCAATAGAGAGAAACAAGATTGTAACAAGAGAGCCTGAAAAATAGAGAATCAATAAAACATCTCATACATCCAGATTGTTGCAGGTTGTCATATCTTATAGAGGTTTGTTCTGAATATTGATACTCAATGTCCCTATCTCTATCAGAGTTATGCTGTGATGCTATTATTAGGTACAGGATTCAGAAAATTATACCCAAGCAGATTTCAAACAAATATCTTGCCTCTTCCTGCATACAGACCCGAGCCTGGCTATAATGGGCAGGGATTTACACTTGCAGCAAATATTTATTTACCTTGATTGCTGTCTCTGCTGAAATAAACAGGGCTGCCTGCTGCGAGTTGATTCCCAACTGCCAGATTCCTGTGCCTGAAATCACACTGAGAGGCTGGACAAAACTCTCCCACAGTTGCATATGTCATGCAAATTATTCTGCCCCAGTGCCTCAACAATACAATCATAAGTGCAATCTCTAAATTTTTGTCTTATAAAATACATGACAAGCTCATTCAAATATATAGTTGGAATATGATACAAACTCTGGATTGAAATCTTCACCACTGTACAAATTCCCATTATCAGTTGTAACAAATTCAATCTTCTTATTTTTAGATATCTTGTTAATAATTTTATTTGAATATTTATAATGTATCCAATTTAAACTCTGAGATGCAATCATGGGCATCCTATACTCAAAACAATGCTCATAGCAATTGTTGAACCAATAATTGTCAAACAATTTCAACCTTAAATTATAATGGCACCTGTCTGTATAAAAATTAACAAACAATCCAACAATTCTCTTGTACTTGTTGTATACAAGCCTTTCAAACTCACTGATAAAATTGAGATAGAGGCATTGGAATGGCCTGTCACTGGCAAGCACCCACTGCATTTCAGTTTCATTTTGCACTGTAAACAGGTCATACTCGGACTGGCCAAAGAATCTAAGCTTTAAATCATCAACAAGTGACTTAGATTTTATGTATTTTGAAATACATCTTCTCTCAAAAAATCCTGTGTCAAGATTATCCATGCAATTAGATAGGATACACACTGCCTTCTATAAGTTATTTGCTTGCTGCTGCTGCTGCCTTGTATTCCTCAGAAACTGCTTATGTGCTCAGAACTTGTTGTACAGTCATGGACACTTCTGGGTTGTAGCAATTCCATTTAAAGTGAATGGGACAGTTACAATCCAGATGTGTCCGTGACTGTACCTGTTAAACAAAAATAAATATTAGAATTTTGTTGGTTTATTATATAAAATTTCTTGGGGTTCAAATCAAAATTCTATGCTTAATAAAAAAATATCAGTTGGGTTCAGCAGTGTGTTTTGTATATTTAGTGTGTGTGTGTGTGTATGTGTGTGAATATGTTTGGCTTTGGTATTTATATAAAATTTCTTGGGGTTCAAATCAAAACTCTATACTTAATAAAAAATATCAGTTGGGTTCAACAATGTGCTTTGTGTGTGTGTGTGTGTGTGTGTGTGTGTGTGTGTGTGTGTGTGTGTGTGTGTGTGTGTGTGTGTGTGTGTGTGTCTTGGCTTAGTTTTAAGTGTATCCAAAAAAAATATCAAGAGGGGCATATTTTTAACAAGCTTATGGACAACAATCTCACAGAAGTGTCTTTTGTAAGTGTGGACAAATCAATCTGAGGGGGCTCATCATTTCACATGAACTTCCAGAGGGCATTTTTACAAAAATCTTGGATTAGACGGAGTACCACACTTGAGCAAAAAGCTTATATGGGCATGTTGAGCTTGTTTTAAGTGTAGCCAAATCTGCCTGAGAGGGGTTCATCATTTATCGCGCCAATATTATAGCCAATTATACTACTTATTAGTGTCTCCTTCTTGATGTTCCTGTGGTAGGTTCTGCTTCATTATCCTCTTGGTGATCTTAGTCCGAAGGATGGATGTCCTGTTGTTGTTGTTGAGTTTGTCGAAGGTGGATTCTTTGTGATCTTCTGGGGGGTATATTACATTCCGGAGGTATGGGTTGAATGGGGAGGTGAGTGATGCCAGACTTGAAGAGGGAATGTTCCTCTTTCGACACCAGGTTTGTTAAGTCGTTTAGTAATGTAAATTGCTGTGGATTTCTTATTAACTGGTATGTGTTGAAGTTTGGTAGCTTTTGTCTTAAATCTTCGATTTGTTTGTTCGATGTGTGGCAAAAGAAGGCTTTATGTTCCGGTGTGTCCGTCTCGGTATTACATTTCAGGCATTTATCAGTCTGTATACGATATATTCTGTGCCTTTAACCTGTGGCGAGCAAGGTTCAAGCGCGCTCAGGGAGCAAGTGAGCAGCGCTCGCCGAAGAAAGCTTACTTGGCCGTCAAGTAGCTGAGCGATCACGTTGTTCGCTGAGCGCTCAGATACTTGACGCGCCCCATGGGTGGCTCAAGATAAAATTTTCATCCGCGCGAGGTGGATTTCTGACTCCCATCCTACTTTCCACCCTGCTCCCAATCTTTCTACCTTGATCCTCCAATACTTTCCATCTTTCCAATAAAATACATCACCATTTTATATGTTTACGGTTTTAATGACGAAAAATAATAGACTATACAGCCATTTCCAAACTGTGGTCCGCGGACCCCTGGGGGACAGCGACGATAATCCAAGAGGTCCGCAATAACAATGTAAGTTCTAAATACTTAAAAAGCGATTATATGTAATTGTAATTTTCTTTTCGTAAACTAAGAAATGATTCATACGATTCGGACAGACTCAATTAGTAGGCTAAGTAACATTTAAAAATAAGAAAACTATGTCTTCACTGTTGTATAACTTACATACAGTATATGTAACTCTTAACTTGGCCGATAGATGGTGAAAGTTAGCAGTGAACTGGATCCATGCACGTCCCCTATACCCTGACATTTCTAGAAAGGCAATACTGCGTTTAATGACTTTCACGACAACATACCTGTGTGAGTGTACCTTTTCTGCTCTCACACCAATCAAAACGAAGCACAGAAACAGAAGAGCTAATGTAGAGGCTGATCTTCGGCTTCGAGTGACTACGCTTGAACCAAACCTACAACGCTTGGTCTCTGGAAAATAGCACCATCCGCCCTATTGATCCAACAACTGTACCAAGTGAATTTTCTCAAGTAAGTTTCCAGATCCAGACTGTTCTAATTATTAGCCAAGTGTCACATTGTTTTATAATCCTTATGCATTTAGGAAGTATGTTTATGTAAATGAAGTTTAATTAAACTTTAAAAAGTTTAAAGCAAAGTAAATTTTAGGCCTATATTATACGAATAAAATCAAACATGGTAACATTACAAAATTCTAACTTTTGTTTACTGAATTAAGCATTATGTTCTGCGGCTAGGGGGTCCTTGGACATGCATGCAATGAGGGGGCCCCAGACACAAAAAGTTTGGGAAACCCTGGCGTATAACATTAATCTCTTAGCTTACCTAGCTTCACCATGTTGCAATATACTTATTATGTTATGCAATAGTAAGTTCAATTACTTCTTGTTAACAATAAATCCAACTTTAAAAAACCCACCACGCACACGGTGGAGGCACATGGTTGCCCGGATCCCACTTTCAACTGTAGGTCCAGTACCGATTAGCGTTTCTGTGCATATAGTGGATTTGAAAATAAACTCAAACAAACAAATGGTGACCCGAGCCAGGCACGTAGCAAAGGGAAGGCTTGGGGGCTAAAGTCCCCCCCGAAATCCTGCAAATATCGAATTTAAATAGTGTATAGCGGTAATTAGTTTTACTTCCTTAGCAGGATGAAACTTCCTGTATAGTAAGTTGTAATATACTGAGAAATTCATCTTTAGGACTTCTATCCGTCACACTTTATCGCCTTTAAATGGCGGCTCCTGAAGATCTCCACACCTCTAGGTAGGATTATGGGAGGGAGACTGGCAGTCAGCAGATAGGCCAAGGCCACGGGTTATGTTAAATGCTGATAAAGGATGAGCCCTCCCCCGAAATAAAATTCTGGCTACGGACCTGACCCGGTCAGTCGCCTGAAGTCCTGGGTTCAAATCTGGACAATGTATAGATGTTGTTAGCATTTGATTTGTTATCCAATCATACAATTGTCAATAATATTATGTATGTCAAGTAAACTAAGGGTAGATTTTTATCTTCAACAATTACTTTATGTGGCGATTTAATAAGAAATTAATATAATCTTATTGAAGAGTATAAACGACACAGCAGATGCAGCGGGTGAAAGTTTTATAATTCTTGTTCTTTGAACCACATCGCCAGGCATAATTCTCTAAACATTGATAACTGTTTACATTACTCGATGTGAAGTACAGACGGAGAAAACAGATTTTCTACTGGAACGACACAAAACCCAACGCGGCATCGCAACATAAAAACAAGTAATGGAATCACTGCATGTAAATGATGGCACGTTGAATGCTGAAAGTAATTTTCACCTTGAATAACTCCACTTCTCCACTTTCTAGTCAAACGAATAGCCTTGTGGAATTGCTTATAGGATTAGAGCATTGGAGCGCCTCGAAATGTTCCAATATTTTCACTGAAATGACACTTACTTGTTAGTCTACACATGCGTTTAGTACCTTTTACACATAAAATGTTTCTGAATTTGAAATATGGGTTAATTTTTTAACCTAAAGCAAGCAACCTAACCACACTAACTGAGCGTTACAAGTGTTAGATAGGCCTACATTCTGACTTGAGCGCCGCGGAGAAATCTTGAAACACTAAGTGGATTAGAGGAATCTAAGCTGAATGCTTGCAAAGAGGAACTCGAATAAAACTTAGAAAGAGCATGTCACACTTTCAATTGGATGGACAATTTAGATAAGATTAGTTGAAAAGATTTGAACATTCTGGAAAACAAATAGTAAATATTAGAAGAATAAGAATTGGCCACTTGCGAACACATTTTCATTTACATAAAATAAGATTAGTCAAATCTCCAAAATGCTCACGTGAATACAGTTTTTATTCCTACTAAACTTATAATAGGAAAATATGTAACCTTCTGCATTTGTCTACTATAGTGCAGTTATTTTTCGAAACCCTTCAACATCTAGAAGTAATTCTTGAAAAGTTTATTGCGGCAATGGGATAGCCTGCCTCGTATGATGCCACCTTGTAACCAAGGGGTCTCGGGTTCGATTCTCACTGAAGGCACGTAGTGGTTCGGATTCCACTTTAAACTGTAAGTCCAGTCCCGATTAGCCTATCTGTGCGTAAAGTGAATTTTAACAAACTTTCGCGGCAATGAGGAAACACGGAACCGATGGAAGATGAAAAGCAAACATCAACAAATTGCTATGTTTTACTTCCGGATCGTGCCATTTAACCACTAGCGAACGGAAGCAGGCCAAAAGTGTCTTCCTTTTTGTGAAAACGTCATCTGCTTTACAAAAGTGTACTGTGTAATCCTCCTACAATATTTGACCTCAATTTACTTGCTTAGTAAAGACCAGTTTTGCGCGCGACGCACTACATGTTGTGCATAAAGACCGTCGCAAGATTGTTCAATGAAAAGCCTGGCAATCTTTACCTCCTCTCTTACTGCTACGTTTTTCTGCTTGGCTGATAAAACCTCGATATCGTAAACTGCTCGTAAAACATTCCCACGACGGTGGGAAATGACACAATGACACAGGTTCTGTGTAACGAATGAGTACCTCGTTTTGTAGCATTGTTCTCGCAGCGTGTGGAGTTGGCAGAACTTTATTGGATATTACTTCGTTCGGAAGTACGTTTGTTAGTGTGCTCGTATTACCTTCACAGCTGATTTATGGAGCTGATGTTGCTATCTGCGAGTTCCACTGCAGAGTCTGTTGCATTTCCACTCCAGGTCTTCACAAAAGTGGTCGAGGATTAAATACGGGAGCGTGAAATTCGTTATCAGCCTTTCATGGACCTTCAGGTAGGATTAAGTAACTTATAGTCCGTACACAGATAGCCAATAAGAAAGAAAGTTACAACAGGAATAGGAAAAGCCTTTTAGAAACAAGAAGGCCTTCTTTTAGAACATCTGTTTGAATTGTTTGAATTGTTGTTTTAAATCCCCTGCATGCACAGAGAGGCTATCGGGACTGGACCTACAGTTTAAAGTGGGATCCGAACAACTGTACAATGTGCCTCCACCGGGTAGAGCATCGGTCAAGGCACTCAGGAGCGAACCTAGAGTTCTTGAAAGGAGAAGTCTTATCTTTTATTACTCTGCCTATATTTTGCCACATTTTCCAGCTTTTAAAGTTATTTCTTTTAGAGATGATGAACGAAAGGGGTGCTATAACACCCACCAAACCTCACGTACTTCTTCCCCGTTTTGCACGTGCTATTTTTCTCACGGCTCTTAACTCAGTTAGGGTGAATTTACCGTTGTAAGCTATTCTATTTCATAGCATATCATGTGTGCTCAAGCCTGAATATAGTGGGAGCTTTAACCCCCGTTCTCTAATAGGAAGGTGATATTTCGTTAAACAGGTCACATAATGATATCGAAATGTGATTGAAAATAGGAAAAATCACTCATCATAAACTCAAAGTTCATTTTATGCTCACATAGGTTATTGTTGGAGGATATTCATAGGCAGGGCTAATGTTAAGGTGAATACTACGTAGCTAATCGAGACTGGACCTACAGTGTAAATTTAGTCCCGGGCCTCCAAATCCTAGCGTGGTTTTGCTATGTTTTTAACATGTGTAAATTAATGTGAGGAAATAAACATTGATATCATTAGGAGACAGTGATGAGATTTTCACTGGGTTATTTCGTAATTATTGTAGTTTTTTTAGTTTTAAATCCACTCTGTGCACAGATAGGCTAAGCGGGACTGGATTTACAGTTTAAAGCGGAATCCCAGCCAGTATGTGCCTCCACCGTGTATCGAACCCGCGCTCCTTTGATTGCAAGGCGACGACTCTACCACTGTGCCATTGGGGAGGCCCGTAATCATAGTGTTAATATGGTAACATAAATTGAAGATATTGGGAAAAAAATAATTTTCATCTATAGCACTACATAACATTAATTACGGAACGCTATGTAGTGATGTTATGCAAGTATTTGATGGTTAAACTATTTATTGCCAATGTGCTTTGGCGTGGTTCGTTGTTTTGAGAGAAGAAACTTGGAAACTTAACCTGAGACAACCGCTGTTGTCTAACCAAGTGAGAAATGCCGGATGTCGTCCCAGTTCCGCTTTGTTCAGCTCTATATTTCTGCTCTTGAATCATTTCCAAGTTGTACAATCACGGACACAATTCTATTGACTTCAACAGAATAGTTACAATCCAGAACTGTCCGTGATTGTATGTTAAAACTTAACTGTATATACTCTTTACAATACTAAATCCTTTTGCTCACTTGTAAGTAAAAAAGGTAAAAAAAGGTAAAGTGCTCCCCTGTGCTTAGCACAACGCCATGAAGGCGTATAGGGGGTGTGGGGGTAATGCCCCACACTTTCTTGATCCGGTCGTGAGTGGGGGTGATGTGATCAGCATCACGCCCCTGACCGCCTTTACCCCCCAGGGTTTCCCCCATGCTCACTTGTAAGTTGCATTAGTAATTATTTAGCTGCATGTGAAAGACTTGATGAACTGTTCAGGAGAGAACAACAACATAGGATAAAATCCCAAGTCATTAATAGTTAATTTTAAACAGAAACAGCCATTCACAATTCCTTTACTGCTGCATGTGCATAGAAGGAATGTTTAAATCAAGTTAGTTCTTTCTGTGTATTTTTCCATTCAACAAGATTTTTATTTTGTTTTACTTTGTGTTTCTACTAAGTGGAACGTCAGTTTTATACGACTGTATAATTAATTAATTATATTGTATCCATGCTTCAGTGTTCTTGATTTTGTTTTTAAGGCGTTCAACACCTATTTCGATGAATGTAATATAGTGCATTAATTTCAAAGTTAATGACCTACACTACTCATCAGATTAGGAAACATTATTTATTTGTAAAACTTATCAAAATATATGCACAATGTTTCCAAACAGTATGCATATTTCTTGAAAACAAAGGTTCAAAACAGAATGAAAAGTTCAACACAGATTTTTAAACGTCACGTGCAGAAATTAATGTGAAGTAGTGTGAATCAATTTAATTTGCTGTTTCATGCTAGGTTCAAGTACTGTTCACATTCACATTACCAATTCCAGTTAATCATTCATAATGACCTTTGATAGTGATCCATAATATTTTCAAAGGAGCAATTTTTCACAGAAGCTGAACTGAACATACAAAGACATTCATCGGAGAATTAATTTCATAACAAAATGTCGTGAAAATGAAGAGAACACGTGTATTTTAGCTTCTTCGAAAACATTCGTTACCAATTAAAGTCATGGGACGTATTATCGGTCCCATTATATTGCACATGTTTAATGACTTGCATGTAGGTCACATCGAAGGAATATACTGTACATCCAGGTAAGGTTTCGCCTCATTCTTGTGTTCGGAAATTTTCAACGGTATTCATCTTGACAAAGATCGGACGTTATTCTTCAGTTATTAAAAAGAAAAAACTTTAATTCTGCAGTTGATAATTATTTCAAGTTTTCAAAGGTTGAAAGTATGTACACAGTGTAAATGCACACGACTAACGAAGGTGATTTACGAATTAGTAAGTAAAAATTATAACGTGGTCACACTTTGTACGATCAAGAAGCAATATAACGATAATATACATTATTACAAGGGGTATAAATCGCAAATTATAATTATCGAATTTATTGCTTAATTTACGTACCAATAGCGGATCACTGATTTTTGTCAAGCGAAATTTATTCTAGCTGAAAACAAACCAACTAACCAATTGCAATAAATGGTAATCGAATATTTAGTGTCTTGCCTAATCTGTAAGTCACAATGTACTGTGGAAATTTGATTAACATTCAGAAACGACCAACAGTTATCATTTGTAACTTTGTTATTTTACACGACGATTTCCGTGACGGAGTGGTTAGCACAACGCGCTACTGAGTCCAGGGATCGAATCCCGACCTGGGCATGGGTGTTCTTTGTGAGTGTCCCTTCATCGATTTTATCATATCATTACTCATCTTCATTGTCGAAGCAGAAACAAAAATATAAATGTTATTTTGTGGCAATTTTGACTAATTCAGACGATGAGAATGGTGGCGTTTAGATGAAATTACTGAAAAGGCTCTCACAAATAAACATCAATGCCCAGGTCGGAAATCGAACCTTGGAACTTCGGTAGTGATATCACAAATCGACCACCTACAACTCGCCCAGCCGCCTAGCCGGAAACAGTTTACTGCGAGGAGGATAGGTGAGATACCCCACTTACAATAATCCAGAAATGTATGCTATGTATATGTAAGATACTCGTGTATTGCACGGAATGTTAAACCAATTACTCCAAAGTAACAACGTTAATTATTTGTTGTATGCTAATGGTAGTTAAGGCCTCCCCGATGGCGCAGTGGTAGCGTCGCCTTGTAATCAAGGGGTCCCGGGTTCGATACCCGGTGTAGGCACATAGTGGTTCGTATCCCACTTTAAACTGTAGGTCCAGTCCCAATTAGCCTTACTATGCATAAAGTGGACTTAAAACACCAAACCAACCAACCAAGCCAATGGTAGTTTTAGCAGAGGCGCAACCACGAATTTTTGTTTGGGGGGGGCAAGTATCAGGATAAATGTACCAATAATAATAATAGTAATAATAATAATGACATTGTTATTATTATTATTACTAGTGGTAGAATTAGTAGTAGTATCAAAGACGTTGTTATCCTCATAAATTATGAAAAAGTCTGTGCTAAAGCATTTGTTTGGAACAAACGATTTGAATTTTCTTTAATTGCACATTATCTAATAATAAAAAACAAGCACACAAACTGTATTTTTGAATGGCAGAAAATGAATGATAAATGCATTCCGAAGATAATTCCCTTTGTAGATATAACTTAACTTTCATGTACATACAAGATATTTGTTACACGTATGCAACATGGAGCTACATAAAATTAGAATATACATATGCAACATGCTAAAACTAAATTGTATACGTATGCAAATTTTATTGAATACATATATACAATTTTTTTGTAAAACATCACATCACAGAAAAGATTGATATTGCGAGAGAAGCGAGCAAGAAAATTTTTAGATCCAATTTTTGCAATTCAAAATAATATTGATTTCATTGGGCGCAAATAATTTCATTGGACGCCATGGCATCCTCTCTCTTACAACTTTTTCATTTAAATCCATGGCCGACTCCCGCCGCCCCCTAGCTACGGCTCTGAACTTGACGAAACTGAGAAAAGCAGGTATTGCGAGCTAAGCGAGCATGAAAATTTTACGAAATTCATTTTTATATGCATAAAATTAGAAATCGAGGGGGGTAATTGCTCCTCTGTGCCCCCATCTGCAGGTGTCCTTGACCATCAATGTTTGCCCCCCCCTTGCCCCCTAGAATAGACTTCCGTCGAAGGGTGGGGGGCAATGTCCCCTTGCCCCCTGTGATTGCGCTACTGAGTTTTAGTCAATCGCCCCACCTCCCCTCTACTCGCCCATAAAGGTAAAAGGTAAAGTGTTCCCCTGTGCATAGCACCACGCCATGAAGGCGTATAGGGGGTGTCGCCCATAGTGTAACTAACATACGTTCTTGACTTCTAAATAACAAAATGACTCGTATAAGATAGTGTAAATGCGCTCAATAATTTTCTTTGTGGTCTTGATTTGATACACAGTACTGAAAAATATTTTTATGAATAAGAAAACACTTGTATAATGCTTAATGTTCCAGAATTAGAAAACTAAATAAGGAAGGCACATTTTAACTCCTACATCGCAGTACATTAATGATTTATCACTACATGCACCAATTGTTGAGAAATGTTTTACAGGGGAGAGAAAAGTGTGTGTGTTTATGAAAGAAGCGGGCAAGAGAAAAAAAATAATTCAATAGGAGAACAATGCATGCGAGAGAAAGAGAGAGAGGGGGGAAGAGAGAGAGAAGGAGAGAGAGAGAGAAGAACAGAAAGGTAGAACAAAAGGAGGAGAAATAGAAAAACGAGACAGAAAGAAAATAAAGAAGCAACACAGAGAGAGGGGGAAGAAGAGAAATAAACGAGAGAGGTGAAAGAAAGGGAAAAAGAGGAGAAGCAAGGAAGCGAGAGAGAGAGACGGGAGGGGGAGGACAGACAGAGATGGCAATGTGGAAGGAAGATACAAGAAAACAAAAAAGAGAAAAAGTTACTAAAAACGGGTAGGAGGAAAGAATAAATAGGCACTTCTTCCTTATCCCAAATGGGTGGTCAAATGCTACCTGCGGTGTCCATGGAAAGTAATCATTCTAATGACAGTTTTCTTCTTTGTATGAGTTCCCACTGGAAAGAATCACAACTGGCAACTTGTTAAAAAAGTAATAAAGCTGCAAGTAAAGCGTTTAACGAAATGCTTTAACTTCATTATCTCTCATGTCGTAGTGGTAACACTGGGTCACGGGTTCGATTCCCGGTGGGTACACATTGCACAGTATCTCGGATCCCACTTTAAACTGTAGCTCAAGTCCCGGTTAGCCTGTCTGAGCATAAAGTGTAGTTAAACAACGATTGATTTTTTTGTATTTGATTTGCTTTATTTTACTTCGCTTTTTGTGCCACTTTTTGGCTAATTTGCGAAGATGGAAATGAGGGATGATATGATGAAATTGATGAATGAACACTCGGAAACATCCATGCCCAGGTCAGGATTCGAACTCGGGACCCCTAGCGACGCAGCGCGATGTGCTAACCACTTCGCCACAGGGGCCGGCAGTTAAACAAAGAGAAGCATCATTACTGCTTACCTACGGAAGTAACTTCAAGATTAAATCTTCCGAGAGAACGTTCCCATCCTCGCTCTCGACGTGGGAGGAACGAGTGAATTTTCTCACATGCTCGATTTGGTTCACCATCTGTGAGAAAACGGATGTTACGAAGGTCGGTCCCAAGAGGATAAAACATTAAACAGTTACAGTGTAAGCATCTGTAAGAATAGCGTAATGCAACAATAGCACTTAGTGTTACAAATGATGCTGAACTTAAATTTGTGCAATGAAAGTCACGTTATTTTTTCTATGCTGAGTTGCATAGAACATACATTCTGTACAAGGATGTTTAATGCGGGTGGGTTGATAAAAATAGGATTTTGATATTCAAAACTAATATTGTTATTGTTATTATTTTTTCTTATTCGAATGCAGGAACAGTCTAAATGACCTCATTTAAAGTAACTAACCAGCCTTTGAACGGAACCCTGACGGTGCAAATAAGAGAGGGGACTGGGAATCATACCGACACGAGAATGATTGATTTTCTTTATTTTACTTCGCTTTTATGCCACTTTTGGCTAATTGCGACGATGGAGATGAGTGATGATATGAAATTTATGAATCGACACTCACAAACATCCATGCCCAGGCCTGGATTGGAACCCGGGACCCCTGGCTGCGCTGAACATTTTTTATTTTTATTATTTTTTTTTAGGAAAGGAATACCCCCAAGCGGTAGTATCCTCCGTTATTCACTTTTGTCTCCCGTTGTCAATTTTTACCACATTTTCACTTTCTCTCATTTTTGGACAAACACAATTCTATTGGGTTTCGTAGGGGAAGATTATTTCCGTAACATCTTTGGCTCTTATGCATTTGAAGCATCGGAACGAGTCACAACTCTCGAAGCGGCCAATTAACCAAGCGAGCCGCTGACGTCATCTCAACCCAGAACCTATCGCTAAGCCCGTTGCTCAGGTTCTACACGCCCACTAGGCTCGGAAGACAGATTCGCGCAGTTCGCTGGAGATGTTCCGAAAGTAATTCGACTTCTAACAGGACTGAAACCTTTTTTTTTGGATCAATTTTTATTCGGTCCAAGTTGCATATTGTTTCATTTCAATACGGAACTTGGACTCTATTGAAACTGATACAGAAAAAAGGTTCCTGGTCCGCATTTAAATTCATCCGAAAAAAAGGTTCTTTCACCGTATTTAAATTCAAACTGAGAAAAGGTTCCTAGACCGAATTTAAATTCGTTCAGAAAAGGGTTCTTGGACCGTATTTAAATTGATCCAGAAAAGATGTTCCTCGACCGTATATAAATTCATCCGGATAGAAGGTTCCTGGACCGAATTTAAATTGATCTGGAAAAAAAGGTTTCTGGACCGAATCGAAATACTTTACAGATTAAAATATCCTTTACTCTCCAGAACCCATTTACGCTTGCTGATTTTCTCTCCTGGACCGGATTGAATTTATTTAAAATTACTGGATCTTTAAGAAGGTCTCGAGACGAGACCGAAGTTGCCCTTCGAGATCGAGGCTGATCAGTGGCGGCGATTGGGTTCCAAAACCGGCGAAGGGGGGGTGCAAGGTACCAAAACAGGGGGTTAAAGACAGTATGTTTCCCTTTGTAGATAAGATTTAGCATAGTGTGGGGGCAAGTGGCGAAAAGTGGGGAAACTGCCCCTCTCGCCCCCCCCCTAATCGCCGCCACTGAGCCTGATGTTTGGAAAATGAGGTGAAACCGAGAACGAGACAGGCATTTACAACTTGAGTCTGTCTCGCATGTGAAGTCTCGTTCCTTCACCATCCAGTAGACACTACCTAGAAAAACAATGCAATATCTTAGAGAAAGAAAGGATGATGGTGAATCTCATCCAGTTACATTCTTATTTCAATTTGACCTTGAACATTTTGACTCCTGGCTGTAATCTGGCAGTTTAGAATTCGTGCTTGTCTCTATTCCAGACTTCCACACTTTTCACATTTTTTATGTAATATCCTTTCAATGCTTGTAAAATTCCGCAGTACAATGCACTTCCTTCCTATCCGCAGCATAATGTGCTGCGTCATGCTATTGTACTCGACGAGATGCGCAGATATTCAGTTTTCCTGTAATATTCAGAAATAACCTAGTTGCGAGTCTGGTAAGCAGTGTTGGCGAAGTTATCACATTTGCCGAAGAAAGGAGGTAACTGCATTTTGCTACACTGTTTTCGTTATCAAGAGTGGACATGTAAGTGTTAAAAGAATTAACACTTGACTGACTGTTCAGTGATAAGTTTGATAAAAACGGCACTAAAGAGGTTGTTCATATTTTGCAGAATAAGAATATCATTTACTGGAACTGCGAACATTTGCGTAAAGCACCTACAGAAACAATGACTGGAAATTTTTTCCAGCGGCCGTTCACGTAAGCCAAGTCAAATTTTATTTTAAGTCAGCTTCAAGCTCAGATAGGACCTGGCCTACAGTTTAAAGTGGGATCCGAAGAAATGTGCAGTGTGCCTCCACCGGGGATCGAACCTGGGAGGCAAGTTCTCGGAAGCTCAAGCAAGTCTGGAACTTTGCCGCCCTTCGTGGCGGAGTGGTTAGTACAACGCGCTACGACACCAGGTGTCCTCGATTCGAATCCCGGCCTGGGCGTTCTTTGTAAGTGTCCCTCCATCAGTTTTATCATACCACTGATCCTCATCTTCGCGATTAGCCAAAAGTAGCAGATGAGCGAGGTAGAATGAACAAAATCAATTAAACCCTTGTTAGAGGAAAACAACAAAACTATGGGTTACAATTTTCCCACGGAAAACACCCACACTAAGAGAGAGAGAGAGAGAGAGAGAGAGAGAGAGAGAGAGAGAGAAAATACAATTCTGTAACATCTTGCTCTCTAAGTTCATATTTACGTTGTTTGTTTTTCCTTTTTGGGAAATCCAGTCACAATAGTATAGTTACTTTGCACAGTACCGACAGGTTTCACTCTCTGCACAAGAACAAAATATAATAAGGAACTCAAATCCAGGTTTCCTCATTGTTAATCACCCATTGACAGAGACAAGTGTCCCAATAACAACGATAAACACTCGCATTTGCGTGCGAGATAAAGCATTACCTTTGAACGTTTTGTTAGAATGTCATGACGTACAGGTAACAAACATCTCGCAGACATTTGTGCATACTTCTATGACACATTTTTGTCTCTGGTACTACGCACACGCTGAGTCCACATATTCAGCTCAGGTGCATGTGAAACGACATGCCAGATATAGCTATTTTCATTGCTAACGTGGCAATTTGAATTAATCCTATACGCCGTGCTTTTTTATCATTTGAAAGCGATTCTATTCCAGTGCACTGAAGTAGTTAAAACCTTTTAAAGCTTGAAGTTCAAACCTGCAGTTGTGGTAAGTGAAGCAAATTGGCATTAATATTATGTATTAAGGCCATGATATAGTTTATTTTTCTTACTTTATTATCCATAGTTAATGATTTTACTTTTCTCTATTCTAACACTGCGTTTCAATAGAGCACCTTTTCCTTCGTCTTCAGGAGAACATTTTTTTTTTTTTTTGAGTACTCGAGTTTTTCTTTCAAGTCCACTTTATGAACAGATAGGCTAATCGGGATTGGACCTA
Source organism: Lepisma saccharinum (assembly GCF_977018435.1). Taxonomy (NCBI): domain Eukaryota; kingdom Metazoa; phylum Arthropoda; class Insecta; order Zygentoma; family Lepismatidae; genus Lepisma; species Lepisma saccharinum. The sequence continues at coordinate 78,447,075 of NC_139229.1, read as the reverse complement.
CAGTTCAAAGTGGAATCGGAATCACTATGTATGTACCTGCACCAGGTATTGAACCCGTGACCCATCGATTACGAGGTGACGTCGTTACCAGTACATCATCGGGGAAGGCGAACAAATACCTTTATTAAAGTAGTGGAGATCGAGCACACGACGGACCTGTGATTTATTACATGAGCTCGGATATTGCATGAAATGCAATTCTGTTCTTGTGATCAGATTCGTATGCTGTCAGTCAGATTTAAGTTTCTGGGTAATACAACTATTATAGGCAAATTCTATAATGTCCATAATTTAATTTGACTGTTGGTAATTAGTGCCTAAATGTTTCAAAAGAATCAATCAATTAGAGACAGGAACAAAATAATGTTTCAAGTGCATTTTTATGCGTTTTTATTTTGGGTTTCCGCACAGGAAGGTGCTTCCCCTCCTTTTGACCACTATAATTTAACAATAAATATTTACTAAACACGAGAATTTAGAGCGAATGTCCGCTTGACGCCATTTTTAGAGACCGTGTGCGACCATCGACGTAACTTTTCTCGCGTGATCCACGAAGGGTTAATTGTTATAAGAGCGTTGACGAAACATGATAATTTCAGACTGAAACAGTATTTTTTGGGGAGGTATCACTATTATTGGGGAAAATATGCCTCCTTTGCCCCCCCCCCCCTGCAAAAAATACCTTGCTTGCCCTGGAAAAAATCCTGCGGACGTGCATGTTAGGTGGCTACCGAGTCTCGAGAGATGAAGCCGGTCACGTCCATGACTGCTATTTATCTTGTAGCCGCTCCGTGTTTCTGAGCGCGTTGAACAGTCGTCCTATAATCTCGACATCGAAGATTGCAGATTCGAATCCCGACTTGGACATGAGCGTTCCAGGGGTGACTCTTCAACGTAGTACACCCAAATGTCAACCTCACTTCCACGTAGTACACTAGCCAGGCTCTGGCGCTTAAAGCTAGGACCAGTATAGTATAATCATCTGTAGGTAGTGTTGCCCACGGGACGAGACGGGACGAGATTGACCATGTGTCATAAGACAAACGAATATTTTCGAGACGAGACAGCATTTTCACGAGACTCCACGAGACGAGACAGGCCAAAGTCGCGTCTCGTGAGCAACACTATCTGTAGGGTTGTGTGTGTGTTGTGTTGTCCTGTATTTTGTTCTTACGTGTGCTGAGTGCCCCTTTACAGCTATTTTAGTGATGGTAAGAGGCTGGACCCCGTATAATGTGACGGGTGCAAAATAGCCTAAGTGCTGACGCACTCAAAATTGCAAATTCAATCAATCAATCAATCAATGAGTTTCCTTTGCGAATGCCCCGTCATCAGGAATGCAGAGCAATTGTGGAAGAGACTACATTTTTTTCTGTTATTTGAGATTAGAACATTATACATATATATTTTTGTTTTGAAAATTACGAAATAATGTATGCACGTAAAAAAATGCTTTCTTTTAACAATCCTCTGCATGCATTGTGAAATTACAGCCGTTAGTGATTTGGAAGTATTACATTTTGGATGAGAGTTGAATTTGAGGCCTATCATTATGCAGAATATTGAAAGAAAATGCCTATTGTTATGCCTTTTATTGTGCCTATTTTCAACATTATAGTCACTTGATTGCCTATTTGGGTAGTTTATAGTGCCTAGAAATCCGAACTCTATTCATTACAAATACGATACACTAGCCAACTATTCCCTACTGTTAAAATTATGTCCTTATACAAAATTTCAAGAGCGAGGTTAACGCTGTAGTGGCATAAGCCAGCCGCGGGAGTTGTGGGAGCGACCACTACGCCATTGAACCTGTTCCGTCCACGTCCAGTGATACCAGAAGAAAAAAATCCCTGATATAATATAAAATGCATGGATAGGACCTACATAACATAAGCTTTGGGTTTTTAAAGGGTAAAATAGAATCGCGAGCTACTGAATGTTTCAATCACAGGGAACTTAATAGCGATCGATGCTGTAGAAAGAATAAGCAAAGCAACGACAGGTGGTTTAGTTCGAGAAATGCACCACTGCCCTAAACCTCGCATTCCACTGCTCCTCACTCAGTTGCACTCCAGTTCTGTGTGCTTTCCAATGGAGTTTTAAAGTTCCTTAATTTGTGCATGAAACATGTGTCTGTGTTCAGTTTTTGTATATTTTTTTACTAATCTAAAAATTTAGAACGTGTCACTGTTATTTCGAAGTTTCACATTATGCCATGGAAAAGATAATCGCGGGTGTTTTTGATTTAAGGTAAGTTGACATTTTTATTATTTTCATTGTGATGTGCGGGTTTTCAAGATTATGTATATATTAGTAGATTGAAGTTTCAATATTCAAAATAGGCATATTAAAAATGTAGTATTTGATTATCATATCCTCCCCTAGGTACAATTCTTGAGCTACTAGCACATGACCAACCACATTCATTAAAAAAAAATAAAAAATCTTGCGCCACTGATGTAGCTATTAGATTTAAAAATCTTGCGTTACTGATATATTCGCGTACTGGTACTGTTACTTGAGCACGTGCATATTTCACGTGAGTTTAACGGTTGCAACGAAGATATCCCAAAAAATTCTGCACGAAGAGCTAACTTATTATTTTGGACGATTTCGATCTTAAATCAACTTTTAAAAATTTTAATTGTGCTATTTTAATAATTTTATGATTTAGTAATGTTTATTTAAAATTCTTCTGCAGATTTACAAGTATCCTGAGTGGTCAGTAGAAGAGCTGCAAGTACTGCAGAAAATAAACTCGTCAGAGGACAGTATTTATTCACCATGATTTTAAGATCCAAGACATTTTATATTAGCAACTTTATTTTAGGTAAGTTTACGCATATACAAGTGATTATTAGTGCTTATTATGTAACTTGAAATATAGGGGTTTAAGTTGTTGGTAAAAGTTGTCAATCGGCCGAACGGATTTCTTCATTTTTACACAAGAAAGTACTTACTGGAATGAGTTTTTCTAACATTTGGATACTTCGTGGAGATATTTTCTGTCATCGTAGAATCTTCTGGAGTGATAAATCATGTGGGTAACATTATCCTATGAGGGAGGAAACGGATTCCTTCAAATTTACAGGAGAAAGTAAAAGAAGAAAAAAAGGTAAAGTGCTCCCCTGTGCTTAGCACCACGCCATGAAGACATATAGGGGGTGTGGGGGTAACGCCCCACACTTCCTTGATCCGGTCATGAGTGGGGGTGATGTGATCAGCATCACGGCCCTGACCACCTTTACCCCCCAGGGTTTCCCCCAGGTACCCATGTTATTCGACGCTGCGTGGGCACCGGGTCCGCTTCCATTGTTAGAAAAGTTCCTGGATTTGAACCGGCCGGGGATCGAACCCGGGACCTTGAGCATGGTAGTCAGATGCGTTACCGACTGAGCCACCGTACTTATGGAAATCATTTTCTTTAGCGTTGTGGAAGTTCCTGAATGTAGATTTGATCCATTTTAATGTGAATGCGTGTTGTTTTCTGCGAAAATCTCTGTCTGACATGCTGTTTCTGCTCCTGCCATTTACTTTCTGCAGGAGAGTGCAATGTTCCTTGTGTTAAGATGATGCAACCCCATAGACAGTGTTTCAGCCTCGCTGTGTTTTCACTAGAACATGACGTGTCTAATATATTTTTTTTTAACTATTCTTGCCTAACCTAACTTAACCTAACCTTACGGAAAATGGTTTTTGGGGCTAACGTGAATGGTTTTTGGGGCTAACGTGAATGGTTTTTGGGGCTAACGTGAATGGTTTGTGGGGCTAACGTGAATGGTTTGTGGGGCTAACGTGAATGGTTTGTGGGGCTAACGTCAATGGTTTGTGGGACTAACGTCAATGGTTTGTGAGGCTAACGTCAATGGTTTGCGACATATTAGCATAATTTCAAATCCGGGCACAAACGTAGATATTATCCGGTGAACGAGGTTGCAACACTGCATAAATCGTTAAAACACTCTCAGAATGCCTCCTAAACCAGTACGCTATCACGGCCATAATGTGTTACAGATTCGAAACAACAAGTAACAGTAAGTACTCGTAAATAGAAGAAATAGTTAGTTAGAAATGCATTATTTCACCTTAAGAAATGTTCCGCATTCCAAAATATTATGTTAGCAATGTAAAGAAGTCCGAAATATATGATTCGTAGGTGTTTCCCTCATACGATAATAGTACCATCATGTGTTTTTCACGATATTACTACGACCAATATGTTTGCCTAACCTAACTTTGCCGTGAATGGTTTGTGGGGCTATCGGTGAATGGTTTGTGGGTGGGGCTATTTATAAATGGTTATTGGGGCTATTGTGAATGGTTCGTGGGGCTATTATTGACATTATTTTCATCACAAAATGTGGGGCATTTTTGCGGACCCTGTGAAAGACTAATATGATGAAAACGTATCTGTAGATGAATCCCAACCGATACTTTCTGATACCGTAAGTCGGTATCGGCTCAGCCCTACATATAACATTTTTAAATCCGAAAGCAGCCAAAAGGTTTTGAGGATTAAGTCTTCTTCTGCAATGAACTGTTTGTATGGTTACTGCTTCCTGTTACTTCAAATAAATCTATAAATTTCAAACATGAAAACTTTGAAATGTTTTCCCCTCATCTGTTCTGGAAACCGAATTTTCCTATTCATTTCTAAGAAATACTTTTTTAAGCGGCCCCGGTGCCCACCCAGCGTCGAATGACATGGGTACCTGGAGGAAACCCTTTGGGGTAAAGGCGGTCAGGGGCATGATGCTGATCACATCACCCCCACTCATGACCGGATCAAGAAAGTGTGGGGCGTTACCCCCACACCCCCTATCTGCCTTCATGGCATGGTGCTATGCACAGGGGAGCACTTTACCGTTTTTACTTTTTTAATATTTCAAGTTTCTTTGCGGAAATGTCCATTGACTTTTTTAAAAAAAAATACTGAGTACATATATGTTTTTGTTGTTTGTTTTCTGAAGCATGTTTATCATTAAGTGAGATTAATGAACATGCCATTACAAATTTCAGCAATGTTGCTGCTGGAGTTAAGACACCAGGGATCCCAGGTTTGAATCCTGGCCTGGGAATGGGTGTTATTTCTGAATCTCCCTTTATCAGTTCCACCATACTATCCTCATACCTGTCTTCGCAATTAGGTCTAGCCAAAAGTGGCAGAAAAATAAAGTGTAACAAACCAAATCAAATGCACTGTTGCTAACCAAAGTTTATCTGCAATAATATGGTAGAGTGGGCTATATATTAGAATATGTTGCATAGTTATTTGTTCGAGCTACACCAGTAAAATAATTGAAGGGCTCTCGTGTAAAACCTGACTTTTTGGTCATTTCTGAGTTCATTAAGAAAAAAAATTGTTAGAAGCTATACTGTAGATAAATTGTTTTCGTTATGTTTACCAATTTCAGAAGGCTTCACTGAGTCCAATGCAAAATGGATGACATGGCAATTTCAGTCGAAAATTGAAGGATGGCACATTTTACTTTGTAACTCAAATTACACTCAAGCCCTTCAATTAATTACTTTTAATCCAATCTTGTATTAATTTGTAAATTTATACGTTTTAAGGTCACATTTCAAAACTTGTAGCTTTATCTTCATTGGATTCATGGTTTTCCGAACGAATATAAAAGCTGGCTTTTGAGAAAAGGGGTCTGGCTCCTGAATTATTTTTAGTTTTGTTTACCCCTGCATGACAATTTGGTTTGGAATGCCTGACCCCAGAGCACAATTTGAGAGTTGACCTGTAGCAAAAGATTATCAATTAATAATTCCCAGACTTGGCACACAGAAACAAAACTCCTCTTATCACTTCGAGACACAATTTTCCTCTTATTTGTGTCTTGGCTTTTAGCTAAACTGCACTGTCACGCTATCTTCTATCATGAAGTTGTTGGGAATGGGCTCATATCATTTTGTAGGCCAACGTGATGCCACTACTGACCTTTTTGCAAGTAAGTCATTCATGATTGCACCAATGGGAAGGATTGTTGATACTTTATTCAAATGTGATTGGGCCACTTTCATCTCCATGGTCTATATGAAGTGTGTTGTGGTAGAACAGGGTTTCTTGTGTTTCTGTGTGTGTGGACAAAACACAATGGTTTCATACTTGTAAGTAGTATGTAGTGTTCATAGTTGTACAGGGTGATCATAAAGTATGGAACCACTGGGAGAACTGGTGAACAGCATGTTTCCTTGAATTGTCTTCAAAATGTGAGCCTCCAGAACAGCAATTGAAGTACTATTGGATTAGAAATTAAGAATACTCAAGTTTAGACGCAAATTAAAAATTATCCAGCAGCCCTAAAAATGAGTTACTTCAAAATTTAGCTTATTCCATTGCTATGGTGACCAACTTTTTTTTTCCAAGTATGACTTCGATTTATCATCATCATGAGAACAAAAAGAGTACATTCTTTTGGTGTTTTCCAAACACAATTCTTAATTTTCAGACATTTTAAATTTGACAAAAAGAGGCTCTTCTAAATTTGGAAAAAAAAAATTGTGAGTATTGAGTAGTCCTACAAATATGATATTGATCTTGTTTTGAAAATCTTTGCAGCTATTTTTTAAAACTATTATTAGACTTTATGTTGGTCTACTTGTTAGTTTTTAATTTGAGTTCCAAACTAGAGAATCCATAATTTTAAATCTGATAGTAGTTATCAGACATGGTCCACATCTAACTGCACTATGGCTCATTGATCTCTCTGGAGATCTCCTATTGATCGTGGCTACCACCTTCCTTTGTATCTAGGCCTTTCGATGGTGTAGTGGTAATGTTGTTGCTTTAAAATCAATGAGGTTCCAGGTTCAATACCTGGTGGAGGCACATAGTGGTTCAGATCCCACTTTAAATTGTAGGCACAGATCCAATTAGCCTACCATTTGCATAAATTGACTTAAAACTAAAATCCCTCTATGTTCAGCCTTCATATATTGTCTATCAGTACCATAGCTTGCATTTAACCAGAGAATAATACTGCGATTGGTTCCAGAATTTATGGCCAGCCTGTAGTCAGTCACTTCTTGGGACAGACTAGATTTATTGACTTCGTTGAAAGTGGACATTCTTTACTATTGCACAAGATTTTCTGAAAGTTTTGGCACACCATACATGATAGATAATGTGTACAGAAAAGTATCTGTTTGGCTCGGGCTCAGAATATCCCAAAACTAGCAGCCATTTGTCAGTGGTTTCACTTTTTGGTGATGTCTTGACCGTTCCGTCAGAAATTTGAACTCACTTAATTTCATTTGAAAATAAATATCCTCAACCAACCAGCTGCATAATTTCTAAAGGTTTGATTCCTTGTGGAGACAGCAGAGAGGTTTCGTATCCCACTTTAAACTATAGGTCCAGTTCTGCTTAGCCTATCTGTGTATGAAGTGAGCTTAAAACAAACTTTTGACTAAAGAGATTTCTTGTGGAATACAGTCACTTGGAGATTGCCATGAAAGTTAAGGACTTCTGAAAAGTCGCACTAACGTTCCTACAACTTTCATGCTATTGTGAAAAACAATCTTGCATTGTCTCTTGATTTTTACCTTTCCCTGGCTTGTCAGCCAAAAAGCCAATAGAAATGTTAGGTTGAGTTTCACGTGGGAGACGTGGGGTGGATGATCTAAGGTCGGAAAAATAAAGCAGCTCTAGGGCTCACCCAGCCTCAATTAAATGGGTTAATGGTGGCTGGAGTGTGATGCTGATCACATCATCTCCAACATGGCCAGGATTGATAGGATGTGTAAGGCCTTACCCCCACATCTCCCTACATGTGCCTCATGACATGGTGCAAAGAACACAATAAACTTAGGGCAAGTTTGAGAGATACTATAACAATGGCAATTTTTTCGCTGTGCACCCAGTGACATAAGTACTAGTTGGCGAATTGTCTAAAATTTTCACTGTTTTCCACAATGTGATGACCATGAATTGAAGTAAAAATACCAGTGAGCAGAGGACATCTGCTTTGCATCCACAGGAATAAAGCCAACTTTAGACGAAAGCATTTCCTTTAACATCTTTGCTATGTAAATGCTCCAAGAATCTTATAACCGATAGTAGTTTACACGAAAGCATTTTATAACATTTTTATTAGCTGTTTCAATTGCAATGTACAATTCATACAGAACAAAAGGCACGTTGAGTTACACCGTCAATGATGTGGGCACTGTGTTTACAATTGAAAAAGGTAAAATATTCTCCCATACGTGTATAGTAAACGTTGTAAAGCATGTATTTAATCAGCACCATTCTTCTCTACCTAAAACCGTTTAATACGAACCAATATTCCTCTCGGTTG
>NC_139229.1:78252887-78438660 GCF_977018435.1 Lepisma saccharinum | reverse complement strand
CTTCACCATCTTGCAATATACTTATTATGTTATGCAATAGTAACTTCAATTACTTCTTGTTAACAATAAATCCAACTTAAAAAAAAAAAAAACACCACGCACACGGTGGAGGCACATGGTTGCCCAGATCCCACTTTCAACTGTAGGTCCAGTACCGATTAGCGTTTCTGTGCATATAGTGGATTTGAAAATAAACTCAAACAAACAAATGGTGACCCGAGCCAGGCACGTAGCAAAGGGAAGGCTTGGGGGCTGAAGTCCCCCCCGAAATCCTGCAAATATCTAATTTAAATAGTGTATAGCGGTAATTAGTTTTACTTCCTTAGCAGGATGAAACTTCCTGTATAATAAGTTGTAATATACTGAGAAATTCATCTTCAGGGCTTCTATCCGTCACACTTTATCGCCTTTAAATGGCGGCTCCTGAAGATCTCCACACCTCTAGGTAGGATTATGGGAGGGAGACTGGCAGTCAGCAGATAGGCCAAGGCCACGGGTTATGTTAAATGGCGGCTGTTGATAAAGGATGAGCCCTCCCCCGAAATAAAATTCTGGCTACGGGCCTGACCCGGTCAGTCGCCTGAAGTTCTGGGTTCAAATCTGGACAATGTATAGATGTTGTTAGCATTTGTTATCCAATCATACAATTGTTAATAATATTATATATGTCAAGTAAATTAAGGGTAGATTTTTATCTTCAACAATTACTTTATGTGGCGATTTAATAAGAAATTAATATAATCTTATTAAAGAGTATAAACGACACAGCAGATACAGCGGGTGAAAGTTTTATAATTCTTGTTCTTTGAACCAAATCGCCAGGCATAATTCTCTAAACATTGATAACTGTTTACATTACTCGATGTGAAGTACAGACGGAGAAAACAGATTTTCTACTGGAACGACACAAAACCCAACGCGGCATCGCAACATAAAAACAAGTAATGGAATCACTGCATGTAAATGATGGCACGTTGAATGCTGAAAGTAATTTTCACCTTCAATAACTCCACTTCTCCACTTTCTAGTCAAAGGAATAGCCTTGTGGAATTGCTTATAGGATTAGAGCAGTGGGGCGCCGCGAAATGTTCCAATATTTTTCACTGAAATGACACTTACTTGTTAGTCTACACATGAGTTTAGTACTTTTAACACATAAAATGTTTTTGAATTTGAAACATGTGTTTATTTTTTAACTTAAAGCAAGCAACCTAACCACACTAACTGAGCGTTGCAAGTGTTAGATAGGCCTACATTCTGATTTGAAGATTCCTGGAAAACCAATAGTAAATATTAGAAGAATAAGAATTGGCCACTTGCGAACACATTTTAATTTACATAAAATAAGATTAGTCAAATCTCCAAAATGCTCACGTGAATACAGTTTTTATTCCTACTAAACTTATAATAGTTTATTTTTCGAAACCCTTCAACATCTGAAAGTTTGATGTAATTCTTGAAAAGTTTATTGCGGCAATGGGATAGCCCGCCTCGTATGATGCCACCTTGTAACCAAGGGGTCTCGGGTTCGATTTTCGCTGAAGGCACGTAGTGGTTCGGATCCCACTTTAAACTGTAGGTCCAGTCCCGATTAGCCTATCTGTGCGTAAAGTGAATTTTAACAAACTTTCGCGGCAATGAGGAAACACCGAACTGATGGAAGATGAAAAGCAAGCTTCGACAAATAGCTATGTTTTACCTAGGTTTGTAACTCAGATGTTTTAATTCCGGATCGTGTTATTTAACCACTAGCGAACGGAAGCAGGGCCAAAAGTGTCTTCCTTTTTGTGAAAACGTCATCTGCTTTACAAAAGTGTACTGTGTAAGCCTCCTACAATATTTGACCTCAATTTACCCGCTTAGTAAACGACCAGTTTTGCGCGCGACGCACTACATGTTGTGCATAAAGACCGTCGCAAGATTGTTCAATGAAAAGCCTGGCAATCTTTTTCTCCTCTGTTACTGCTACGTTTTTCTGCTTGGCTGATAAAACCTCGATATCGTAAACTGCTCGTAAAACATTCCCACGACGGTGGGAAATGACACAATGTCACAGGTTCTGTGTAACGAATGAGTACCTCGTTTTGTAGCATTGTTCTCGCAGCGTGTGGAGCTGGCAGAACTTTATTGGATATTACTTCGTTCGGAAGTACGTTTGTTAGTGTGCTCGTATTACCTTCACAGCTGATTTATGGGGCTGATGTTGCTATCTGCGAGTTCCACTGCAGAGTCTGTTGCATTTCCACTCCAGGTCTTCACAAGAGTGGTCGAGGATTAAATACGGGAGCGTGAAATTCGTTATCAGCCTTTCATGGATCTTCAGGTAGGATTAAGTAACTTATAGTCCGTACACAGATAGCCAATAAGAAAGAAAGTTACAACAGGAATAGGAAAAGCCTTTTAGAAACAAGAAGGCCTTCTTTTAGAACATCTGTTTGAATTGTTGTTTTAAATCCCCTGCATGCACAGAGAGGCTATCGGGACTGGACCTACAGTTTAAAGTGGGATCCGAACAACTGTGCAATGTGCCTCCACCGGGTAGAGCATCGGTCAAGGCACTCAGGGGCGAACTTAGAGTTCTTGAAAGAAGAAGTCTTATCTTTTATTACTCTGCCTATATTTTGCCACATTTTCCAGCTTTTAAAGTTATTTCTTTTAGAGATGGCGAACGAAAGGGGTGCTATAACACCCACCAAACCTCACGTACTTCTTCCCCGTTTTGCACGTGCTATTTTTCTCACTGCTCTTAACTCAGTTAGGGTGATTTTACCGTTGTAAGCTATATCTATTTCATAGCATATCATGTGCGCTCAAGCCTGAATATAGTGGGAGCTTTAACCTCCGTCCTCTAATAGGAAGGTGAAATTTCGTTAAACAGGTCACATAATGATATCGAAATGTGATTGAAAATTGGAAAAATCACTCATCATAAACTCAAAGTTCATTTTATGCTCACATAGGTTATTGTTGGAGGATATTCATAGGTAGGGCTAATGTTAAGGTGAATACTACGTAGCTAATCGAGACTGGACCTACAGTGTAAATTTAGTCCCGGGCCTCCAAATCCTAGCGTGGTTTTGCTATGTTTTTAACATGTGTAAATTAATGTGAGGAAATAAACATTGATATCATTAGGAGACAGTGATGAGATTTTCAGTGGGTTATTTCGTAATTATTGTAGTTTTTTTAGTTTTAAATCCACTCTGTGCACAGATAGGCTAAGCGGGACTGGATTTACAGTTTAAAGCGGAATCCGAGCCAGTATGTGCCTCCACCGTGTATCGAACCCGCGCTCCTTTGATTACAAGGCGACGACGCTACCACTGTGCCATTGGGGAGGCCCGTAATCATAGTGTTAATATGGTAACATAGGGAGTATCGACATAAATTGAAGATATTGGGAAACAAATAATTTTCATCTATAGCACAACATAACATTAATTACGGAAAGCTATGTAGTGATGTTATGCAAGTATTTGATGGTTAAACTATTTATTGCCAATGTGCTTTGGCGTGGTTCGTTGTTTTGAGAGAAGAAACTTGGAAACTTAACCTGAGACAACCGCTGTTGTCTAACCAAGTGAGAAATGCCGGATGTCGTCCCAGTTCCGCTTTGTTCAGCTCTATATTTCTGCTCTTGAATTATTTCCAAGTTGAACAGTGGGATCCACTAGTATTGCTCGGCAAATTGTCCATGACTATTTTCATTAATATTTCTCTTACATCCTATGTGTTTTTAAGCGATGGATTTTTATGTATGCTGGTGCAGAAGTTGTCAACAGCTTGTTTTGAGTTTTCTTTTAATTCTTGAAGCTCTTATTGGGTCAAATAAAGTGCAGGAACATGGTGATGGACAATTTGCTTGGTAATACTCATGGATCCCACTGTACAATCACGGACACAATTCTATTGACTTCAACAGAATAGTTACAATCCAGAACTGTCCGTGATTGTATGTTAAAACGTAACTGTATATACTCTTTACAATACTAAATCCTTTTGCTCACTTGTAAGTTGCATTAGTAATTATTTAGCTGCATGTGAAAGACTTGATGAACTGTTCAGGAGAGAACAACAAAATACGATAAAATCCCAAGTCATTAATAGTTAATTTTAAACAGAAACAACCATTCACAATTCCTTTACTGCTGCATGTGCATAGAAGGAATGTTTAAATCAAGTTAGTTCTTTCTGTGTATTTTTCTATTCAACAATATTTTTATTTTGTATTACTTTGTGTTTCTACTAAGTGGAACGTCAGTTTTATACGACTGTATAATTAATTAATTAATTATATTGTATCCATGCTTCAGTGTTCTTGATTTTGTTTTCAAGGCGTTCAACACCTATTTCGATGAATGTAATATAGTGCATTAATATCAAAGTTAATGACCTACACTACTCATCAGATTAGGAAACATTATTTATTTGTAAAACTTATCAAAATATATGCACAATGTTTCCAAACAGTATGCATATTGCTTGAAAACAAAGGTTCAAAACAGAATGAAAAGTTCAACACAGATTTTTAAACGTCACGTGCAGAAATTAATGTGGAAGTAGTGTGAATCAATTTAATTTGCTGTTTCATGCTAGGTTCAAGTACTGTTCACATTCACATTACCAATTCCAGTTAATCATTCATAATGACCTTTGATAGTGATTCATAATATTTTCAAAGGATCAATTTTTCACAGAAGCTGAACTGAACATACAAAGACATTCAACGGAGAATTAATTTCATAACAAAATGTCGTGAAAATGAAGAGAACACGTGTATTTTAGCTTCTTCGAAAACATTCGTTACCAATTCAAGTCATGGGACGTATTATCTGTCCCATTATATTGTACATGTTTAATGACTTGCATTTTTATTACATCCAATTTTATTGCTCAGACCTTATTTTGTATTTCAAAACAAACCGGTTATTATTTTATGCTTCCATGCTACCACTTCTGTAGTAACTGCCAATATGATACAAAAGACTTAATCCACCTTGAGAGATTACATAGCAATACTTTAATTATTCATGGCCAGATTTACAGCTATAAGATAAATGTGATAGATGCGCTATGTCGATGGGTAGGTCACATCGAAGGAATATACTGTACATCCAAGTAAGGTTTCGCCTCATTCTTGTGTTCGGAAATTTTCAACGGTATTAATTCTTGATAAAGATCGGACGTTATTCTTCAGTTATTAAAAAAAAACAACTTTAATTCAGCAGTTGATAATTATTTCAAGTTTTCAAAGGTTGAAAGTATGTACACAGTGTAAATGCACACGACTAACGAAGGTGATTTACGAATTAGTAAGTAAAAATTATAACGTGGTCACAATTTGTACGATCAAGAAGCAATATAACGATAATAAACATTATTACAAGGGGTATAAATCACAAATTATAATTATCGAATTTATTGCTTAATTTACGTACCAATAGCGGATCAACGATTCTTGTCAAGCGAAATTTATTCTAGCTGAAAGAAACCAACTAACCAATTGCAATAAATGGTAACCGAATATTTGGTGTCTTGCCTAATCTGTAAGTCACAATGTACTGTGGAAATTTAACATTCAGAAACGACCAACAGTTATCATTTGAAACTTTGTTATTTTACACGACGATTTCCGTGGCGGAGTGGTTACCACAACGCGCTACTGAGTCCAGGGTTCGAATCCCGACCTGGGCATGGGTGTTCTTTGTGAGTGCCCCTTCATCGATTTTATCATATCATTACTCATCTTCATTGTCGAAGCAGAAACAAAAATATAAATGTTATTTTGTGGCAATTTTGACTAATTGAGACGATGAGAATGGTGGTGTTTAGATGAAATTACTGAAAAGACTCTCACAAATAAACATCAATGCCCAGGTCGGAAATCGAACCTTGGAACTTCGGTAGTGATATCACAAATCGACCACCTACAACTCGCCCAGCCGCCTAGCCGGAAACAGTTTACTGCGAGGAGGATAGGTGAGACACGCCCCCCTCCCCCACTTACAATAATCCAGAAATGTATGCTATGTATATGTAAGATACTCGTGTATTGCACGGAATGTTCCACCAATTACGCCAGAGTAACAACGTTAATTGTTTGTTGTATGCCAATGGTAGTTAAGGCCTCCCGATGGAGCAGTGGGAGCGTCGTCGCCTTGTAATCAAGGGGTCCCGGGTTCGATACCCGGTGGAGGCACATAGTGGTTCGGATCCCACTTTAAACTGTAGGTCCAGTCCCAATTAGCCTTACTGTGCATAAAGTGGACTTAAAACACCAACCAACCAAGCCAATGGTAGTTTTAGCAGAGGCGCAACCACGAACTTTTGTCTTGGGGGTGCAAGTTCAGGATAAACGAACTAATAATAATAATAGTAATAATAATAATAATGGCATTGTTATTATTATTATTATTATTACTAATGGTAGAATTAGTAGTAGTATCAAAGACGTTATTATCCTCACAAATTACGCAAAAAAGGGGTAGAAGTCTGTGCTAAAGCATTTGTTTGGAACAAACGATTTGAATTTTTTTAACACCATCAATTGCACATTAGGTAATACGTAATGGAAAACAAGCACACAAACTGTATTTTTGAATGGCAGAAAATGAATGATAAATGCATTCCGAAGATAATTCCCTTTGTAGATATAACTTGTATAACTTTCATGTTCATACAAGATATTTGTTACACGTATGCAATATGGAGCGACAGAAAATTAAAATATACATATGCAACATGCTAAAACTAAATTGTATAGGTATGCAAATTTTATTGAATACATATATACCAATTTTTTTTAATACATCACATCACAGAAAACAATTACATTACAAGCGAAGCGAGCAAGAAAATTTTTAGATCAAATTTTTGCAATTCAAAATAATATTGATTTGAAGGGGCGCAAATAATTTCATTGGGCGCCATGGAATCCTCTATTTTACAACTTTTTCATTTAGATTATTCGGCATCCATGGCCGACTCCCGCCGCCCCTAGCTACGACTCTGAACTTGACGAAACTGAGAAAAGCAGGCATTGCGAGCGAAGCGTGCATGAAAATTTTACGAAATTCATTTTTATATGCATAAAATTAAAAATCGAGGAGGGTGATTGCTCCTCTGTGCCCCCTCTGCAGGTGCCCTTGACCGTCCATGTTTGCCCCCCTAGAATTGACTTCCGTCGAAGGTTGGGGGGCAATGTCTCCCTGCCCCCTGTGGTTGCGCCACTGAGTTTTAGTCAATCGCCTCTACTCGCCCATAGTGTAACTAACATACGTTCTTGACTTCTAAATAACAAAATAACTCGTATAAGATAGTGTAAATGCACTCAATAATTTTCTTTGGGGTCTTGATTTGATACACAGTACTGAAAAATATTTTAATGTATTTATATGAATAAGAAAACACTTGTATAATGCTTAACTTTCCAGAATTAGAAAACTAAATAAGGAAGGCACATTTTAACTCCTACTTCGCAGTACATTAATGATTTATCACTACATGCACCAATTGTTGAGACGTGTTACCAAGAGAAATGTTTTACAGGGGAGAGAAAAGTGTGTGTGTTTACGAATGAAGCGGGCGAGAGAAAAAAACATTAAAGAGCACAACAATGCGTGCGAGAGAGAGAGAGAGAGAGAGAGAGAGAGAGAGAGAGAGAGAGAGGGAAAGAAGAAAGATAAATAAAGAAAATAAAGAAGCAACACAGAGAGAGGGGGAAGGAGATAAATAAACGAGAGAGGTGAAAGAGAGGGAAAAAGAGAAGCAAGAAAACGAGAGAGAGAGAGAGAGAGAGAGAGAGAGAGGGAGGGAGAGGGAGGGGGACAGACAGAGATGGCAATGTGGAAGGAAGGTACAAGAAAACATAAAAGAGAAAAAGTTACTAAAGACGGGTAGGAGGAAAGAATAAATAGGCATTTCTTCCTTGTCCCAAATGGGGTGTCCATGGAAAGTAATCATTCTAATGACAGTTTTCATCCTGGATAGAATCATAACTGCCAACTTTTTAAAAAAGTAATAAAGCTGCAAGTAAAGCGTTTAACGAAATGGTTTAACATCATTATCTCTCATGTCGTAGTGGTAACACTGAATCACGGGTTCGATTCCCGGTGGGTACACATTGCACAGTATCTCGGATCCCACTTTAAACTGTAGGTCAAGTCCCGGTTAGCCTGTCTGAGCATAAAGCGTAGTTAAACAACGATTGATTTTTTTATTTGATTTGCTTTATTTTACTTCGCTTTTTGCGCCACTTTTTGGCTAATTTGCGAAGATGGGAATGAGGGATGATATGATGAAATTGATGAATGGACACTCGGAAACATCCATGCCCAGGCCAGGATTCGAACCCGGGACCCCTAGCGTCGCAGCGGGATGTGCTACCCACTCCGCCACAGGGGCCGGCAGTTAATGAAAGACAAGCATCATTACTGCTTACCTACGGAAGTAACTTGAAGATGGAAATCTTCCGAGAGAACGTTCCCATCGTCACTCTCGACGTGAGAGGAACGAGTGAATTTTCCCACATGCTCTATTTGGTTCACCATCTGTGGGAAAACGGATGTTACGAAGGTCGGTCCCAAGAGGATAAAACATTAAACAGTTACAGTGTAAGCATCTCTATAGTGTAATGCAACAATAGCACTTAGTGTTACAAATGATGCTGAACTTAAATTTGTGCAATGAAAGTCACGTTATTTTTTCGATGCTTAGTTGCATAGAACACACATTCTGTACAAGGATGTTTAATGCGGAGGGGTTGATAAAAATTGGATATGGATATTCAAAGCTAATATTGTTATTGTTATTATTTTTTCTTATTCGCATGCAGGGAAAGTCTAAGTGACCTCATTTAAAGTAACTAACCAGCCTTTGAACGGAACCCTTACGGTGCAAATAAGAGAGGAGACTGGGGATCATACCGACACGAGAATGATTGATTTTGTTTATTTTACTTCGCTTTTATGCCACTTTTGGCTAATTGCGAAGATGGGGATGAGTGATTATATGAAATTGATGAATCGACACTCACAAACATCCATGCCCAGGCCTGGATTGAAACCCTTTCGTCGTAGACCGCTGCGACTCCTTAGAAAAACAATGCAGTATCGTAGAGAAAGAAAGGATGATGGTGAATCTCATCCAGTTACATTCTTATTTCAATTTGACCTTGAACATTTTGACTCCTGGCTGTAATCTGGCAGTTTAGAAGTCGTGCTTGTCTCTATTCCAGACTTCCACACTTTTCACATTTTTTATGTAACAACATCCTTTCAATGCTTGTAAAATTCCGCAGTACAATGCACTTCCTTCCTATCCGCAGCATAATGTGCTGCGTCATGCTATTGTACTCGACGAGATGCGCAGATATTCGGTTTTCCTGTAATATTCAGAAATAACCTAGTTGCGAGTCTGGTAAGCAGTGTTGGCGAAGTTATCACATTTGCCGAAGAAAAGAGGTAACTGCATTTTGCTACACTGTTTTCGTTATCAAGAGTGGACATGTAAGTATTAAAAGAATTAACACTTGACTGACTGTTCAGTGATAAGTTTGATAAAAACGGCACTAAAGAGGTTATTCATATTTTGCAGAATAAGAATATCATTTACTGGAACTGCGAACATTTGCGTAAAGCACCTACAGAAACAATGACTGGAAATTTTTTCCAGCGGCCGTTCACGTAAGCCAAGTCAAATTTTATTTTAAGTCAGCTTCAAGCTCAGATAGGACCTGGCCTACAGTTTAAAGTGGGATCCGAAGAAATGTGCAGTGTGCCTCCACCGGGGATCGAACCTGGGAGGCAAGTTCTCGGAAGCTCAAGCAAGTCTGGAACTTTGCCGCCCTTCGTGGCGGAGTGGTTAGTACAGCGCGCTACGACACCAGGTGTCCTCGATTCGAATTCCGGACACCTGGTGTCCCTCCATCAGTTTTATCATACCACTGATCCTCATCTTCGCGATTAGCCAAAAGTAGCAGAAAAGCGAGGTAGAATAAACAAAATCAATTAAACCCTTGTTTGAGGAAAACAACAAAACTATGGGTTACAATTTTCCCACGGTTAACACACACACAAAGAGAGAGAGAGAGAGAGAGAGAGAGAGAGAGAGAGAGAGAGAGAGAATACAATTCTGTAACATCTTGCTCTCTAAGTTCATATTTACGTTGTTTGTTTTTCCTTTTTGGGAAATCCAGTCACAATAGTATAGTTACTTTGCACAGTACCCACAGGTTTCACTCTCTGCACAAGAACAAAATATAATAAGGAACTCAAATCCAGGTTTCCTCATTGTTAATCACCCATTGACAGAGGCAAGTGTCCCAATAACAACGATAAACACTCGCGTGCGAGATAAAGCATTACCTTTGAACGTTTTGTTAGAATGTCATGACGTACAGGTAACAAACATCTCGCAGACATTTGTGCATACTTCTATGACACATTTTTGTCTCGGATACTACGCACACGCTGAGTCCACATATTCAGCTCAGGTGCATGTGAAACGACATGCCAGATATAGCTATTTTCATTGCTAACGTGGCAATTTGAATTAATCCTATACGCCGTGCTTTTTTATCATTTGAAAGCGATTCTATTCCAGTGCACTGAAGTAGTTAAAACCTTTTAAAGCTTGAAGTTCAAACCTGCAGTTGTGGTAAGTGAAGCAAATTGGCATTAATATTATGTATTAAGGCCATGATATAGTTTATTTTTCTTACTTTATTATCCATAGTTAATGATTTTACTTTCCTCTATTCTAACACTACGTTTCAATAGAGCACCTTTACCTTCGTCTTCAGGAGAACATTTTTTTTGAGTACTCGAGTTTTTCTTTCAAGTCCACTTTATGAACAGATAGGCTAATCGGGATTGAACCTACAGTTCAAAGTGGGATCGGAATCACTATGTATGTACCTGCACCAGATATTGAACCCGTGACCCATCGATTACGAGGTGACGTCGTTACCACTACATCATCGGGGAAGGCGAACAAATACCTTTATTAAAGTAGTGGAGATCGAGCACACGACGGACCTGTGATTTATTACAGGAGCTCGGATATTGCATGAAATGCAATTCTGTTCTTGTGATCAGATTCGTATGCTGTCAGTCAGATTTAAGTTTCTGGGTAATACAACTATTATAGGCAAATTCTATAATGTCCATAATTTCATTTTACTGTTGGTAATTAGTGCCTAAATGTTTCAAAAGAATCAATCAATTAGAGACAGGAACAAAATAATGTTTCAAGTGCATTTTTATGCGTTTTTGGTTTGGGTTTCCGCACAGGAAGGTGCTTCCCCTCCTTTTGACCACTATAATTTAACAATAAATATTTACTAAACACGAGAATATATATAGAGCGAATGTCCGCTTGACGCCATTTTTAGAGACCGTGTGCGACCATCGACGTAACTTTTCTCGCGTGATCCACGAAGGGTTAATTGTTATAAGAGCGTTGACGAAACATGATAATTTCAGACTGAAACAGTATTTTTTGGGGAGGTATCACTATTATTGGGGAAAATATGCCTCCTTTGCCCCCCCTGCAAAAAATAACTTGCTTGCCCCTCCCTGGAAAAAAATCCTGCGGACGTGCATGTTAGGTGGCTACCGAGTCTCGACAGATGAAGCCGGTCACGTCCATGACTGCTTTTTATCTTGTAGCCACTCCGTGTTTCTGAGCGCGTTGAACGGTCGTCCTATAATCTCGACATCGAAGATTGCAGATTCGAATCCCGACTTGGACATGAGCGTTCCAGGGGTTACTCTTCAACGCTTCAACGTAGTACACCCAAATGTCAACCTCACTTCCACGTAGTACACTAGCCAGGCTCTGGCGCTTAAAGCTAGGACCAGTATAATCATCTGTAGGGTTGTGTGTGTGTTGTGTTGTCCTGTATTTTGTTCTTACGTGTGCTGAGTGTCCCTTTACAGCTATTTTAGTGATGGTAAGAGGCTGGACCCCGTATAGTGTGACGGGTGCAAAATAGCCTAAGTGCTGACGCACTCAAAATTTCAAATTCAATCAATCAATGAGCTTCCTTTGCGAATGCCCCGTCATCAGGAATGCAGAGCAATTGTGGAAGAGACTACATTTTTTTCTGTTATTTGAGATTAGAACGTTATACATATATTTTTGTTTTGAAAATTACGAAATAATGTATGCACGTAAAAAATGCTTTCTTTTAACAATCCTCTGCATGCATTGTGAAATTACAGCCGTTAGTGATTTGGAAGTATTAAATTTTGGATGAGAGTTGAATTTGAGGCCTTTCATTATGCAGAATATTGAAAGAAAATGCCTATTGTTATGCCTTTGATTGTGCCTATTTTCAACATTATAGTCACTTGATTTCCTATTTTGGTAGTTTATAGTGCCTAGAATTCCGAACTCTATTCATTACAAATACGATACACTAGCCAATTATTTCCTACTGTTAAAATTATGTCCTTATACAAAATTTCAAGAGCGAGGTTAACGCGGTAGTGGCATAAGCCAGCCGCGGGAGTTGTGGGAGCGACCACTACGCCATTGAACCTGTTCCGTCCACGTCCAGTGATACCAGAAGAAAACAAATCCCTGATATAATATAAAATGCATGGATAGGACCTACATAACATAAGCTTTGAGTTTTTTAAAGGGTAAAATAGGATCGAGAGCTACTGAATGTTTCAATCACAGGGAACTTAATAGCGATCGATGCTGTAGAAAGAATAAGCAAAGCAACGACAGGTGGTTTAGTTCGAGAAATGCACCACTGCGCTAAACCTAGCATTCCACTGCTCCTCACTCAGTTGCACTCCAGTTCTGTGTGCTTTCCAATGGAGATTTAAAGTTCCTTAATTTGTGCATGAAACATGTGGCTGTGTTCAGTTTTTGTATATTTTTTTACTAATCTAAAAATTTAGAACATGTCACTGTTATTTCGAAGTTTCACATTATGCCGTGGAAAAGACAATCGCGGGTGTTTTTGATTTAAGGTAAGTTGTCATTTTTATTATTTTCATTGTGATGTGCGGGTTTTCAAGATTATGTATATATTAGTAGATTGAAGTTTCAATATTCAAAATAGTCATATTAAAAATGTAGTATTTGATTATCATCTCCTCCCCTAGGTACAATTCTTGAGCTACTAGCACATGACCAACCACATTCATTAAGAATAAAAAATCTTGCGCTACTGATATAGCTATTAGATTTAAAAATCTTGCGTTACTGATATATTCGCGTACTGGTACTGTTACTTGAGCACGTGCATATTTCACGTGAGTTTAACGGTTGCAACGAAGATATCCCAAAATATTCTGCACGAAGAGCTAACTCATTATTTTGGACGATTTCGATCTTAAATCAACTTTTAAAAATTTTAATTGTGCTATTTTAATAATTTTATGATTTAGTAATGTTTATTTGAAATTCTTCTGCAGATTCACAAGTATCCTGAGAGGTCAGTAGAAGAGCTGCAAGTACTGCAGAAAATAAGCTCGTCAGAGGACAGTATTTATTCACCATGATTTTAAGATCCAAGACATTTTATATTAGCAACTTTATTTTAGGTAAGTTTACGCATATACAAGTGATTATTAGTGCTTATTATGTAACTTGGGTAAAATTTTCGTATCCCCAAAACGTATTTCTTCAATTTTACAGGAGAAAGTACTTACCGAAATGGGTTTATTTATACTTTAGGAAGGTCTTGGAAGTTTGTTTTCACCTCGTTGAATTTTTTTTGCCGATAAATCATGTAATTTTCGACATTAATGTCACTCCGATGCACGAAAGCGGTTTCCTTGATGTCTGTCTACTACGTGAACCAAATATTTGCGAGCGTTTCATGACGTAACAACCGGTCAGTGTTTCCAAATGCGCGGTTTTGTAACTGTGTAACAGTTCTAGAACGTAAATACACGTAAGTTACTGTTCATCAGTTCGGAGCGATTTTACAATACCGGGAATTTCTCCATTTTGTTTGAAATTTGGCATAGTCACTAATTTTGGCCCCCTAATCACGAATCTGCAGTCAAAATTTGGTACTCACACGTGGAAATAGCAAAATAATCGAAATTAAGTTGTTATTTCCACACCCTCGATTTCCAAATTTCCCGCCGGTTCCGGGCTCCGCCCCTGGGGTAATCGACCTACCGCCCCCAACCGCTATCGCGGCCCCGCCTATATCTATAGACTCCCTGTTAAGGGCATGTTAGAAATAGGCCGGATTCACCTGCCCCCAAATAAGCGCCAAATTTATACGTGATCGCCAAATTTTGACTGCAGATTCGTGATTAGGGGGCCAAAATTAGTGAGTATGCCGAATTTCAAACAAAATGCAGAAATTCCCTGTATTGTTAAATTATACCTAAAATACAAAATCAGTAACACGAAAGTAGGTATTTTTCTATGAAGAAGATTGCAACACTGCATAACCACTGATCATGGACTACGCTAGTCAAGATTTCTCCACCATATCGCGTGTAACGCAAGCGAAAGCGAACAAAATAAAAATACTCGATATTTCGAAAATTGAGATTATTTGCGTGCAAGAAACGGAACGCGAAATAGAAGAATCCTTACGAATGCAGAATATGTAAGTATCAATGTGAAAAATACGAAAATAAGGGAATTAGAGACGTTTGGTGGTTACCAAAATTTTAATGTAACTTGAAATATAGGGGTTTAAGTTGTTGGTAAAAGTTGTCATTCGGCCGAACGGATTTCTTCATTTTTACACAAGAAAGTACTTACTGGAATGAGTTTTTCTAACAGGTACTATTATCGTATGAGGGAAACACCTACGAATCATATATTTCGGACTTCTTTAGATTGCTAACGTGTTATTTTCGATTGCGGAACATTTCTTAAGGTGAAATAATGCATTTCTAACTAAGATAATGTCTATTTCTTCTATTTACGAGTACTTACTGTTACTTGTTGTTTCGAATCTGTCACACATTATGGCCGTGATAGCGTACTGGTTTAGGGGGCGTTCTGAGTGTGTTTTGTCGATTTATGCAGTGTTGCAACCTCGTTCACCGGAAAATATCTACTTTCGTGCCCGGATTTGAAATTATGCTAATACGTCGCATTTACGTGTAGAACTTGTAAAATAACCTTGCGATTTACCACGTTCATTGTCCATACACAGCAATTCGGAACCATCTTTCTTTCGCAATTCGTTAATGCTCTTCCTTTACGCACAACAATCTTGCAACCTTGAATATTGACGTCAGACGAGGAATGCCTACGTGGTTAGGTTAGGCCTGTTAGGTTAGGTTCCATTAGCATAAATACAAAGAGAAATTAATATTTTCGCTAAGAGACGCGTTACCTTGTATTGCCTAACATGAAAAAGCTCTCTCCTGTGACGTCAGAACACAATGTTGCTACAGTGTTGTGCGATAAGTGGCACCCATTCGGGGAAAATGGCTTGTTCCGTGGAGCTGCTGTTCTTATGGTAGGGTTACGTTAAGAAAACATAGTTTATTTCGTTTTTTTATCGATTTCCATACTTGACCGCCAATTATTACATGCAGATTCGTGATTAGGAGGTCTCAATTAGTGAGTAGGCGAAATTTCATAGCAATTGAAGAGTCCGGTATTGTAAACGCATTCCAAAAAAAAATTAAAAATACTCAACACACGGTTCTAGTGAAAACACGGCAGGCTGAAACACTGGCTACGGGGTTGCATCATCTTAACACACTGAACATTGCACTCTCGTTCAGAAAGCAAATGGCGGGAGCAGAAACAGCATGTCGGACAGAGATTTTCGCAGAAAACAACACGCATTCACATTAAAGTGGATCAAATCTACATTCAGGAACTTCCAAAACGCTCAAGAAACTGATTTCCGTAAGTATTTCTCCTGTAAATTTGAAGGAATCAGTTTCCCTCATACGATAATGTTACCTTCTAACATTTGGATAATTCGTGGAGATATTTTCTGTCATCGTAGAATCTGCTGGATTGGTAAATCATGTGGGTAACATTATCGTATGAGGGAAATAGATTCCTTCAAATTTACAGGAGAAAGTAAAAGAAGAAAAAAAGGTAAAGTGCTCCCCTGTGCTTAGCACCATGCCATGAAGGCGTTTAGGCGGTGTGGGGTAACGCCCCACACTTTCTTGATCCGGTCGTGAGTGGGGGTGATGTGATCAGCATCACGCCCCTGACCACCTTTACCCTGGGGGGTACCCATGTTATTCGAAGCTGGGTGGGCACCGGGACCGCTTCCATCGTTAGAAAAGTTCCCGAATTTGAACCGGCCGGGGATCGAACCCGGGAGCTTGAGCATGGTAGTCAGACGCGTTACCGACTGAGCCACCGTACTTACGGAAATCATTTTCTTTAGTGTTGTGGAAGTTCCTGAAAGTAGATTTGATCCATTTAAATGTGAATGCGTGTTGTTTTCTGTGAAAATCTCTGTCTGACACGCTGTTTCTGCTCCCGCCATTTGCTTTCAGCAGGAGAGTGCAATGTTCCGTGTGTTAAGATGATGCAACCCCGTAGACAGTGTTTCAGCCTCGCTGTGTTTTCACTAGAACATGACATGTCGAGTATTTTTTTTTTTTAACTATGCTTGCCTAAGCTTACGGAAAATGGTTTTTGGGGCTAACGTGAATGGTTTTTCGGGCTAACGTGAATGGTTTTTCGGGCTAACGTGAATGGTTTTTCGGGCTAACGTGAATGGTTTGTGGGGCTAACGTCAATGGTTTGTGAGGCTAACGTCAGTGGTTTGCGACGTATTAGCATAATTTCAAATCCGGGCACAAACGTAGATATTTTCCGGTGAACGAGGTTGCAACACTGCATAAATCGACAAAACACACTCAGAACGCCCCCTAAACCAGTACGCTATCACGGCCATAATGTGTTACAGATTCGAAACAACAAGTAACAGTAAGTACTCGTAAATAGAAGAAATAGACATTATCTTAGTTAGAAATGCATTATTTCACCTTAAGAAATGTTCCGCATTCGAAAACAACACGTTAGCAATGTAAAGAAGTCCGAAATATATGATTCGTAGGTGTTTCCCTCATACGATAATAGTACCATCATGGGTTTTTCACGATATTACTATGACCACTATGTTTGCCTAACCTAACTTTGCCGTGAATGGTTTGTGGGGCTATCGGTGAATGGTTTGTGGGGCTATCGGAGAATGGTTTGTGCGGCTATTTATAAATGGTTTTTGGGGCTATCGTGAATGATTCGTGGGGCTATTATTGACATTATTTTCATCACAAAATGTCAGAAAAGCAATATTTCACCTTAAAGAATGTTTCGCAATGCACAATAGGTAAGTACGAATGTAAAAAGTGACGAAATACACGAGTGAGAGATGTTCGGCCGATAGACAACATTTAATCATTGTTGACTAGGGTTTTATTTCTTGTAGTTATGGTTGGATAGTTGTATCTTAATTTTTTGTAGTTTATTTGCTATTGTTTGCTTTCTATACCATCTTGCTTCTATTTTTTTCAGCTGTGAATTTACAGATGTGGTGATGATTTAGGCTGTACTTTACTCAAATAACTGTTACATTATGGGATGGTTTCCATTCCCCCCTCTCTCTCCATTCTTAACGCAGCATTTCAAAAATTTCTGCAAAATATCTGTAAACACTTGTGAATTTCACCGTAAGATCCGGCCGCTTCCTTGTTTCTTGGAATTTTGTGGGAGTGGCCTTTTCCCCTTGCAGGCCATCAATATGAATATCGTTTGTCACTGTGGCATAGCCATTGTTGCCAAACAATCTGCCTGACTCAAGTAGTTTGAATCCAGGGGGAAGAGTGACAGTTTGTGCAGTGGTAAATGCATACAAGCTAAGATTTACAAGCTCATAATCCCGAATCAGATAAAGCACAACATATGATAAAATTAGTACAATGGTAACTGGATGCAGATTATCATATCTCCGGACAAGTAGTAACATTTGCAACAAATAACCAAAGTAGAAATGAAAACACACCACTATTTTACTATTTAGATGGATTTTTTTCTGTGTTGCAAAAGCAGGTTCAGTTTTTGGGGTGTTCTAATGTTTTACACAGTGCATTCAAATAACTTTGAGAATTGTGGTGTTTTATCAGGGAGGGAACCACCTGAGAATAAATATCTGTGGATGTCCTGCAGGTTTCTTCGTACTTAAATGGTAATTTGCTGCTACAAATTTCCTCCGTACCATGTGTCTGTTGCCATGTGATGAAGAGTGTTTGATAATGCTAACAAAGTTCCGATTCCTGCAGGCATGAATGAACCTTGGCAGAAATAAACTTTGATTGGCACCCTGTTGAAATCTCCCTCAAGAAACGGTGCCACCGACAGAACTCGATGCGGTCGGTTCCTTCGGTGAAATTACCTGTATACGACCATTGTGACAAGCTCTTGTGGGACTTGACTATGAATTAACTCAGTCTTTCAGAAAACTCTGGTGCATATGTTGGTTTACTCCAACCAATTGATTTTATTTTCACAAAGCAAACTTTATTCAATGTCCATGCCTAAACCAGGGTTCGCTTATGGAAATATTCATCAACTTTTTTTTTAATTAGCACAGTATGTGTTTTTAACGTTCGTGTGTTTCTGTATCACATGTATTATTAAATCAACAATAAACATGCCATTATGATTTTTATCAATGTTGCTAACTGAATTTTGAAATGTTCAATGGTATGGTATAGTCAACCATGTATTAGAATGTATTGCATAGTTATTCAGAATCATCATTAGGAATGGAACTCTGGCACAAGAATTAGGCCCAATTACTTTTAATCCAATCTTATATTAATTAATAAATTAAAGGTTTTAAGAACTTATTTCAAAATGTGTAGCTAGTTTGATTGATATCTTTCTTAGACCATATTACCAAACAGGGAAGGGCACTTGAATTTGTTTTTTTCTACCCCTAGTGGGTATTACAACCCCTCCCCCTTTTGCTCAACCATATATGGAAGGGCACTTGAATTAGTTTCTTTCTACCCCTAGTGGGTTTTACAACTCCTCCCCCTTTTGCTCACCATGTCTACAAATTATCTTTAAATGTGTTACCCTGCCCCCGTGTCAGGGCAACAGTGTTTTTTTTCTTATTGAAATATTTATTAATATGTTAATTAATTGGGTAATCAAGTGTATAAACATATATATGTCTGATTAGTGTAAATCAATTTATTATGCATTTTTAGGTTCATATTATTCCATGTATAAATACCATGTAGCTCTCTGTTCTTCTTCGTGTTTAGAACGTTCAAAAGAAAGGCAGCCAGTTTAGCTGTTAAAGATTAAAAATTTTGAAAGAAGGGCGGTTGGCAGCAGACGCCAACCAAACGTATATAAACTCCCAGATGAGAGTAGGGGAGGTCGGCTGTTGGAACTGAGACTTGGAAGGGAGAGGCTGTTTTTGCTTCGGTTAGCTAGGACCGGAGGACAGGTCTCCCGAAACGGATGCTGTAAGAGATTGGATTGCCGGGCAAGCTAGTGCCTTGGTATCCAGTTTACAGGTAAAAAGGTAGTTTGTACTGGATGTTATTTTGAAGTAATTACGGTGCGCCGGGCAGCCTAGTGCCTTGTCACCGTGGAGGTTGAGAAATGTACACGTCGGGCGGCCTAGCGCCTGTTAAGACGTTTCTTGGAGTAACGCGAGTCTACCTTGTGACAAGCGTACTTCAGATGTAATTCATGAAATGTAAAGCATCCAGGTACAAACAATAGAGATTCCAACATCAAAATTAGAGTTTTGGCCCGATAAATAATTAGAGAAATGAACGTTCGGAAACGACTTGTATATACTTCAAATTTTACGTTAATTAAACTATAGAAAATATCCAAAATTTCCGTTTATAATTTCACAAATGCTGGACAAGGTAATTTATCCCCCTATAGCAATAAGGTTTCGCAAAGGTTATCCGTTGTCTCTTGTAGTTAATTATATAATTATGTTGACTTGTAGCAACCCACGTGCATTGTCGTACAAAGAAAGATACCCCTAGACAAATCAGAGCCGAGTACGAAGTGCACCGAACCTCGAGTGCGGAAGTAAAGTGTGGGGGGCCAGGCGTGTAACATATTTATTTGGGGACTCTGTCCGCGATTGAACTTAGTTATTTGAGGTCTTGTCGAACAAGATTTTTGCTTTGAAAGTTAAGGAGAGAAACGGACGAGGATCGAACCAATGATCTTGCGAAACAGAAAAAGGGAAGTTACAAGAATGTCGCTTGGTAACTCGAGTAGGTCCAGCCCGACCGCGTCAGAGCTTTCTGTTGTTGAGGAACAGAGGTGCGTTCCGAAAGTAGCAATGGAGGAAATTCGTTTGCCGCTTCCGACATTTGAAGGAAATGTAGGGAAGGAATATGCTTTTTCGTATCTGGATAGGATTCAAGATTACGCGAGAATGCTGAAAATTTCTGAAGATTATCTTCTGAAGCAGTTTATTCCTCTTTCGTTGCGAAATGAAGCGAGGGAGTGGTTTTTGTTCACGGAACCATACGGTGATTTTTCACAATTCAGGCATAAATTCTTGCAGGCTTTTCATGGATTGGATTATCAGAGAGAAGCAGAGTTATTTTTGTCTCAGAGGTTTCAACTTGCTAACGAGGGATTGGCGGAATACGTTCGCAAAGTTGACAGGCATTTTAGTAGGATAAGGAATTCGGCTTCTGCGCAGGAGAGAATTGACTTTGTGAAATCGCACTGCAATCCGGTATTTAGGGATTATTTGTACAACAAGACATTCACTTCTATGAGAGAGATGAGCGAGTACGCCCTGGAACTGCAAACGGAGTTTTTGGAAAGGCAGAGATTCAAATCTTTCGTTTCGGAAGACGAAATTCGCAACTTGGCTCTGAGAAAGTCCGTTAACCAGGAATGCGAAGAGGAGAGGGGGAGAAAGAAATCTGATATTTTCTTGGACCCTGTGAGCATTGGTTTTGACCGCCCGAAAGTCGAGCGCTTGAGGGCTGAACATGTGGTTTCACGCCCTCCACCCTCGCGGCTTGCGGTGATGGATGAAAACAAACAGAACCGCTTTTCGAAGGAAGATTGCCAGAGAAATAAATTATGCTACACTTGTGGACAGAAAGGTTGCAGAGCTTCAAATCACCGTAGGGAAAACAAGATTAATGAACGTGGGAAGGAAGTAATAACAAAAAATGCGTAGAGTCGCCACGAATTTGTCAAGTTCGTGGCGTGGAAACTGCAAATTTTACACAAAAGGAAAATTTTTCACCTCACAATGTAAATGTAAAAGACGTAAGGGAACCTATCGTTTTATGCAACGTAGCTAACGTGGAAGTACACACATGTATTGATACGGCGTCGTCCAATAACTTTGTGTCTTTGGAGGTTTTCGAGAAAATGAAGACAAATGGAGTAAAATTGTTGGGTTGCAAAACTAAAGTAATACTTGCGGAAGGAAATGTGGAATCTTTGGGGAGCGCTTACGTGAATATTAAGTTTCACGGACACAAGGCTCGGGATCAGATATTTGTGTTATCTAATGCTAATCATGAAATGTTAATGGGAAGGACATTGATGGCTAAGCTGGGACTTGTACCCATGATTCATCGTAACGGGTGGGCAATTGAGCCTGATCTTTCGAAAATCGTGCCTTTTGATTCGCCGCCGACACGTGACAGCGTTGATGCTGTTGGTTCTAGGGGACTGGGTTCGACCACGGATGGAGTCGATGGAGTCCGAGAGAACGTTTCTGCTTGCGGAGCGGAGACACGTAGCAGCGACATCAAAGGGGAGGGGGTTGACGAAGAGAGAAGTATTGCCATGCTGATGAAGGGTACCGATATCTCAGAGGAAAACAAGCCGAAATTGATTGCCATACTGAGACGGCATATTGATGTTTTTCAAGATAAACCGGGATTAGCAAAGGATTACGAGGTTCGTTTGGATGTGAATAACGAGAAGCCGTTCCGAGCGAAACCTAGGCCACTTTCTGAGCAAAAGAGGAAATTAATGAATCAGGCTGTTGAGCAGATGCTTGAAGACGGGATCATTGAAAGGGGTGATACAGATTACCTTTCACCGCCTATCCTTCATATGAAGAGAGATAACACATGTAAAGTGATCATCGACAGCAAAGGCTTGAATAAGAGATTGGAGGCTAGACGTAGAGAAATACCTGATATTAGGTCGACAATATGTAAGCTTTCTGGGGGAACTATATTTACAGTTCTGGATATTCCGTTTGCATTTGCAAATATGCAGATTTCTGAAGATACTAGAAAATATGCAGGTTTCTTGACAGAAATGGGAACGTTTAGATACAAAAGGTTATTTTATGGCTGTCGTAGTGGACCTTTTCACCTTGCGGAACTGATGCAGTAGATGCTAGGAGAGCATTATCAAACTGATGCAATATGTTATTATGATGACGTAGTGATTGCTAACGCTACCGAGGAAGAACAACTGAAAGTGTTGGATTCTGTCCTGG
The DNA here is from genome assembly GCF_977018435.1 of Lepisma saccharinum. Lineage (NCBI taxonomy): Eukaryota > Metazoa > Arthropoda > Insecta > Zygentoma > Lepismatidae > Lepisma > Lepisma saccharinum. The sequence goes on along the minus strand of NC_139229.1, from coordinate 78,416,213 downwards.
GAAAGATGAAAGACAAAGGACTGACGATTAGTTATCGAAAGTCACGTCTCTTCAGAAAGAAAATTGATTTTCTTGGGTTTACAATTTCAGAAAATACCATATCTTGTGCGGAAAGTAAGAGGAAACAAGCAGAGCAATTGCAGCGTCCCAGAAATATCAAGCAAGTTAGGAGACTAGTGGGCTTCTTAAATTTTCTGTCAGATTTCGTAAAGGACCAAGCAAAGATATCCAAACCGATCACGGACTTGTTACAAGGAAAGAGGAAATTTTCTTGGGGAAAAGAACAAGAAGAGAGTTTGCAGAAGTTGAAGGATGCAATTGTAAATAGTCCTGATCTCAAGATTCCTGACGTTTCGAAACCGTTTCACTTGTTTGTAGACTGCTCTGACATAGCGCTTGGCTATATCGTAGCTCAGGAGGACGACAAAACGAGAAAATTGCAGACTGTTGCATTTGGGAGTAAGAAGCTGTCTGACACTCAGCGTTCTTATTCTGTCACAGCGAAAGAGTTATTTGCGTTGACCATGGGTCTGGAGAAATTTGAATATTACTTTCTGCAAGCACCGGAAGTGATAGCTTACACTGACCATTCTGCGCTCGTGGACATCTTGAAATCTTCTCAGATTCCGAGCCACATAAACAGAATAATAAACAGGGTGACCAGGTTTCCAGTTACCGTGAAATACATTGCCGGTAGGAATAACACAGCGGTTGACTACTTGTCGAGGATCGAAGCGGGATTCTCTGAGAGGGAGAATTACATTGGATCTTCGGATGCAGAAGAGAATTATCCAATAGAGGACATCAAGCCTGAAGGATATTTCAGATTAGAGATGCCTGATGGGACGATAATGGAACATGATATTCCTAAAGTCGAAGGCAAAGTGTGTCAGAAATTCGACCGGATACAGAAAAGGAAAACGGAAGCGATGTTTACAGATGCAGCTGGCAACACTGTCAATGGAAGACAGACGGACGGACAGAAAGAAACTTCGCCGCCCGTAGATCTTAACGATAAAGGTATGTGGAAAGGAGAACCACAGAGTGATCCTTATTTATCGAAATTAATTGGATGTTTAAATGGAGAAGAAGTTGAAATAAAGGATTCTTGAGAGAAGAGAAAATTTGACTTTTATCTCCAACATTCCTGTCTCGATGATGATGAACTGCTTTACCGTTTCGTTGACGAAAACACTGGACTTTATCCACCGTTTAGCTCCAGATTGAAGCTGTGGGTACCAGAGAAGTTGAGGAATGAAGTACTTAAATCTTCGCATGATGATTTACTATCTGCGCATTTAGGACATGGAAAGACATTGTTTAAGGTCCTAGAGAATTATACTTGGGACGGAGTAGTTAAAGATGTCAGTAACTATTGCAAAAGTTGTATCACTTGTCTTCAGTATAATCCTGACAACTGCAGAAAGATGGGATTTATGAACTCGAGGAAATCTACTGCACCTGGATACAAAGTGTTTCTGGACATTTTTGGACCACTGCCTACAAGTACGAAGGGGAGATACAAGTACTGTTTAGTCATTCAAGATGAGTTCTCAAGGCACATTAGTTTGACACCACTTAGAACTACAACGGCGAGGACGATCTCGCAAGCATTCTTGAAGTACTGTTTTCAATTAGGATTTCCGAAATACGTTGTCAGTGACAACCAGAGTGTATTTCGAAGCAAACTGTATTCACAAACGTTGCGTTCTGTGAATTGCAAGCCTGTCTATATTATGCCGTATAGACCGAAGGGAAACAAATCAGAAGCAGCGATTAAGATAATCAAGCAAGCACTTGGAAAGTTCTGCAAGGAACACTCGTCGTGGGCTGAAAACTTGGATGCGATAAGTTTTGCCATTAATAATGCAACGAATTCGATGACTGGGTTGAAACCGTCATTCTTGTTCTTTGGACGTGATTTGTACACACCGTATGACACTCGGAAAATAGAGCTTCAGAGGGAAGATGGAACCGGGGAAGACGTCACGGCGGAGAGACAGATGGATTACGTCATACAGTTAAAGGAAAGAATGGGCGCGGCTTTCGAATTTGCAAAAGAAAAAGAAGAAACGACGAGGCAAAAGGCGTCAAGGGCCTACAATAAGGGCAGAAGAAGGGTTAATCTTCGTGTCGGAGATCGAGTACTGCTTCAAGAGCATAGGATTTCGTCTGCTTTTAATAAGAAAACTGCGTGCTTTTTCCCGAAATTCAAAGGGATCTACAGAATTCTGAATTTCACTACTCCAAATAATGTTGTTTTGGAAAAGGAAGGTGAGGGGAAGAGAGTTCTGGCTAACGTTGACCAGCTGAAGGTCATTCCGAGAAGAAATTTGAGAAGTGTGAGGGAAAGCACTCGTCCCTAACTTCTACCCTGAGAATCCATCTCAAGGGGAGGGGGTAGAAGGGCTGTGAAAAATGATGAAAAAGAAGCCGAGAAGTTGACTTCTAGTTTGTACAGTAGTAATTAAGTTCCTGATTTATTGTCGCTACACATTAGAGTCCTGATAAATTTATTTCATGTGAATATAAGATTTCAATTACGGACTGTTAGATTTTATGTTATGTGAACCTTACCGATAAAAGTAGATGAATATTCTGCACACGAGGACATGAGATTTTCATCGCTAAGAGAATGCTGAAGGATGGCAGTTCGATGCCCGGAAAAGGAAGGGAAAGTTTCCTTATAGATGGAAAAATGAGAAAGCCATTTTAAAGTCGGGTCGTGTGATCGAACGATAGAACCTTGAAAGCATTTGAAGCCGAAATTCGACAGGAGTCGAACCGAGTACCGCAAAAGTCCCAGACGCAAGGACCAGGGGGACTGAGGAGCCGGGGGATCTTCGGGTGGACCGAGGAGGAGGCTGAGTCGACCCTAGAGCGGGAGCCGGACATGTTCGTTGGAAGGTGGAGGAGCTGAATCCGTCTGCACCTGGGAGCAGTCCTGATGACCAGATGACCGATATGTCCAGGAGGTTCCAGGATTCCGGAGGAAGAGATAGTGTGGAAATAGGATATTTAGTGCAGTGAAATCGAGACTCTTCTTTTCAGAGAGACGGTTGTGGTGTGTAGTGAAAATAACATTTTTCAGTGAACTTTTCTTTTTCAGATACAGTGCTTTAACTTTTCTTAGTGACTTTAAGACAATTCACACATACTGAAATTTAAATTTCAGATTGAATTGTAACGCTGGGGAGGGGGAATCTGTTACCCTGCCCCCGTGTCAGGGCAACAGTGTTTTTTTTTCTTATTGAAATATTTATTAATATGTTAATTAATTGGGTAATCAAGTGTATAAACATATATATGTCTGATTAGTGTAAATCAATTTATTATGCATTTTTAGGTTCATATTATTCCATGTATAAATACCATGTAGCTCTCTGTTCTTCTTCGTGTTTAGAACGTTCAAAAGAAAGGCGGCCAGTTTAGCTGTTAAAGATTAAAAATTTTGAAAGAAGGGCGGTTGGCAGCAGACGCAAACCAAACGTATATATAATCTCCCAGATGAGAGTAGGGGAGGTCGGCTGTTAGAACTGAGACTTGGAAGGGAGAGGCTGTTTTTGCTTCGGTTAGCTAGGACCGGAGGACAGGTCTCCCGAAACGGATGCTGTAAGAGATTGGATTGCCGGGCAAGCTAGTGCCTTGGTATCCAGTTTACAGGTAAAAAGGTAGTTTGTACTGGATGTTATTTTGAAGTAATTACGGTGCGCCGGGCAGCCTAGTGCCTTGTCACCGTGGAGGTTGAGAAATGTACACGTCGGGCAGCCTAGCGCCTGTTAAGACGTTTCTTGGAGTAACGCGAGTCTACCTTGTGACAAGCGTACTTCAGATGTAATTCATGAAATGTAAAGCATCCAGGTACAAACAATAGAGATTCCAACATCAAAATTAGAGTTTTGGCCCGATAAATAATTAGAGAAATGAACGTTCGGAAACGACTTGTATATACTTCAAATTTTACGTTAATTAAACTATAGAAAATATCCAAAATTTCAGTTTATAATTTCACAAATGCTGGACAAGGTAATTTATCCCCCTATAGCAATAAGGTTTCGCAAAGGTTATCTGTTGTCTCTTGTAGTTAATTATATAATTATGTTGACTTGTAGCAACCCACGTGCATTGTCGTACAAAGAAAGATACCCCTAGACAAATCAGAGCCGAGTACGAAGTGCACCGAACCTCGAGTGCGGAGGTAAAGTGTGGGGGGCCAGGCGAGTAACAAATGCTGAAAAATGTGGCAAAATATAGGGCTTGACTACTGAAAACTAAGACATAATCCCCACCTTTGAAAATTCTTGGGCATATCACCAGTTTTTGGCAAAATTATTTTTCGTAGTGGCAGCTAATTCAGCCAAACAATAAAAGAAATGTTCATAAGATTCTCAGTTAAGTATAGAAGCACATCAAAATTACATACACATCAGGATATGAAGGATAGTGTGTAAAAAGTAGAGATGCAAAAAAGCTGGCTTTTTTGAATGGACTGTTTTTTCGATAAAAAGCTGGCTTTTTTGGAAAAAAAAACTGAAATTTTGCCTTCGGCTTTTTACCAATTGCAGCTAACCTATTTCACTTGAAGTTACTGTTATGAGTTTACATGTTTGTAGTGACATACAGGGTGACAATTAATTCATGACCACATTTATTTTGAGTATAATTTTGTGTGTGTTAAACTTGCAGCAACAAAAGTAAAGGAGTAGGTAGTATGATATATGCAGTAACAGGAAAATAACAAATACTGCTTACTTTTTGAAATTGAATCATACGCATTCCTGAATACGAACAAACACATGATACATAAGTTTTGAAAGTGTTTAATTTGATATCAAGTCAATTTCATTTCTTATGGCTCTTTTCAAGTCCAGTAAGTTGTTTGGTTTCGTGGCATAGACTTTAAGTACCCCCCATAAAAAAATCTGGAGCAGTTAAGTCTGGGGAACGAGGAGGCCAGTGAAAGTCACCAAACCTCGAAATCACATGATTGGGAAATTTCTGTTGCAATAATTGCATTGTTTCACAACTAGTGTGGCTTGTTGAAAAAACATGTCCTGAAAATTGGGGTTTCGACGCTGTAACTCAAGAAAAAAAAATCTTAACATTTGTCTGTAACGATCACCGTTCACAGTGACAGTAACATCATTTGCGTTTTCAAAAAAATATGGGCCTATGATCCATGATCTCGATAATGCACACCATACAGTAATTTTTGCACTATGTGTAGGGCGTTCATGGATTTGCTTAGTGTTTTCTCCAGTCCATATTCTCACATTCTGCTTATTCACATAACCAGATAAGTGAAAATGAGCTTCATCGGTCATTATGAGCCTCTCTCCAAAATTCGGATTAGTGTTAAGTCCAATCATTCTGTTGCAAAGCGCTAAACGTTTTTGAAAATCAGTCTGTTTCAACTGATGGGATACCTGAAGTTTGTACGGAAACAAGTGCAAATCGTTTCTCAGAATTTTTCTCAGTTTCTCTATTGACACCAACTTCTTGTGACAACCTTCTTGCAGATTTCTTTGGGCTGTTTGTGATTGCAACTCTCACCCTTTCAATTGTTCCTTCATTGCGCACAGATCTCTGCCTACCAGTACGTTTAGCATTAGTTACACTGCCTCTGTTTCTATGGGATGCAACATATCGCAGAATTGATTTTCTCGAAGGACACGCATGCTCGCCAAACCTTGCACGGAACCTTCTTTGAGCAGTGGTCACCGAGTAATTGCTAGCGAAATAAAATTCCACTATTGCTGCTCGCTGTTGTGCACTCCACCTTTCCATGTTACACCACTAAATTTTGCAAAAGTCGATCTTTATATTCATCTGAAATGAGAAAGAAAAAACAAATTAGTACCACAAAACTTACAATATAAATGTGGTCATTAATTAATTGTCACCCGTTATTTTACAACAAGCTATGAAAATTTACATGATGTAGCAGCCAGGAAACAGATATTGGCCAATCCCAGTGGACACATATTGCATAGTGGTTCAGCAATAATTTTAACCCTAGCTTACTGGGGGGAGGAGGGGGCTTGCAGTCCCACCCTCTCTATTTTTTAGATTTTTCAACTGTTTGAAAATAAATTATATGGTTCCCTAGGATGTTCACAACATTTCTGTGTTACTTTTGTTCATAAAAACATAAATGTAATGTAAATAGGAGGCAAAATACAGTTGGTGAGCATATCAGGCGCCATCTTTGAATGAGTCTCATTCGAGACACTCACGCCAGTTTCAGTGTACAATTAGTTGGTGATGATTAATTATCATATTTAACACACAACTGCACCTCTACAAACAAAAAAGCGTTAATGAAAAAGTCATTATGGATTTTGTGAGTTTTAGTGAATGATAAAATATGAGACACTCATGCAATAATTGGTTATTATTTTTTATTAATAATAGTAATTTTGTAATTATTATAATTAATAATTAACTGTACATATATAATCAGCAAAGGAAACCGTGATTCAATAATAAAATGATTTGAATTTTAGTGATAAAGAAAAAGTGTAGGCCTGAGATAGATCCCCCGGTATGTACATTTCTTGTACAGCAAGGGTAAGCTAGGGTTAAAACTAAACGTGTAGTCCTGATGAGCACTTCTGATCATGAAATGGACTTAAAGAAGCTTTTACATGTTTGTGTCTTAATTTAAATGTTGAGGTCATAAAATATGAAACAAATGTTAATATCAAAATATTCGATGCTTCGGGACAATTAAAAATCTTTACTGTTCACAACACACATGCAGAAGTATACGTGTTACATGAATGTAATTGAGCTTTGAGATGGAAGTGATTTGTGGTTCTTGGAATCCAAGAACTTGTAAGCAGACCCTCAGTAATCCATTGAACATTTTGACCCGAAGTGCGACGAGCTAAGCATGTCACTTGCATGTTGCTCGGACTATACTGTTTTCTCAATGGCGTGTATCGTGCTGCTTCGGTCTGTTGTTCTTGCATGCACGATGAATGATTCGCTTTATACTGAAGGAGAGAGACTGTCGCTTGTCATCTGTGAGCTCCTTCAATAGTGTGCATCATGTAACTTCGGTCTTGTTTGTGCATGCGTGTTGGATTCTTGCGTAGACTGAAGGAGCACTTGTCATATCAATGTGACACCCCCACTGTCATGTGTTGCTTCAGTCTGAATATTCCCTATACTTAACAAGAATGTTAGCTACTTTATGAGATGTTAAGATGTAATTTAGCCTGTAAATCCCAGAGAACAAATTGCAAGTACTGTTGTTGGAAAAAAGGCAGACTTTTTGATAGAAGGTTCCTTTCATATGTGTAATAATGTAATGCTGTTACCTTGCGGTCAATCCTCAGTGGAGGCAGAGTGCTTCGGATCTCATTTCAAAAAAGTAGGTCCAGTCCAGATTTCCTAATTAGATTTTTTTTTTTTTTGCATTTGCAGCCAGTATTATGTGCTATGCAATCTGCACAACGATAGTGTTTCTCGGGTTGTCTAACATTCAGGCTGTGTTGCGAATTGAATCCATAGTTTTCGTGACACTCCCAATGCGGTTCAAATCCAAGTTCATCCCTATCGGCATGGGGGATAAGAGGGGGTGAAAAATAAAATTCCACAAATGACCTAGATTTGTGTCGAATCCATAGTTTTCGGAGTCTCTAAGCTATTTGGTGACATTCACGATCACATTTAAAATTAGTTACATTTTACACTATAGTTTGAATTCATTATTTTCCTGTCTAATACAAGATTGGCATAAATAAATACCTTGGCAACACCGGGTAAAATCTAGTTTCCATATAAACGTTAAAGATCAGAAATGTATTTATGAGTGAAAATTTTGGCTTCAGAGCATCGACTTGTAAGAAATAAATTTACTGGGCTGTGGTCTCACAAAGGTTGAGAACCACTACAACAAGCAGCCAAAATACATCACTAGTTGCTCCATGACCAGGTTTAGCTGCTGTTTCCAAATTATGCATGGTGTACTGTAAAGCCAGAATTGAAATGGTAGAACGGTATTTTCTTTTTTGATTCATGTTTGTGTTCGTATAACAAATTCAAGCATTGAAAATCATGTCATACTATTAGGTTCTATTAAAAACACATCCAAAACTACTCTAGTTATTTGAATATGTTGATACTACATAAATATATTTAATAAGCGTACCAAAATATGAAGATAACACTCTGAAAAACAGCCCATTCAAAAAAGCCAACATTTTTTAAAACACTGTTTATATCTAGCTACGAAATTTCATATTGTAAATTCTATTTTATATTTAGAAATGAGTGTCTATTTTAGAATATAGATATAAACGAAAACCATGGAACAGGTAAAATACTGCCAACTCCTGTATTTTCATTGATTTGAGACACTTTTGTGAAAAGAGCTGAAAAAAGCCGTGGAAAAAACTTCCTTTTTTTTCTCCTCAAAAAAGTTGTTTTCTCCCATCACTTCCAACTCTAGTAAAAAGTAACATAGTAAGTATGGAAGACCACCAAACCTACCTACCTACACATGTAATATACATATATAACAGAAAGATATAAAAGATATATGTTCTGTGCAGAAAAACAATAACAAAATGCAGTAACAACAATCAGGAATCCTATCTGTGTTTATACACATGTGCAGAAATTGGAAAGCTCATGTGTATTTATCTTTATTATGTGGGAAATACAGTTGGAACCTTGATCCATAAACAGCCCAACTTTCTGATTTGTTCTGCATCATATAAATTTGCCCCACACATACATAATAAGCATATAATGATTACCTAATGTGGGTTTCTTGCAGATAAATTTCACGGTCCCATTTATTTTTGCATGTGTTTTAAATTGAGTAGACATTCATTGGCAGTTGCCTAAATAATTGACTTGTGCTACCATCTTTGAAGCATTTTGCATTTTGTGCAATTCTGAATTTTCTGTTTCCTGGAGTAAATGTTTATTATTATTACTTGCAAGTATGTGTAATTAATATATATAACCATTTTTTTATACATATTTTGTCCTTTGTGTTTTATTTTTTGTGAAATATTATTTCCCTATGAAAGTGCGTACGTGAATAGGATAGCTAGATTTGCCTTAGTCTTTCTATTTATTATTTATGCTTATACAGAGCATTCGCTACGAGACTCGGCGGCAAGCAGCCTAGCATCAGCACTTGTCTTTCCCAGTGAACAGGGTCTGCAACAGTCGCTAGAGTCAACTATTAAAATTACAGTTTTCATATTGTGTACTAACCTTTACTACAGAAGATGGTGAAAATGATGTCCCTCTGCTGCAACACATTCCTGGCATCTCCGAAGGAAATTGGCATTTACACGTGCAAGTTTGTCTACTGTAATTCTCCCGATTTCTCGTACAATACTCTTTTAACTCTCAGATGGTGTGTGGATTGTCTTTGTATACTTTATTTTTTTAGATTTCCCCATTTTTCTTTCCACTTTTATTCAGAACTGACCCTGTTACTCTAAACTTTTTTACGAGGTTTAATATAGTGGAACAGGAACACCAGTAAATTTCGTTGCAAAACGCCGTCACACTTCTCCACAATTCCTCTTTCCAAAGTAACACTCGACAAGATAAATTCTTTGTTGTAATGTAAACTTTTGTGGTGCCATATTAAGCCACAATCTTCAACAGACGGACACGACACAACACAACTTCTGAGGGAGGATTATACTGGCGTCAATCTGCAACGTCAACAGAAAGAGACCGAAGGCAGGGGGAGCGAAAAAAAACAGACTGTAGCGTGTGACTGTCGCGGACCCCGTTCACCGGGAAAGACTAGCACTGACGCCAGGCCTCTTGCTACTGAGTCTCGTAGCGAATATCAGGGAATGCTCTGTATATATAACTAGGGCTGAGCCGATACCACTTTGAACCGATACTCCCACCGATAAAATATTCTTCTCCAATTATATGCATCAATTTAACAAGAAATTTGTTTAGAATATTCAAGAATTGCATCAGAATGTTACAATAGATTTCGCGCAATCGGACCCCGTGAAAGACTAATATGCCGAAAACGTATCTGTAGATGAATCCCAACCAATACTTTCTGATAACGATAAGTCGGTATCGGCTCAGCCCTACATAAATCCGAAAGCAGCCAAAAGATTATGAGGACTAAGTCTTCTTCTGCAATGAACTGTTTGTATGGTTACTTCAAATAAATCTATAAATTTCAAACATGAAAACTTTAAAATGTTTTCCCCTCATCTCTTCTGGAAACCGAATTTTCCTATTCATTTCTAAGAAGTACTTTTTTAATATTTCAAGTTTCCTTGCAGAAATTTCCATTGACTTTTAAAAAAAAATACTGAGTACATATATGTTTTTGTTGTTTGTTTTCTGAAGCATGTTTATCATTAAGTGAGATTAATAAACATGCCAATACAAATTTCAGCAATGTTGCTGCCGGAGTGGAGTGGTTAGATCAGTGTGTTAAGACACCAGGGATCCCAGGTTTGAATCCTGGCCTGGGAATGGGTGTTCTTTCTGAATGTCCCTTTATCAGTTCCACCATACTATCCTCATACCTGTCTTCGCAATTAGGCCTAGCCAAAAGTGGCAGAAAAATAAAGTGTAACAAACCAAATCAAATGCACTGTTGCTAACCAAAGTTTATCTGCAATAATATGGTAGAGTGGGCTATATATTAGAATATGTTGCATAGTTATTTTTTCGAGCTACACCAGTAAAATAATTGAAGGGCTCTGGTGTAAAACCTGACTTTTTGGTAATTTCTGAGTTCATTAAGAAATGAAAGTTGTTAGAAGCTATACTGTAGATAAATTGTTTTCGTTATGTTTACCAATTTCAGAAGGCTTCACTGAGTCCAATGCAAATTGTATGACATGGCAATTTCACTCGAAAATTGAAGGATTGGACATTTTACTTTGTAACTCAAAAATGATCAAAATGTCACTTACCATGTTTTACACCCGAGCTCTTCAATTAATTACTTTTAATCCAATCTTGTATTAATTTGTAAATTTATACGTTTTAAGGTCACATTTCAAAACTTGTAGCTTTATCTTCATTGGATTTATGGTTTTCCAAACGAATATAAAAGCTGGCTTTTGAGAAACGGGGTCTGGCTCCTGAATTATTTTTAGTTGTGTTTACCCCTGCATGACAATTTGGTATGGAATGCCTGACCCCAGAGCACAATTTGAGAGTTGACCTGTAGCAAAAGATTATCAATTAATAATTCCCAGACTTGGCACACAGAAACAAAACTCCTCTTATCACTTAGAGACACAATTTTCCTCTTATTTATTTTTTGGCTTTTAGCTAAACTGTACTGTCACGCTATCTTCTATCATGAGGTTGTTGGGAATGGGCTCATATCATTTTGTAGGCCAACGTGATGCCACTACTGACCTTTTTGCAAGTAAGTCATTCATGATTGCACCAATGGGAAGGATTGTTGATACTTTATTCAAATGTGATTTAGTCATATTAAATTGGGCCACTTTCATTTCCATGGTCTATATGAAGTGTGGTGTGGTAGAACAAGGTTTCTTGTGTTTTTGTGTGTGCGGACAAAATGCTTTCATACTTGTAAGTAGTATGTAGTGTTTTAGTTGTACAGGGTGATCATAAAGTTTGGAACCACTGGGAGGGCTGGTGAACAGCATGTTTCCTTGAATTGTCTTCAAAATGTGAGCATCCAGAACAGCAATTGAAGTACTATCGGATTAGAAATTAAGAATACTCAAGTTTAGACTCAAATTAAAAATTAACCAGTAGCCCTAAAAGCAAGTTACTTCAAAATTTAGCTTATTCCATTGCTATGGTGACCAACTTTTTTTTTCAAGTATGACTGATTTTTTTTGTCATCATGAGAACAAAAAGAGTACATTCTTTTGGTGTTTTCCAAACAAAATTCTTAATTTTCAGACTTTAATTGGACAAAAAGAGGCTCTTTTAAATTTGGAAAACAACTTTTGTGAGTATTGGGTAGTCCTACAAATACGATATTGATCTTGTTTTGAAGCTCTTTGCAGCTATTTTTTAAAACTAATTATCATTGCCAATTCAAATTGCGATTTTCTACAGATTTTTGTTCATTGGGGTAAAGATGCTTGTTGAATGTGGCAACACTCCACGTTCTGTCACTACCGCGATGCTCGTTAAACCATGGAAACTGCAGGCTGTCACTTCGAGCGGTGTCACCACGTTCAACACAGATCTTTGTGTGTGAAGCTAAATTTTGATGTAACTAGACTTTATGTTGGTCTACTTGTTAGTTTTTAATTTGAGTTCCAAACTCTAGTATCCATAATTTTAAATGATAGTAGTTATCAGAGATGGTCCACATCTAACTGCACTATGGCTCATTGACCTATCTGGAGATCTCCTATTGATCGTGGCTACCACTTTCCTTTGTATCTAGGCCTTCCGATGGTGTAGTGGTAATGTTGTTGCTTTATAATCAATGGGGTTCCAGGTTCAATACCTGGTGGAGGCACATAGTGGTTCAGATCCCACTTTAAATTGTAGGCACAGATCCAATTAGCCTACCTTTGCATAAATGGAATTAAAACTAAAATTCCTCTATGTTCAGCCTTCATATATTGTCTATCAGTACCATAGCTTGCATTTAACCAGAGAATAATACTGCGATTGGTTCCAGAATTTATGACCACCCTGTAGCCAGTCACTTCTTAGGACAGACTAGATTTATTGACTTTGTTGACTTTACTATTGCACAAGATTTTCTGAAAGTTTTGGCTCACCATACATGATAGATAATGTGTACAGAAAATTATCTGTTTGGCTCGGGCTCAGAATATTCCAAAACTAGCAGCCATTTGTCAGTGGTTGTACTTTTTGGTGATGTCTTGACCGTTCCGTCAGAAATTTCATTTGAAAATAAATATCCTCAACCAACCAGCTGCATAATTTCAATAAAGGTTTGATTCCTTGTGGAGACAGCAGAGAGGTTTTGTATCCCATTTTAAACTATAGGTCCAGTTCTGCTTAGCCTATCTTTTATTGAAGTGAGCTTCGCGTGGAAGACATGGGGTGGGTGATCTAAGGTCGGAAAAATAAAGCAGCTCTAGGGCTCACCCAGCCTCTATTAAATGGGTTAATGGTGGCTGGAGTGTGATGCTGGTCACATCATCTCCAACATTGCTAGGATCGATAGGATGTATAAGGCCCTACCCCCACATCCTCCTACATATGCCTCATGACATGCTGCAAAGAGCACGGGGAACTTAGGGAGAGTTTGAAATATACTATAACAATGACAATTTTCTCGCTGTTCACCCGGTGACAAAAGTACTAGTTGGCAAATTGTCTAAAATTTTCACTGTTTTCCACAACGTGTTGACCATGAATTGAAGTAAAAATACTAGTGAGCAGAGGACATCTGCTTTGCATCCACAGGATAGAATAAAGTCAGATTTAGACAAAAGCATTTCCTTTAACATTTTTGCTACGTAAATGCTCCAAAAATCTTATAACAGATAGTACTTTACACGAAAGCATTTTATTGAACATTTCGGTTAGCTGTTTCAATTACAATGTACAATTCATACAGCACAAAAGGCACGTTGAGTTACACCGTCAATGATGTGTACACGGTGTTTACAATTGAAAAAGGTAAAATATTCTCCCATATGTGTACAGTAAATGTTGTAAAGCATGTATTTAATCAGCGCCATTAAGAATTGTGTTTGGAAAACACCAAAAGAATGTACGAAGCAATATTCCTCTCTGTTGAATAGTTATCGTCGTTTAAAAGTGTGAAGTGATATGTTGTTTACATCTCACGCGGTTGCCATTACAACTGCACTCGTGACCTAGAGGTTGCTTCTGATTGGTTATGCTATGGAAATAGAGCCGGTTCCATCCTTGAGAAATGCAAATGAAATGCCATAACATTTCTTACTTTACAGGGTAGCTTTTGGTCATGGCATAAATGTTAAGGAAAATGCTTTCGTCTAAAGTGACCTTAAGAAACAATGAGAATAATTATAATTATGGAATGTCCATAATTATGGACAATATATCTACAATCATCTTTGGGTGTACATCCACCTTGTGCATCTTTGCAGAATGTACTGTCAAAAAGTGACCAATCTGCTGGGTCTCTTTGCAGCCAGGCACAGTTTTCTTTTGTCCTTTGTCACTTTTCGTGTTAATCATGGCAATAAGGATGAGTGATGCTTAGATGAAGAACAAACTACCCATGACTTGAGCACAGAATCTTTGATGTCAGAACTGAATTGTCCGAGGTGGAAGTGTGCTTCTCACCTTTGTATTTATATTACAGGTAAATTTTGCTATGGAAGCTGGGTATGAGTTTTTCAGATTATATAAATGTGCATCCAAGAATGTTCACTTGTTTAATAAGATTCGTAATCAGCCATTTTGTTTTTCTCCTCCTTACCAGCTTTATTACTTTTAATGACACAAGGTCTCTCTGCATATGTGCTGGATGGTATACCTGAAGATCTGAGTGTTTTAGTTGGTGATTCAGCTTCATGGACAATCAAGTGAGTAGAGGGGTAATTATTTTCATGGCATAGCAATTTATTCGAGAAATAATTGAAGATATTTAATATGAATAATTTGAATATTATAATACAGGGCTACTATAAACGATTAATTCGATTTCAAAACACTGTATTTTCCAAAGTATTGCACATACAGATACGAATGATACGTGAAAATAACTGTAACCCCACCAAGTTTTTCTCATATTCTACAAATGTTCTGTGTGCCCCCCTCTGGCCACACGGCACACATCCAAGCTTTAATAGAGTTCCACCCATACATTTTGTAGCAATCCAGTGTCCTTAAACTGCCGATACCACCGCAAAATGCTCTGTTTACATGGTGGTTCTTTTCTGTGCTCTCTTCTGAATGCGCATGCTGCACTGCAATAACAGATGAACATCTCGCATATCCCAACAAACAAAAACTCTTATTGGTTTGTCCCCATTTTGTACAGGCACTGCACTCATGCTGCCAACTGGTGTGTCACGATTCAAACTTGGTGAGCTTACAGTTATTTTCACGTTTCATTCGTACCTGTATGTGCAATACTTTGAAAAATACAGTATTTTAAAATTGAACGAATCATTTATAGCAACCCTGTACATTAAAGGGTCAACAAATATATACTTGATTGGTGTGCCAACAATTACTTATCTGATTTTTCTGAAACTATATGTCTAGGCTGTTTTTTGAAAAACCAAAATGCAAAGGCAGACTATTTATGTTAATTCTTTTCAATAGCAAACATTTCAGACGTGATTTGAATGTTGGATCCTCACTGTTTAGAATCTTTACACATGCTCAATATAAAAGTACAGCCTACTTATATTATTTTCTTTAATCAGTTCAGTCTGAGTTAAATGAGAGCAAGAGAAAATTGCAGTGTGTACTTATGTACCTTTTCCTGAACACCCTAGATATGTAATTGCATTCCAGTTTTTCATTTTGTAATTGTGTGTATAACCAAGGCTGTAAGTCATTGTTTTGTAAAATAGTTTCTAATGTGCTTGGTGCCTTCATTGCTAAGGTGAAATCTCAAAGTTATCGGGTCTCATACATTGAAGCTGTGAAAGGATTAATTTGTTCATAATCTGAATGAAAGATTGCCATTTTAAATCACATTGCTGTAATATACATTTAAAAAGAAGCATTAGTCTGTTCTGATAACACCACCCTGCATTTTTTTTAAAAAAAAAAACAGATGATTTGAAATCAAGTATTTTGAATGCTGATCACAGAAATGACATCCATTTTATCCCCATCACATCAGGATTTTTCACAATTTCACAATCAAAATTCTCATATTCGCCATTACATTGCATCCTTTACCTAACGCATCATATGCATCAGATTAATTTATGCAATGGAAATTTAGGTTGTTTCCAAATCAATAAGTGAATCTGGAAGTATGTTTAGTGCTGATCAAGAAAATGACATCCATTTTTTCCAATCACGTCAGGATTTTTCACAATTTCACAATCAAAATTATCCTATTCGCCATTCCATTACACCTATTACAAATCGCAAGAAAATAAATTTAAGCAAGCAAAAAGGTTGCTTACAAACCAATAAGTGATTCTGGAAGTATTTTGCTTGTTGATCATGCACATGTCATCCATTTCCTCCCATCACTTCAGGATTTTTCACAATGAAAATTATCATAATTGCCATTCCATTACATATATTACAGAACACAAGAAAATAAATTTAAACAAAGGAAATTTCGGATGTTTACAAACGAATACATGATTCTGGAAGTATTTTCATTGCTGATCATGCACATGATATCCATTCCATTTTCCCCAACCCGTCAGGATTTTTCACAATCAAAATTATCATATTGGCCATTCCATTACATATATTACAGAATGCAATAAAATAAATTTAAGCAAAGGAAATTTCGGATGTTTACAAACCAATAGGTGATTCTGGAAGTATTTTGAATTCTGATCATGCACATGACACATATTTCTTCCCATCACGTCAGGATTTTTCCCTAGATCATGATTTTTCTCCACATCATTAAGTTCAATCAACACTGAGTTTTGGACATTTTGTGAAGGAAATTTTTATGGGGGATTTCGAAAATGGAATTTACGTAATCAAACTTTACAATTTTCATATCAATGTGTCTTGTGAAGATTGAAGGTGGATTAAATGGTTACTATTCTATGTGCTTTAATAGTTTGAAATTGGAGGATTTGTAATGTAGAAAGCCAATATTTGCCCATCATCTAAACAGAGCCATCTATTGATGAAATCATGGAACTACACATTTTATTGTGAAATTAAGGCAGTTAATATATTGCTATTTTCTGAAACTACACGGGATGGGTAAAAATGGATTTCATTTTTGGAATCTGAATGCTGAAATTATTCAGGGGCAACAGTCATCTGTGAGTCATCCAAACCCATGCAGGCCTGTGTAATGAATGAAATATAAGTGGGAAGATTGAAATATTCAAACAGAACTCCTAGATATGTTCTCTTTGAAGTGATGAAAAATTAGATCATTATAGGAGAATTTTAAGAAGTAAGTTACTTGCTGTTTTGCAATATAACCGTATTCTATAACATACGGTTCTGTGACTATTGTTTGTGGATTATTGTGCAGGATTTGCTTGTATGTGTAACTTTAAACTTTACATTTTTTACACTAAAAATAAGTAAATTAGAATGGCAGAAGATTGTCTTCAGATGGCACTCTTTGCATGTTAACGCAGGCACTCTGGGCAAATTCTTTACAATTCAGAAACACGATGCACTTAAATATGTTGATTGTAATTGTTTTTCTTTTCACAGAAACACTCGTAATGAAGAGTTGGATGTTAGATTTGATATTGAGCATAAAGATCTGATTTCAATACACCCTGAAAATGCATCTTTACTTGGTAAAGCAAACGAAACCTTCCAGATACATGGATTGGAAGCAGGACATGCCTCAATAGTCACCAATGTTTCATCACAATCAGAAAGGTAACTTTAATACTTCTGTATGCATGCATCAAACATCATAACATTGTGTGACAACTCTTTATGTTTCTGCCAAAAGTAATCCTTCCACCTCCTGATTATTTTCCTTTAAGCCTCCTAAATTTTGACTGATGTTAAAAAAAGGAAAAAAACTTGTGGCTCAAGAAGTTCTGACAAAGAGTGCCAATATCAGGTGGAAAAAAAAGAACAAATTTTTAAAACACTATTAAAAGTAAATAAATATTAATTACATACAAGTTAAATTTTTATGTAGAGTTAGAACAGGTCTTTGATAAATTTTCTCAGTATATGAAAATTCTGTTAGGTGACTAATGCACAGATTGGCAAAGAAGAGACATTTAAACCCACGATTGGTAAAGAAAGTCTTCATGAATTAAGTAATGATAATGGTATAAGATTGATTACTTTTGCAACCTCAAAGAATTTAAAAGTACAACTTTTAAACATAAAGATATCCATAAATATACCTGGTCTTCTCCAGATGGTAAAACTCATAATCAGATAGATCATATTCTCATTGATAAGAGAAGGCATACTAGTATAATTGACGTTCGTACACATAGAGGTGCTGACTGTGCCATTGACCATTATTTAGTAATTGCTAAATTAAGAGAAAGACTCGTAGTGATAAATCATAAGCAACAAAATCTAAAAGTTATAAAATGTAATACAGGAAAATTTGCTGATGAAAGAATTGAGAAAGATTACCAAATTAAACTGTCAAATAGATTTGATGTTTTGCAGGATTTAAATGATGAAAATATAAATGAAACAGACGTAAATAAGAATTGGAAGCACATACGTAATGCAATAGAATCAGCACCTAAAGAAAGTATAGGATACCATAAACCAAGAAAAAGTAAGCCATGGTTTGATAATGAATGTCATATTCTAATAGAAATAAGAAATCAGGCCAGACTTAGGTGGTTAAATAACTCGGATGATACAAATCTAAGCAATTATAATATAATAAAGCGAGAAGTTAACCACACATTTAGAAGTAAAAAAAGAGATTACTTGAAAAGCAAAATTAACGAAATTGAAACAAACAGCAAAATCAAAAATATCAGATTTATATAAAGGTGTAAATGAATTTAGAAAGGGGTGGCAACCTAAAGTAAACTTGATAAAAGATAAAGACGGTGATTTTCTAGCTGACCCAAGCGATATTCTAAATAGATGGAAGAACTACTTTAATGACCTTTTAAATGTTCATGTAGGAGATAAATCAGAAGTAAATGAAGTCCACACAGCAGAACCTTTAGTTCCAGAACCTAACTTGACTGAAGTTAAAGATGCTATTAAAAGGCTAAAGAATAACAAAGCACCTGGCATTGATTTAATACCAGCTGAGTTATATAAATATGGTGGAAATGCATTAATATGTCAAATTCATAAATTAATTTGTTTAATACGGAATAAAGAAGAAATCCCTCAACAGTGGAAAGAATCCATAATTGTTCCTGTGTTTAAGAAAGGTGATAAAATGAACTGCAATAATTACCGTGGAATTTCTCTACTCTCAACAACATATAAAATATTATCTAACATTCTTTTAACAAGACTAACCCCATATGCTAATGAAATTATAGATGATTATCAATGTGGATTTAAACGTAACAGATCAACTACAGATCAAATTTTTCACACCAGATAGACACTTGAAAAAAAAGTGGGAATATAATCAAAATGTCAATCAGCTATTCATTGATTTAAAAAAAGCATATGATTCGGTCAAAAGAGAGAAATTATATAATATATTAGTAGAGTTTGGAATACCTAAGAAGCTTGTTAGTATGATAAAAGTATGCACCAGTGAAACAGAAAGTAAAATTCGTGTGGGTATTAATGTGTGTGACAAATTTACAATTCATGATGGGTTAAAACAAGGAGATGCATTATCTCCATTGCTCTTTAATTTTGCCTTAGAATATGCTGTTAGGAAGGTAAAAGAAACTAACTAAGGACTAAAATTAAATGGTGTGACTCAGTTGTTAGCATATCCAGATGATGTAGACTTATTAGGGGTTGATATAAATACAATTAAGAATAATGCTAAAATATTTTTGAAAACTGCTAAAGAGAGAGGTTTGGAAGTTAACAAAGAGAAAACTAAATATATGTTTACAGGCCGAAACCAAGTGTTAGGTAATAATCAAAATCTAATTACTGATAACAACTCATTTGAACCAGTTTCCAAATTCAAATACTTAGGAGTAATATTAACAAATGAAAATTATATTAAAGAGGAAATAAAAAGTAGGTTTAATTCAGGAAATGCAAAATGCATGTTACTGCTCTCTTCATAAACTTTTGTCTTGTTTAATATCTAAGAAACTAAAAGTTAAAATATACAAAACAGTAAATTTGCCTGTAGTATTATATGGGTGTGGAACTTGGTCCCTTACATTGAAAGAGAAACATAAATTGAGAGTATTTGAAAATAAGATCCTTAGGAAAATATTTGGACCTAAAAGGGATGAGGAGACAGGTGAGTGAAGAAGGTTACATAATTTAGAACTACATAATTTGTATTCATGTCCAGATATTATTAGAATAATTAAATCAAGAAGACTTAGGTGGGCAGGTTATGTGGCACGAATGGGAGAGGAAAGAGGAGTTCACAGGATTCTTGTTGGGAAACCCGATGGTAAGAGACCTGTAGGAAGACCAAGACGAAGATGGAGGGACAACGTTGAGATGGACCTATAGGAAATCGGTAGGGATGGAAAAGAGTATATAGATCTTGCTCAAGATAGGAACAGATGGAAGGCCTCTGTTGCTGCAGCCATGAACCTTCGGGTTTAAGAAGGCTAGAGAGTTAGTTAGTTACTTAGTTATATTAATTACATGTTACTTGCAAAAAATTTACTTCTATTCACCAATAGATTTCAACAATTTTGTGTTACTATTCCCAAATGTCTGCTTTTATGTAAATGGTTGCAGCCCATTTCTGAAACTGACAGGCAGTTAAAAGCATAGTATTTACAATTATACTAAATTTCAATTTCAAGAAGTTAAATTTTGAACATTCACAGTAATTTTGTAATGCTAGTTTGCCATTTATGAGATATTGCTTGAATTATTGTGATAAGTTGGTCTTAATTTCACATGACATTTATTTTGTCTTTCTAGTTTTCAAGATATCTTTGTGAGGGTTACAGTCTTACATTCAACAGAATTGTATTATGTGAGCGCTGTGATTGGTTGGATATATTTTGTGGCATGGTCTATTTCATTTTATCCACAAATTTATGATAATTGGAAACGAAAAAGGTAAGTGTTTCCTACTTCAAGTTTGATCAGTGCCCGATATGATTCCTTCATTCGAAAATACAATGTCTTTTATGTTTGAGTTTGCCGTGGACTGGCTGCTAGCGAGCATTGCAGTGAGAGGGTGCCTGCCAGCAAACTGGAACCGCTAACTATGTAATGAAATAAACTTTTACAATTACATTGGTAGTTGCAATTAAAATGAGCACGTATTGCCCTGATCAAAAGAAACTGGTCTCCTCTTACAGAATGGAGTTGGAAACACATTACTCCTGTATTCTGATAATGATAATAGAGTGAAGGGAAGGAATGTTCCAGACAAGGTCATCGGTGCCCCAAAACACACAGCCTGAGGTGTGAACAAGACCTGCATGTAAGCTTGTCTCTTGAGAGTTTTCTGTTTGAGGCTGTCAGACATTAACTGGGTAGTTCATGGAAGTATTTTATGTCCCCTCCCCCTCTCTCAGTGTATGTGTGTGTGTATACATGTGTATACACTTGTATTCTTTTAAGATTGACGTATTTTTTATTGAAACTAACGATTAATTGCTGCATGCGAATGTAAATAGTAAAATTCGAGGCGTGATTTGAAGGATAAAACAAGTTGAAGCCATGTTTGTGGTGCTATACCACGAGTAGTTCCTGAGAAGTGACGAACAATAAGATCACAGAGTGCACAGTAGTTTAGCTCACATTTTTTGAATAAAGAATGGTATGCAAATCTATTTCTACAAATGCTTATGTCATTGTGTCCCTGGACTGCATTTTGCAGACTAACGACACACTGATGTCTGACACACAGCCAATATAATCGTGTCATTTTCATAGAAATAATGAAAAAGTACTTTTGTAGTGCTAAACTTTCAATGCCAAATGTTTCAATGTGTTTCACATATGCAATGATGTTTGAAAAATGATGCTTATAAATATGTGTTAAAACATTGTTTTTAAAAAATAAATTACTAGAAGCAAGGATAGTTTTTATTAGTTCTCATTCAAAGTAAATACAGTAACGTACAAGTAAGTTTTTCAATTTATGAGGAGAAACTTGGAAAAACTTGAGGTAACATCTCATGTCTGGTTAGCATAAGAACTCATCAGACATGGATTTTTTTTAAATACGCATAGTTGCTGACCAAGGCACTTTATTAAAACTTAAAAGCACATTACTAGTTTAGTTCTCTGTCTGGGAACACCCTGATATAGGGAAGAAACTTAATGTGTAAAGTGCTTTTAAGTTTTAATAAACTGCCTTGATCAGCAACTTTAGTGTATTTAATGTGGAAACAATTCTTAATCGTGTTACCAATGGATTTTTGTGTGCTTTTCTGAATGGAAATTATTAGTTGGGCATGATTACATATTTAAAAATGGTGAATGGTTTCTTAATCTATTTCTATTGTGGAAAATGTTATGAATTGTACTAAGTAAGGCACCCTATGAATATTGGAATGATGAGGTTTCTATTTTATAAAAATATACTCTATTTTAATATGGTATAATTGGAAAAATCTGTACCTTCTTTTCGTAAAAACTATGTGAGAGCTTGTGTAGAGACGCGGGAGTCAAATAATTATCCTTTCCCCATACTTTTAATTTATCAACTTTGAACCTTGCATACGTAATTTATGATTCCTAGTATTTATTGAGTTTCAAAAACTGATTGTAATTATGTAAAGTGTTATTTTAATGATTAACTCTCCTATTGATTTCTATGTTAGACTTCTGTGCAACTCAATGTTCAATGTTTAATGGTCTTACTATTGACATTAGCAGTTGTCAGGCCCATAACCAGAATTTAATTTCGGGGGAGGTTCATCCCTTATCAGCATGGACATCGCCAGAAATATTTGTAGAGAGGGCTCAGGCCTTTGATAAAACTTGATTAGTACAAGTAATAACAATAATTTTTATTGTTATTTTACAATAATAACTATTATAAGTCATTAAAAATATACCAGTTTCAATCCAAATTTATTGTTATTATTACATAATTGTAATAATAACTGATACTGACTGATACTCGATCCACCGTATCAGTGAATATATAACACAAGAATTGTCCATTATTTTTCTTATATTTTGTACAGTTAGTGTACTGAAAATCTCGGTTATTGTAATTTGTTTATTAACTTTTACACAATCATTCAAAAAAAGACCTTAACAGTTAGTGGTAAATTTTACTCATACAGTTTATATTCTGTGACCTCTCACAAAGAAAACTATAAGATTTGGAACCTGTGGATCCATTTATTCTTTGGATTAAATGGAAAAATATAAAAACATAACCCAGTTCTTCAATTATACACTGAACTTTCTTTCGATGTAATGCAGTTTTTACTGTGGTTATATTTTTTTCTATTATTAACAATAAAAATATTTAAATTAGATATTCGTAAGATTTTGGGGGGCTACAGCCCCCTTAGCCCTCCCCCTGGCTACGTGCCTGGCAGTTCAAGGCTTGATACCTCGTTGGAGTCCATAAATTTCAGTGGTGACCCACCTTCATAGGGACAATTGGGAAGCCAATCTAGTAGCTCTAGCATAGAAAACAAGATAACAGTGGTGATGGAACTCAATATGCTGACCATACATTACTCATTGCCTGGGAGGCCTTGTCCCTCAAGGGACTCTTGAACTATGAAGAGTTTATGTATGTGTTAATGTGAAATTGATTTTTTTTTTTTACAGTGTTGTTGGGCTGAATTTTGATTTTCTGGCTCTAAACATTGTTGGGTTCCTGTTATACTCTCTCTTCAATTGTGGCCTGTATTTTATAGATGAAATAGAGGTAGGTACCTTTTTAACTCTCATTATACAGTGTCCATAAAGTCCTGCAGGAAACTAAAACTCTATAACTCGAAAACTATTAAGTTTCTTAACCAAAAAAAAAATAATTGTGTACTTAACAGCAAAGTTCAATTTTTTTCTTTCTTGCTTGTTAAGGTTCATTGCCAAACCTCCAATTGTGCACCATTCACATCCAAACACTGTTGTAGTCTTTTTGCGAAACTGACAATTGCGTGCTGACTGCTTGTCTGGGATATTCCGAATTACATCACTTATTTTGCCCTTTAGGTTGTCCAGATTATCTGGTTTCTGTGAATACACCTCTGTGTTTACATGTCCCCAAAGCCAGTAATCGCAAGGTGTCAAGTCTGGTGATCTTGCAGGCCAAGGTGTGTTTCCTCTTCGGCCAATCCATCTTGCCTGAAATTGTTCGTTAAGAAATTGCCAAACTGTGGTCCATTGAAACTGCACACCACACATTGACTTTGGGACTACCCCCCGTTTGCACCTCGAACTCATGTGGATTTTCAACCCCCCAAATTCGGCAGTTGTGCTTGTTCACTTTTCCCAACACATGAAACGTGGCCTCATCTGAGAACAGAATCCGAGACAGAAGGTCACCATCACCTTGTAAACAGCTAAGCATTGATTCACAAAATTCCATTCTCATGTCACAGTCTTCGTCTATCAGCTCGTGTACAAATTTTAACTTGTAGGGCTGGGCCTTCAGCTTCTTGTGTAACGTTGACTTCGGTATTCCCAGTTCCAAGAATCTTCATTCAAGCGATTTCATTGAACTCCGGCCCACGCTGTCCTGCGCTGTATGAATCACATCGTCACTCGTTCCTGGCCTTCCACTGCGTGGCAAATCTGACACACTTTCCGTTGCCTTGAACTTTTCATACTATCTCTTCATACTTGTCTGCTGGGGGTGGTTTCCCATACGTTGTTTGGAACTTTCTCCGCACTGAAACTCAAGATTTTAACTCCGCAAACCACAGCACACACTGTGCCTTTTCCTAGATGGACACCTTCTTAAGCCACGTGATTACCAGTGCAAGTGTCCTTGAGGAGTGTGGCCAGAACAAAACTTTAAACTTCCCTTTTTCTCACCCAAAAAAAAAATGTATTCTTAAATGTAACAGTTAAAAAGTTAGTTTTAGTTTTCTGCAGGACTTCATGGACTCCCTGTACTTGGTTTGCAAAATAGTTACGGAGTACTTGAGAACCTTTAGGTATTTATTTTCATATGCAATCAAACATAACATGTGGTGAAGCATAAATATGAAATTTTCATCCATTCCAATACAGAAGCAAATAAATTGTAGAGGGACAACTTTTCTCTGAGACTTCTAAAATCTGCAAAATGTCTTCAATTAGCGATTGCACTTCTTATATCTAAGGTTAAGGTTCTCGATAACACGAGAATTTCCCCATACAATGGCAACTGGGTCGATTGGTTCAGCGGTTCATGTGACCCTCCCTGGCTTTCGACTGAGAAGACAAAAATAGAATTTTAAAGTTTATTCTTTCGCCGAACAGGCTTTAGTAACTTTGAATTGAAATCACAATGGCTGTATATATATTTTTTAACGTCTTATTCCATTAAGGCTAACTTGACTATGAAAATGTATAGAAAAATGCATAATATTATCCGCTGCTTGACTCATGTTCTTTTGTTTTCCTTCCAGCAAGAATACTTCAAACTTCACTCACGAGGACTGAATCCTGTGATGTTAAATGATATTGTGTTTTCATTACATGCATCTTTTGCAACTTTCATAACAATTGTGCAATGCTGTATGTATGAGGTGAGTTTCCACATTAATAGCTTAGCTCTTTGTGATATATTGCAACTTTGCAATTTTTATTTTTAAACTTTCAGATCAGGGTTAATGTGTGTTTACGAAAGGCCATGTGAAATTTTCGTGGAGCCTACATATCATGGAAATTTTGCAAAATGCAACAACATTGTGGGGAGAATTAAATGATTAATCCATGTGGAATTATGAATATTTAAATAAAAAAAACAACATAAAGCAATATTAATATTTCACATTCATGAGTTTTTTGCAGTTCTTAGTGATTCTTCACAGTTGAACTGAAAGTGTAAAACTTAAATAGTGGAACTGCAGTTTTCATGACAACTTTTTTTTGATAATAAATTCTCCATAGTACTGCTTTTAGTCGATGTTCACTTATTTGTCTTAAATACCATAGTGTGCTGGCAGTCAAGGTGGATTGATTTAAATCAGATGATTTTTTTAAAAAAGAAAATCACTGATTTAAATCACTTTAAAGAAATAATTTATATACAGTAATAATGTGCATAAGTATTTTTTAGACATTAGAACCACTTTTAGTGAAAGTACAGTAATCGTGTAAAAAGCATTTATTGGGCTCTAATTAAGGAAACAAAATATATATGTACTGATGGGGTGAAACTCATATGAAAGGAAACGTAATATGTATACTGTAAATCTACTTATATTTCTCGATTTAAAATTCAATAATTTTTATAGGCAAAAATAGCAAACAGTTTGTGTAGAATAATATATTGAAAATACTAATCATGTTAAACCATAAATCATGTCGTTATCATTAAATTGTAAAGAAACATGGCAGCTGATATTTTGCAAACTATCATTAAAAAAATTGCCAAAATTCAGCTACAAAGACTATAAAAATATTTTAATTTACCATTTTATAGCACATCCAGAATGTTTTATTTTCACTGAAAGACAAGTTACTGAATCATTAACACACTCAACAAACATTTCCACAGTATGTTCATACATATACAGTATCAGAAACCGAATAATGTATATTTACATATATTTTTTTATTGGCTTTAATCAAACTGTTCAAATATTTTATAGGGCCGTTTTTTGTTAAAAAAATGAAAATAATCGATCAAAAAAAATCAGATTTAAATTTTAAAAAATCATCAAAAATGATTTTTTAAATAAGAATCATAGTTTTTATCTATCCTGTTGTCAGTCCGAATTGCAAATGAATTTTTCATGTACTTTATCACCTGAAGTTGCTTTAATTTTCTGATTACATTCACTTTTCTGTTTCCAGAGAGCAGACCAAAGGGTGTCAACAACGGCCATGATTATTCTAGGAGTATTTGCCCTGTTCCTGTGCGTAAGTGCAATCTTAGGAGGCACATTTGTTATTTCATGGCTGGATTTCCTGTATTATTGTTCATATGTCAAGCTGGGTATAACATTAATCAAATACATACCTCAGGTAAGTGTGTTTTTAGACTATTTTGACTATATGAACACACAAATTATTCTTTAGTGTTTACGAGGGGTATTGTAAAGTTTTAATTATCACGCTAATGTTATTGAGCTATGTGAATGAATTTTCGTCAGTGTAATCACTGATCCTTGTGTGCATGATGGTGTAAAAATGTTCATAGTATGTTGTGGCGAGGCTCGCAGCGTGATTAAGTTCCTGCATTTGAAAGGTTACAGTGCCTGGCAAATTCATGATGAACAGATGGCTGATTGTCAGTCACATGAACCTGTTGTGATGTGCAAGAGGAATTTCCAAAGTGGCCACATGTCCCTCACAGGCGAGCTAGGAAGTGGACAACTATCACTCACAGATGATGCGGTTACAGTTAAGAAAGTGGAGGATCTCATCCTGGAAGACTGGCGAGTAACTCTTCACATGGTCATGGATGCAAACTGGTCTTAGTTACAGCAGTGTGTGGGGAAATTATTCACGCAGTCTCCTTGCCGACAATGCACCCGCTCACTCATCTCAAGCTGCTACTGTGGAAACAAGGCAATGCAGCTATGAAATTTTGCCGCATCCACTCTATTCTCCCGATCTTACCCCAAGTGACTTTCCTCGTTCCCTAAAATGAAAAATCCCCCTTGGAGTCTGAGATTCGACAACACAAATGATGTCATGCAAGAGGTGGAACATGACTTTCGATGCAATCTGAGGACTTATGTACAATTACCTGTAGAAGGTCAATAAACGCTGGGAGAAATGTGTGCATCTGCATGGTGACTAGGTAGAAAAGTCTTAAGGACCACAGCTTAAAATAAAGTTTGTTTCATTTAGTTCATGGTGCTAATTAAAACTTTAAGATACCCCCTCACTTTTGTTTTACTGTGTGTGTTTACACGTAGTAGAATTGAACACTTTGTGGTGCTGTGGGTATGACAGATAATTTCCTGATCCAAGATATCAGATTTTTGTAATCTGCTTCCTACAAAATTAATTTTGTTACGCATGTAAACATAAAAGCATATTAATGTACACAATCTTTTTGTTCTAATTTCTAGATTTTGTCTTCAAGTTTACGGTTCCTACAAGCATTTTAACACATTGCTTGATGTAACATTTTGGGAAAATACATGTTCTGCATCAGACATTTATTTGTTGTTTCCTCAATATGAAGGGAGCATGTGTATATTTTTCTAAAATGTTACATCAAAAGACATGTCTATAGTTGTTACAGGCATTTATACCACAAGTGGTAGGCTTTAGTTGAAGCAATGTGTACATAAAAGGAGGATTGATTTGCTAGATTTTCAGTTGAAAAAACAATTCATGATTTACTCAGATTTAAAAAGTTAAAAATATCCTTTAAAGTGCACCGTTGTACTATCGTTATTAATTTTTATATCGGTATTAGTAAAATATAATACAGGGTGAGGCAAAAGTCAGGTTACATAAGTGAATGGCTACCATGGTCGCCAGACCTAACACAACTAGATTTTTGCTTGTAGGGACCAAACAAAAAAGCTATTGTGTATGTTGAGAGAAGTAAGTTCAAAGAAAGGAACCCAAGTGAAATTTTCCTGATCACCTTCGCCACACTAGCAGTCGTCGAATTGAAGCATCCATTCAAGCACATGGTGTGCATATTGAACATGTACTGTAACCTGACTTTTGCCCCACTCTATTGACACCTCCCAGATGACAATTGTAACGTAATAGTGGGGTCAAACGTGATTGCACAAGGTATTTAACTGGAAACAGCCATACGGCAATCACAAATGCAAAAGGAAATTTAAGACCCACACTTTATGTTACAAGTTGTATTTTTGTGTCGTACTTCCTGCACGGTGCTGCAGGAGTTTACGGGCGGCACGCACAAGAAGCACGAGACAAAAGCCCTGAAATAAAGAAACTTGTAAATTACGCAAAACGTACACAAAAGGATTTCGAAGGGTCCGACAATGAATAGCAATATGTGCCTTCCCCACTGTAATCAAAGTTTAATGATGGTATTCTCCCAACGTGATCTCCTTTCTCCTCCCCTAACTATTATAAACATATGTTCTCAATATCCGCTTTTTACGTTAACTTCAATTCGGTTTGCGACCAACTTTCGGTCATGCGGGTCTTACTGTCTAGAATATATAACAAATAAAAATTAAGTTACCCCACAATTCAATTAACAAATAGATATATTCATGGTTCCAATTAGATACATTTTTATGAGTACAAACAATCCCAAAATGCAAGAGTTGGGAGCAATTTCAACGAACAATATATTAACAACGGCCCGCGCGACCTGCGCGCTATTTTACCTTCTTGTATAAATTCTCATTCAACTTCAACAAAGCACGCGCAAGCATAAATATACAGACCAGCTTAACAACAATCTTATTTCTTTACTGGCTGACACAATAGAATAATTTGCATGCGGAGATTTGTCCCTCAAAAATAGCATGCATATGCATATTTAGTAAGAATGCCCCCATCTATCTTTACTTAATCAAGAAAATGCCTCTCTTTACTTCAGTTTCACCTGCTGTATTTATTTTACCCTGTTTCTTAGAGCATCGTTAGTGCTACCAAAGTATGGACGGGTTGGCTATTAAACTACAAGAAAAGCAAACTAGGGGAAAACGGTGGGGACCGCGGTCTTCTACTTCCCTTATTGCCAAGTACGAACGTGCGTACATTTAACGTCGCTGAAGCAAGTCTTGAGCAATCGAGAATGATAAGTTTCACTGCCAAGTTTAATGCACTGTCTGCACATATGATATTTTACGGAACGTTCATTAACTAGTTGCCCGCGCTTTATGTAGCATTTACGAATACCAGTTTATGAAAACCACGTTCGCGTAATTTGTATTAAGTTCACACGTGCATTACGCACCTTTTCTTTCTTTTGCCCCTACCAACACGCACTTACCAATATGTACATTGGTTTCAGACACTATCAAAATGTTCACCGTGAAAACAAGGGCAAAGGGGGCTAAAAGGAATGGAGGAGAAACTATAGTTTTTCTCGTAGTTTCCCTTATTTCAAAGTTCCGTGAAAATGAAAGTGAGTAATCAAATTTCAGCGGCGAACGGCGAAGAAAAAAATATAATCATATTCCCATATCACGGTCAAGAGTTGTTTTGTACGTACCTCACCACTAATGTTCAATGCATGTAAAAATGCAACGCCATCCTTCCACTTAGACCACAATACTCATTTAACTGGCTTCTCCCCGTTAGCGGCTGGCGTGGCAGGCTTCACTTCAACAGGCAGTGGTTGGGTACTATCTCTTGCCGGCGAGGACTAGATGTCGTGCACAAGAACAGGCGTGAGCCGTTCGCAGCGGGTATACGAGATGGAGAGCGAGGGACGAACTGCCTGCCCGGTGCTGCAGTATTTTACGAGCAAGCCTGTGCGGCAAAAATCACCACTAGAGGCAGCACTTGAGAGTCATCGTGAGGAGGAACGCCCTCCGATGCTAAAAATTGAAAGTCACTTTTCTTCAATTTTTAAATATGTAAGGTTTGTAAATACAAAAGTAAGGCAAACGTTACACAATACTTAAATGAAATGCAAGATATTGGTAGATATATCTCATAATGATGAAATAAAGCACATATCATTTTCGTTACTCTGTATATCAAAATTTTATTTACAGGCCTACATGAATTACAAAAGAAAGAGCACAGTGGGGTGGAGTATAGGGAATATATTTCTTGATTTCACGGGAGGAATGCTGAGTATGCTTCAGATGATCCTTAATGCTTACAACTATAGTGAGTATTTAGTTTTGTTTTACCTTGATACAGTGTAAAGTCATGGACAAATTAATTACTGAAAAGTATGATTAAAGTGTCTATCCATGTCAACTTGATGTGTTACTACGAGAGTTACAGATTTACAATTTGATGTAGTGAAAAGTTATCAAAACATTATATTTACATTCCATTGTGTGAGAACCAGTGTGATGTAACTTGAATTTATCAAATTTACAGGAAAGAGGAATATGCCTCTCTTAAAAAAGTGTGTCTGTAAATTGGAGATACGGGACTCCAGCTTACTGCTATGGATTAAAAGTGGAGGTATGTTGATCTGACTCCAAAGAGAGCTCAGAGGAGTTTATTTGAACAAAACTGAAAACTGCATTTTTGGAGATACAGTAATTGAAGAGAACTTCCCAAAGTAAAGGCAGTCAACCACTGAAGAAATTGTTTCCCACAGACTTTGTACTGTATTAGTGTATTTAGACCTATGCCCTATAAGTACACCATAATAAACGTGTTATGTTGCTATAAACTGAGTTTTAATGCACTTTCTACTGTCCTTTTAGGTTATTTCAGGTAATCCGGACTTTATTAAACCGGTCAACTTATTCCCTCATTAGTCCGGATTAACGAGGTTTTACTGTATATTCCTCTGGTTCTCATGACGATTTATGTACAATTATAATGCTCTCATAATTTTATTGATTTGTTCATGTTTATATTTTATATGATCTTAGTTCTATAGCTGAGCTGGTATCACTTTGAACCAGTACTGATATCAATGCTGACACACTTACGATTGCCATCAATATATGTATATATATATATGGAAATTATAAGAAATCATAGTAGTTGGGATATTTATCAGTTTTAATATCTAACTTTTCTACTACTGGAATTGTATCATCTACCAAAGTTTTGTTTAAAAGTATGTATAGCCTCACATGAGAGACCCATTTAATCATAAAATTTGTTTCTCCGAACAATGCTTTTGCATAAATGGTGAAAGCTATGCATTTTGCATAATTTTCAGGATATTCTGACTCCTGAACAGGATTGGCTTGTAATGGTTATTAAAAAGATTTCAATCGATACTCCACTGGTATAGCCCTACCCAGTCCAATCATTAAGTAGATATCTATTGCATCTGAAAATAATATGGTAGTTGCTAGTTAACGTAACCTGAAGATTAGTACCAGTGAATTTTCAGCCCCTCTTGGTGGTGCAGTGGAAACAGTGTTGCCTTGTAATCAAGGGGTCCTGGGTTAGATTCCTGGTGGAGACACATTGCACAGTGGTTCAAATCCTACCTTAAACTGTAGGTCCAATTCCGATTAGCTTATCTGAACATAGTTTATTGAGGTCTTTGAGTACTAGTGTGTACTCCTAGTGTAGATATTGGGTGCCTTGTGTCAACTTTCTTTTCAATGTGTTGATTTCAGCCTACATACATATAAAGTTCTGGCTCCTTTTGAGTCGGGATTTAGACCTAATCACAGCACTAGCACCTCCTCGTCTCTCTCTATCCCCATCCACAGATCAAACTTCTTCTCCAACTCTTTCTCTGTATCCGCTGTAAAGCTGTGGAACCAGTTGCCAGACAGCATTAGAGCAGTAAGCTCAGTCGCTTCCTTTAGCAGACGTGTTTGCCACTCTCTTCAGAATAGTTGTTAGATCTTCCCCTGTCAAGCAGACTAAAGGGCATGTGCAAGTGAATGAAGTCTTAAAATACCTTGCAGTTAAATACAATTTTAAATTTTGTATTCCATATTTTGCATTTTGTCTATTACATATTTTGTATTTTGTGTGCTATATTCAGTACATTAAGATTTGTGTGTATGAGTATAGTGTGTGTGTGTGGACATAGGTGAAATGACTAAATGTATTTTGTGTTTAATATAATAATGTATTCTGTATAATTTTATGTGTATTGTTGAGTGGAAGAAAAGGCTTTGTAGAGCTTTAACTCGACCATTTAAAACAAGGCGTTCATAATAATTTATTTATTAACATTTATTTGCCCATGGTTTGTAAGGCCAATTAGTGCAATTTTTATTTCTTTATTTTCAGATGACTGGGAGTCAATATTTGGAGACCCAACCAAATTTGGCTTAGGTTTATTTTCTGTAGTATTTGACATCTTCTTTATGATTCAACACTACGTGCTGTATGGGTATGTATATCAGAAAAACATTTATTCTACAATTTTGTTATGTTCATTGTGCATGCTTTCTCTCATTCATGAGCATTGTTTTGAAAATATGGCGAGCATTTTATGTGAATTTTGTTCAAACATTCTTCAGATCTTGTTGCACTGAAAATAATATACAGTAGTGGCATTAATTCTGGACACTTTTAGTAAAATATAATTTTTTTAAAAAAAATCTCGAATGTAAAAACTATATTCTGTATAGAAATATTAAACAAGTTTTAAATGACATCATTTAGTAACTTCAATAATTGCATCTGAGTGCAGCATTGTAGTCTATTATTGTTATTGTTATCTTTAACCAACAGAACGCTTGTGTGCAATTGATGTATAGTAGGTCAACTTGGAGCATCATTGTTGTAGATTGTTCAGTAGCTTCAAGAATTTCATCTTAGTGCAGCATTGTTCTCTGATTATTGGTATTTTCTGTATTGTACTGTGGGTTAAGTGTGAGCTTCATTGTTTGTAGCAGTTGGAAGTTGACCTACTATACAACAATCGCACACAAGCGTTCTGTTCGTTCAAAATAACAATAACAATTATAATCAGACTACAATGCTGCACTCAGATGCAATTATTGAAGTTACTGAATGATGTCATTTAAACTTGTTTAATATTTATATATAGAATATAGTTTCTACATTCGAGATTTTTAAAAAAATAACATTTTACTAAACGTGTCCAGAATTAATGCCACTACTGTAGCTTATATATTCTGTATGTCGCTGCAAAATTAACTTTTTAAAGTTCTCATCTTGAAAAACTGGAGAAGGCAAGGTGCACTTCTCAGCGTAAGTACATGAGACCTTTGAGTTTAATTTACTGGGTTAAAATTGCATGACTGAAATTGTGAGACACCAAAAAGTAGCTTAAAAAACAATTCTTTTTTAAAAAAGCAGACTTAAGGGAATGACTCATGTTGAAACCAGGGTTGCTACGCATCTGGAAAACCTGGAAAACAGGGAAGTGTTAGGGAATTTGGCTTGTCAGGGAAAAATCAGGGAAATGTCAGGGAATTTTGCAAATCGTCTGGAATTTACGTTCATTTTGGATTCTGCAAGAATAAAAGTTGCAAAATGAACAAGCAGTTCACTTGCCCTTCTGGATCCGGTTCTTGTATTCCACTCCCAAAGAAGATTCAATTTAGAAACTTGTTTCTTTCGTTCTTATGATTCTCAGTCTTGTGCAAAATTATGGTTCCTTCGAATTTCTGTAATAATTTTTTACTTTTATAATACTAGATATTAGAAGGAATATCAAAGTAAAACTTGCAGTCCAGATATCTGATTGATAACTAAAGTTCTTTTACAATATGATCATAATTATTGGAAAGGTTGATGAAGATGAGGTTATCGTCTTATTATCTTAGTCTTGTTGGCATTTCCTATAGAATTCCTATATGCAACTAAAATTTCTCCAGATGCTGTGCACTTATAAATGTAAGCAAAAAAGCAGCATTTTCTACGACATTATGAATCCATCAGAAAATGAAAAATTGTGTATTTTCATGCAGATTGTAATTGTACATTTTACTCTTCAAATCTTCACATTTTCTTGTGTGTGAAGAATGAAATTTGCTAAAAAAAAGTTTTGAAAGTGAATATTCATAATATTTAGTGGATTACAGATCATATATTTAATTGAAAAAAAAAGACAAGGTTCAAAAGCAAAAATCATGATGATAAACATGTCTGGAAAAGTTTAATTTTTGGACTGGAAAACCTGGAAATCTCGGGAGAATTTCATAATCAAAAAATCGTAGCAACCCTGAATAAGGTACTGATCTAAAATTTACCACACTGGTAACCATATTCTACCAAAATGGAAATGTTCCGTGAATAACATGAATAGCTCATTCAACATCATTGTGTATGTGACCAGGGACTGCAGTTTATTGTACAGAAATTGTGCATTTACTTAGACATTGTGGATCCAGAAGTTGCAGTTGGGAGGGGTGAATTTCAGTCAGGTACCTTACCTTATCTATAATCAATTCTAGCCTATGCTTGCACTGTTTTATATAAGTGAGTTGGGAACCAACCTGACTTCCATGCTCTAGATTTTAAGAGTTTTTTATTAATAAAAAATAGGACTTTGGGGCTGGAATAGAGTGTTTTTATTGTATGTTATCACAGTTCTATTCATGGGGGCTATTCACCCAATGTTTACATTTCTGTGCTTCCTTGGTGCGAACTTTACTTCCGGTTTTGAATAGAATGACATAGTGTCTTAAGAAAAGGCGACAATCATTGTGTGGCTTTTGGTTACAACACGAGGTTGGGAACGAATATTTTATCTCTGGTATCTATGCATAGTTTTCAGACAGATCCGATAATTAAAAATCAATGAATTCAGGCAGTAAAGCGAAATGACTGGACACAAACACGAGGGAATTGGCTCTATAGTCGACACTACATCACAGAGTAATTCAAATGAAAATATTTTACGTGTTTCGAAAATCATAATTGTCTAACGCACATGTATTGACTATATTTAAAAATTGAAACTGTTTATAATCCTGAATTCCAAAAAATATAATTTTATAATTTAATGTAATCAATGTAAACTTTATTAGTATTTATTACTAACTTCTAATGTCTTTCCTTGAACAACACTTGCAAAAGTTAAATAATAAAATACAATAACTGTGCATTTCAGTATTGCTGGACCCTGTGGCCGAGTGGTTAGCACATCGCGCTGCGATGCCAAGGTCCCAGGTTCGAATCCCGCTCGGGCTTGGTTGTTTGTGAATTTCCAATTTCATCAATTTCATCATTTCATCAATTATTCCCATCTTCGCAAATTAGCCAAGAGGCACAAAACGCGAAGTAAAATAAACTAAATCAAACAAACAAACATTTCAGTATTGTAACTGTTGTGCTGGATATGCACTCGAATAGCATTAATAAATAAATAATAACAAATTTAGAATAAAATTTATTTCATTAGTTTAGTAATTATTTATTGTATAACATTTATAACAGTTGTAATTATTATTTCTACTATTCTACTTTTATTACTGGTCTTTACCCCCTACAAAAATTTCTGACGATGCCCTCTCTAAACTATATGATAAAATTAAAGGGGCTGTGTTTGACTACACAATGTCGAAAATTGTACATTTTACTGTTGTAAAATTGAAGTATTTCAATGTTTATAATTTATGTAAGCTTCATTTCAACCTGCAGAAGTCTTAACACGAAACTGTTGGTAGAAGATCAACATTGTCTTGGAGAAGACTACTATTTTTCCATAAATCTTCTTTCAAAGAATCCGGGAAGTTGCCAATCTTTTCTAGGTACCTTTGTTTCTCTATATCACTCAAAAAATTTTAAGTGATCCATTTTGTTTCCGATCTTTTATAAGAAAATAAGCTTGGAGACGATCTGTATTCCTTCCACTTGTTTACGTTGGAAAATTGCCCAAACTGGAAATTCTTTCCCTGCCATCTATAATTGAATTGTCTGATCGATTATTTTTTGTTTACTCAGGAATAAACCTCATTGCCACAGTAAACTGAACAATCAGATATGTGGGGTAAAGTGGATATATAAAGAAAACAAAAACTTATTCCGTCAAGGTTCCTCTGGTTTGATCTCCTTTGGAGACATATTTGAATCCAAATTTAAACTGCAAGTACAGTTTCGATTAGCCTATTGTGAGCACAAAGTGAGCTTAAATCAAACTTTAAAAACTATTCTCGATCCTGTTAAACACTTTGATATAAGACAGATCATTTGCGTCTTCAAAATATTAAGCATGATAATATATCTAAAAACCTGGCAGTTGAGAGGGGCGATTACTCTCCCCAAGGATCGTCACCTGACTTAGACATTTTTTTATGAAAAGAAGACAACAATGACAGAGTTTTGCACTAAATGACAGGTTATTTGTAGAAATATCAGGCTAGAGATTGTGTATGTACTTGTTGCTTGCATTTGGTTTTCTGTAGACAGTGGTTATGAATTTGTTAAGTGCACGGCTGATTGTGATGTCCAGGAAGTTGATCTTACCATGTTCCTCTTGTTCTACGGTGAAGTTGAGCCTGGGATGGATGCTATTTAATTTGTTCGCTAGGAGGTTGAGTTCCTGTGCCTTTTTGTATATGACTATTGTGTCGTCCGCGTACCTTCCATATCGGATGTATTGCAGTTCTGGAGTGTGAAGTATCTCTTTTTCAGCCAGGTGCATGACAATGTTTGCTAAAGGAGCTGATAGCGGATTGCCCATCGCAAGGCTCTCGTACTGTTTGTAGAATTTATCCTCAAACTGAAAGTAGTTGTGTTTTAAACAAACTTCCAACAGCCTGGTTGTTTCTTGTACCTCTAGAGCAGGTTTATTGTCAGCCATCTTTCAACTGAAAGCAGAGCTGGGTCTATGGGGATTGAATTGTACATATCTACGTACTATGTCAATGCTGGCTAATTTTGCGCTGTCAGCTTGTACTATTGAAGTCACGAGATTTTTAGCATCAGCACTGTTGCGGAACACATATGTTAGTTTGTGGTTGAACTGAGATATTTTGTTTTTAAGCCAGTTTGATAGGTGGACTGTGGGGTGATTGAAGCCAGCTAGAAGAAAGTAGGCCATATTTCCATGCTGAGTCCTCCAGTCCACTGTTAGCACATGATGGAAAATTCCACTTGGTACAGGGAAGTTCAAAGACAATATTAGATCAAAACAGATATTATAAGAAAACTGCAGGGAAATTTGCAGATATGAATCTCATGTTGAAGGTTAATTTTTTAAAGGGTCTTTCATTAAGAGTGATATTTTTTAAAATTTGAAAAAAATATAAACCACTCAACATATCAAAGTAAATTGTGCTTTATTTTGAAGCTTAGACATTGCAATTATGTTCTGAACAAAATATCGTTCAAATGTTTACCACGGCTTTTAACACACTGACGCACACGATGGCTCCAATTATTAATCACTCTGTCCAACATTAGTGGCGTTATGTCTGCGATAGCCTGACGAATGTTCGCCTCCAAATGTTCCAAAGTTCGTGGCTTGTCAGCATAGACCTGGGCTTTGATGTAGCCCCAAAGAAAAAAAAATCCATGTGTGTTAAATCACACGACAGTGGCGGCCAATTCACACATCCACGTCTTGAGATGATCCGGTCGCCAAACTTCTCCCTCAGCAAATCGAGCGTAACATCAGCCGTGTGGCACGTAGCGCCATCCTGCAGGAACCACATGTTTTCAATATCTATGGTCTCAAGTTCTAGCCACAGAAATTCGCTTAACATAGATCTGTAGCGGTTGCCATTGACGGTAACGGTTCTTCTCTCATCATCTCGAAGAAATAAGTTCCAGTGACACCGCCACGCCATAAACCGCACCACACATTGAGTTTTTCTGAATGCAATGGTACCTCATGAACCACTTGTGGGTTCTTCTCGCTCCAATAACGACAATTTTGCATATTGACGAAGCCACTAAGACAAAAATGCACCTCGTCTGAGAAGATGATTTTTCCACTGAAATCAGGATCAGCTTCCAACTGCTACGGCCCAATCAGCAAACTCACGATGCAATCTGCGATCGTTTGGCTTCAACTCTTGAGTCAATACAACTTTGTATGGATGCAGGCCCAAATCCTTTCGCAAGATTCGCCAAGTTGATGTCTCAGATAGCCGCAAACGTTGAGATCGTCTTGACACTGACACATTCAGCTCTTCTGGCCGCTACTGCTGCGATATTGTCCTCACTTCGTGCTTGACGTTGTCTTCTTGGTGGCTTCTGGTCGTGTAGAGTGAAATCCCGCTCAAACTTGGCAACAGTGCGGCGTATAGCCTGAATAGAGAAACGGTGATGGCAACCCAATTCTCTGGTGAACAAACGATGAGCACCCACAACTGAGCTGCCACTGTGGTAAAAAAAAATTAATGATTTCTAAACGTTCAGGAAGCGTGAGTCGCTGCATGATGAAACTGCAAATTGTGCTGGATATTTTCACACCTGGAAGCACACAAAAAAATATTAGAAACTAGAAATTACAATTTTAAAAAGTATCACTCTTAATGAAAGACCCTTTACAATGTAAAAACTATTATTTCTTCCATGAGAAAATATTAGAACTATTCTAATAACACAGCTAGTTAAAATTTAATAGTAATATTGCCATCAAAATTTCCACATTCAGTGTTGTTAATATGAAGGATATGTTATTAATAATTCTTTTTTCACAATGTCTCCTTACTCATTCATATATTTAATTGCTAAATCTGACACTTTTTCTGTCTATGAACACTGATAACAGAAATAATAACAATAATAATTTTGGGATCATTGAGATGAAGATAAAATTTTTAAGTAAGATTTACCTTTCTCGTACCTCCCCTCCAGTACATTTTTTCAATTCATGGAGTGGGAGTGAGAACTCATTGTACACCACGTTGTATATGCTGTGGTTCATTTACGTAATGCTTGTGATGTTTATTCATACTTGAGGTAATTTCAATTTTTAATATGTTTATGCCTATCACTTCCTTTAAATGAAGTAAAATACTTTCTTCCTATATTTTGATTACGAAAAAGAGAAAACCGAAATGTTTTTCATACTTTGTTAGGGTGGCTACTCACCGGAAGTTCCTTGAATTCTGGGAATTGTGTGTGAATTCTGCATGCATTTTTTTCTATGGAGACATGAAAAATTGCAACTTTTATTAATACAATTCCCATTGAATTTATACATATTTATAATTGTCCCAAGGCAAGTTTTTCAGAGTAGATTTGGATCCAGTCCCAGTTATTTAGCCTTAATGTGCATAAAGTGAACTTAAAACAACAAATAAATCAATCAGAGTAATTTTATTTTTATCAACGAAGGAAAAGTAAGGTGCATGGAAATTAAAACAATTCTCTCAATCAGTTTACTTTGTTAGTGCCATTTGCAGAACAATCTATCTGACAGACTGAAGATTATTGCAAGATAAGATATTTTGAAGTTGATTAGGTAATATTTGTTTGAATTTCTAACAATTTTTCGTAACATTTGTGACTTGTGTATGTAGATGTATTTTGAGTCTGAGTATGTGAAGTGGCAAATCTAAACTAAACTTTGCACCTTAAATTAAATAAATATATATACGTTTTAATTGAATTGGATTAGAATATTTGGATGCAGACCCTTTATATTGATACTGTATTTGTGTGTGTGTTGGTGGATTGTGATAGGCAGTAATAGGTAAGGTTGAAATAGAGAAAACATCTGCTTGTTGCCTTGAAGTTTTGGAAAGTTTGCCTTGAAAACCGGGAATTATACTTGAATTTTATCACCATCCTAGAGTGGCCACCCTGTATGTTTTCTCATGACCAGGAAGGTGTAGTTATTGATAAGAACCAATTAATTTAATGAAATTCATATTGCTGATTACACACTGTACACTTTGAAATAAGGGCCAGGGGCGCCGACTTGTCAAAATTATTGGGGGGGCTCTGATCACTGAAATAAATTAATGAATGACTCACTCTCTCCCTTTTTTTAAAATTTTGGCCTCAGTGTTCGGAATCTCGTAAAAGCCCATGAATTCCTCAAAAATATCAAAATTTTCATTCACAGTTCCAATGCAGAATGTCAATTGTTCACATTCGCGACTTTTAATATCTGCTACCACGGAGCGCAAAACAGATTTCCCTAATATATCAATGATCTCGTTCTGAATGTCATGTGAGAGCCATTTGTAGCCTGAACGTCCCATCCACTCCCCTAGTTCATGCACATCGTCTTTTAAAACTCTTTAGTGAAAATGTTTGTTAACAATACTCATAATTATAAGGGAGGTTATCTAAGTGTCCCCCTCCGATATCCATGAAACTTGGCAGGTGTATAGAGGGGGCCAAAGGAAGAAATACGTGTTTTTTTGTTTCGGCTCAAAAACTGTTTTAGGGGGCAACAAATTGAAGTGGGGATCTGACCCCGAAACCACGTAAATCTGGCATAGGAAGAACACGCACATATAATTGGAACACACACAGCACAGAACTGTAGGATTGTCGATACCAAACGCAGTGCAATTGTAGAGAGATGCTGAATTCATAGACACCGTTGTTCCCGGATAGGCATGGGCATAACAATAGACGGACCAGAGCAGGGCAACGGAGCGTGGTTAGCCGAAACAAAACGTATTTCTTCCTTTGGATCCCTCTATAAACCTGCCAAGTTTCATGAAAATCGGAGGGGGACACAGGGGTCAGATCTCCGCTTCAATGTGTCCTCATCTTGATATTTGAGGGGGGGTTGCCCCCTAAACCAGTTTTTTAGCCGAAACAAAAAGACACGTATTTCTTGCTTTGGGCCCCACTATACACCTGCCAAGTTTCATGGAAATCGGAGGGGGACACGGGTCAGATCCCCACTTCAATTTGTCCTCATCTTGACATTTGAGGGGGGTTTGCCCCTAAACCCGTTTTTTAGCCGAAACTAAAAAAAAACCGTATTTCTTCTTTTGGGCCCCTCTATAGACCTGCCACGTTTCATGGAAATCGGAGGGGGACACTTAGATAACCTCCCTCATGTGTTTTGCTGTCTCTGGTCATAGCCCGCCCCCAAAGTTGATGATTTAGCGGTCTCAGCCCCCCAGCGTTGATGGTCTAGAATATTTCAAATGTGTATTTAAAGTTAAATTCATGGAGCACAATTCAGAGTAAACTTTACAAGAGAAGCAAAGTAATACATTAGATCCTCTTAAGCAAATTATTTGGGGGGGGGGGCTCTGACCCCATATCGTTAACATTGGGGGGGCTCGAGCCCCCCCAAGCCCCATGGAGTCGGCGCCTATGATAAGGGCTAATGTGTTGATTTGTTTTGTTACCTTGCTTTTCTGCCACTATTGCAGGGTGGCTACTCACAGGGAATTCCTCGAATTCCAGGAATTATGCGTGAATTGTTGGCTCCGGGAATTATGCGTGAATTCTACGTGAATTTTTCTCTGTAGACGTGAAAAATTGCAATTTTTATTAATCTAAATTCCATTGAATTTATTCATATTTATTAATACCCTGAGGCAAGTTTTTCACAGTTCAACTTTTATTTCTATCGAGGAAGAAAAAGAAAAGAATGTGCGTGGAAAATGAAAAAGAATTCTCTCAACTCTCAATCAGTTTGCTTTGTTACTGTCCTTTGCAGAACAATCTGTGTGCAAGATGATATATCTTGAAGTTCATTAGGTAAATTTGAGTTTGAAATTCTTATACAATTTACAACTTTTCGTTGATTAATATATTCCGTAACATTTGTGACTTGTGATCTATGTCAAGTGTGAGTATATAAAATAGGAAATATAAAATCCCTTAAATTAAATATTTTAAACGTATATACAATTTAATTGAATTGAATTAGAATTTTTGGATACATTGGAATTGCACAGACCCTTTATATCTTTAATATATTTGCGTGTGTGTGTGTGGGTGGTGAGAGGCAGTAATAGGTAAGGTTGAAATAGAGCAAACATCTGCTTGTACCCTTGAATTTTTGGAAAGTTCACCTTGAAAACTGGGAATTATACTTGAATTTAACATGGTCCTAGAGTGACCACCCTGTATTATCTAATGTGAAGATAAGGGTGAATGGTAATGAGATGGATGAACGAACACAAACACAAATGGACAGCACAAAGCACAAGCCCCACACGTGATTATACTGGTCATGGGTCCATGTTAGTTTGGAAATTACAGTGTAGGGTATACTATGTGAAATTGAGTTTGATATTTGGGTGTCTTGAGAAACGGTTACCCTTTATACCCTGTCAGTTCAAATAGAATTACCAATAGGGCTAACGTCTTTCTGGAATCCACGAATGCCAATTGGCACTTCTGGAGAGTCCACATGACCTGAGAATTGTTAAATCTATATCCTAACATTGTCATAATAATGGCTTTCATGAATCCGTGATAGATATTGTGTTATTTTCTATGAATTAGAAGCATATTTCTGACTCATATTCTGACATACATAAATCTTCTAAAAACCTTTAATTGCAACAATATGCAATTGGTATAGATGTTAAGAGTGAATGGGCAAAAATATTAGTATTAATAGCCCGATCAAGAATGCACTATTACAGTGGTGGCTGCTTTGTCAACTTTTAACAGTGAATCAATGTTTTTAATTTCCTGATGATGGTGGTAGGTGCTATAAAAGTATAATAATTCCAAGAAATCCAGAGACATGTGATATGATTGATTGATTTTATTTTTTAAATGTTGTTTCTCATTGTTGCAAAACATTCTTGCCAAACAGTTCCTGTATAACCAAATACTATGCATGCCAAATCAGTGAAAGTAGTGTTGTGTGCTAAATGTGTAGCTAGGTGTATTTTGTGCTTCTCATGACAGATATGTACTAACAATGATAGTATAATTCTATAGTGCACTTTTGATTTACTTTAGATGTATGTAGTTATGTGTAATGTATGCTTGTTAACGCTATGCATTTTTCTGTTTCAGTGGCCAAGGTCGCATGTATCTACTAAACAAATGATAGTAGTAATGTTCCTTAACTAACATTTACCTGCTATGACTCCCAAGCCTATTAAAAGTAGCTAATTTTTATAGCTTCTATGTAAGACATTTTTAAAAAAGATAATGGTTATGTGATAAAATATATTTTTGAAATACCATTGTAAGGTGTCAACTACCTCTTTGCGATAATAGCTTGCAGGCTTAGCTTTCTATTGTAATGAAAGACGTAATAATTTATTGATAGTTTTAAGTAGACATGATTCATAGTGGATGGATGTTGATGTAACTAACAAATGTGTGTCTGCCTTCAAACACTAATGCCTTTGTGAATTCACTGCCACGATGGTTGCTTTGTGCACTAGCTAGCACTAATGAATTTGGTTTGCACACATTGATTTTTTTCTGACGTGTGATATTTAAAACTATTCCTCTGAAATAGGGCCCATCGTCGATACGATTTAGCCGGTGGTGACTCGGAGTTAGTCTGAGTCGAGAGATGAAGAAGTTTGATCGGTTTTCTTGCATGAAGACATTTGTTAAGGTTCGAAGCAATAATCCGCCTTGAGCATGCGAGGATAGATAGATCTTACCTTGCATTCAAGTGTCCTTTCTATAACATGACGAACATTTCATGAACATAGCCATACAACTTTGTTATTTATTGTACAGAGTGTCCACTAGAAAATTGAGAAATTTGTAG
Source organism: Lepisma saccharinum (assembly GCF_977018435.1). NCBI lineage: Eukaryota > Metazoa > Arthropoda > Insecta > Zygentoma > Lepismatidae > Lepisma > Lepisma saccharinum. The sequence continues at coordinate 78,372,253 of NC_139229.1, read as the reverse complement.
GAACTTTATGAGTTGTGGGTAGCAGTAAAGGAGAAGTAGTTTTCACTTCAAAATGATCACCATGTGTAAGTGATAGTGATGTAGTAGTAATATAACTACCAGCTTGGATCGGTTCATTTGTTACTAAAACTAAAATTTACTTTTATCTCCTTCCAAGAATCATTACATTAGAATTGTACATTTGTTGCTCACACTGGTCTTTCCTGCATTTGCATGTGAATTTACGATAGGTATAGTAAATAATTAATGTGAAAAGAATGTTTTTCCATATTTTGTAGTGGGCACTCTTTGTGTGTTGAGAAAAGTGTTATAACAAATAATTTTTTATGTAATAATTTGCACTTTCAATATATTTCCCTTTAAAAGGTGAGAAGACAAATCGTAGAATTGTGTAGTAATTTTTAGTATCGGTTTTCAGTAAATTCAGTAAATAACCAATTTGAAAAGCTGTGATCTTACTGTTGTTGAATTGTCGCATTCCATGTAAGTAGAAAACTATATAATGTAGATGATGTATACTTTAAAACATGTTGTATTAGATGCTACTCTGTTTCATGATTGCAGCAAACTATTAGAACAAAAGGTTTGCAGCAACTTCTAGGAATTAACCAAGTCATGTGTGAGAATTATTTTCTTCCATATTAGTAATATGTAGGAAAGCATTTAACTTTATACCAAAGATGATAAAATCACGAATTTTAATCTTATTTTTGTTAAATGTTTTAAAGTTTTATATATATATTTTAAAACTTAATTCAGACATTATTTTAATGATCATATTTTTTTACATATGTGAATTCTGGCAATGTAAAAGATTGCTGGTTTAAGTTTAAATGTAAGGTTATTCCAAAGAAGGACCAGTTTTCCGGTTTCTTTATTTTATGCCTGTGTAAATGTATTTATTTCACCTCTTTCAAACAGTGGAGTGTGTGTTTGAAACGTAACTAAACGAGAGTGATTTTTATGTTTGTAGAAACGTAGCTATAATAATATAAATTGTTTGGAATAAATGTACTTTTTGTGCAAAATTAGTTTCTCAGACCCATTAAAATTACATGAAAAATACAATAATTAAAGAGATGAAGGAATCTGCTTCTTCATGATATGTTGACCATTTTAATATCAGATCGGGACACTTATCATTTATCAGTAGTGGTAAATTACGCAGGGTTTGGCTATACAACACTGCTAACTTTTCTTAGTAAAGTTTTACTCATTGAAGCTTCATTCCAAAACTGTTGGCTCTCAAAAAATGGCATTTTCTAACTTGTATGTATGAAACCATGCAACAGAGATTCACTGTTGCCACTGGGATTGATTTTTTTTGTCTGATAAGATACTAAAAGTGATAGTACACTATGGCAACAGGTACCTTGAAACTGCTTGTCTTCCTCTTTCCCCTCAGCTTATACATTTATTCAGTGGCGGAGCGTGACCTTTCCAACAGTGTAAGCCTAGCATGATGAAGGCTTGTTTATTTTTGGGCTGGGTCAGTGATTTATCCACAATCATCAATCCCTCCCCCATTTTTTCAGAACACTTCCCTGAAATTTTTCACAAAACCCTAATTTTGGCACTAAATTTAACCTTACACCCTTTAAAAACGAAGTTACACTAAATCAGATTAAATATTCTGGATAAATCCCTGAGCCTGGTGTTTTCTTTGCTAGGCTGTATATCTCCTACATTTCAACTGATAATTACGTCAGTTTTATTCCTATCACAATGAGTAACGTAACCATAAAAAAATGCAATGTTAGATAAAATGAAGAAAAATGATAAAAGAAACTAAAACAGAAAGAAACAGAAAAGTGCTGAATACTTTTTACAACCGCTGCATAACCAAGTATCAGCTCGTACCATGAATCACAAAATCGGGGCACTTTATTTTTCGTTTCTGTTACCGTGCCTGCTAGAGAGGTGGTGGGTGGGCCTACCTACATCCACAAGTTTCTTCTTGGCAGCAAAATCCTTGCTGGACAACGGCGTCTTCAACAAGTTCTCCACCCCACCGCACAATCATACTCGTTTTCTTTCATAATGCAGTTTTTGTTGTTCACTATAACACTACAGCAGAGGAATGACAGCCAATGGATGGAAGTCGCAAAGAAATACCGCGAGACTTTAACCATGCACACAACACATGAAAGGGGACACAAAAACAAATCACATCCAGAAGCGGTCACTGCTCAATGCACTGATGTTTCGGACTCGAGGGGAATATCCCTTTCGGACATAAATAAATGCCCTTTCTTGCCTTAAAATTCCCTTATGTTTCGTAAAAAAAGAAAGACAAAATAAAATATGAAAGAAATGCTCGCTAATTCTGAGGATTTATCCAGAAATTTCTGTGAAAGGAAATGTAAGTGCTATCTAAGGGTAGTGTAAAAGAAAATCCTGCACCTGAAAGACCATAATCAGCCATTTCGTACGTTGTTCGAAGAGTGTTTAAACCACGAACTATGTAATTAATAATATTTTGTTCACATTTGACATGAGATTTGTAAAACTGGTTCAATATTCAGTTTTAATTAAACAATTTAATTTTTGGAAAAGTTATTGCACTTGTTAGCTCAATTACTACCAGCTGAGTTCGAATATAAACAAAAAACAGAAATCTTAATATTTCCAATGTTTGTGCTCTCCTACAAGCGAAAAACAGAAACAAGCGTTTGTATATCTAATTTTCCCGTTTCTCGCTCATTTTTAGATGTTTCTCCTTTTTCCCCTTCCTGTTAGTTTTTTGCTTCAGAATTCCCTGTTCCCGGAAAAAACCTCCTAGAAACACCACTGGCTCAAATTTCCTTTGCAGCCAACCATTCATTCATACCCGACAACGCTGGAGAACCCTCCTCTTGCAGGACCTGGGTCTCGCTCGCGCGTGTTCACGGTTAGCCAGTGAAGCCAACCCAAGCATAATGGTGCTAAATCTCGCACAAGTTTCAAAAGTCATTTGGAAGTTGGGGATATAAATTAAACAAGTGGGCCGCTGTTCGTGGTAGTTGAATTTTCTCAAACTTTTCACGTATGACGTCGAACTCATCCCGTTGGTTGAACCATTCGAATTTATATTTATTTCTTGTTACAAATAAATATTAATAATATGTAGATCGCAGAACAATTTAGTAGTATGTAGCATAATTATGGAGTTTAAACGAGACCATGGATGTCCAGAAGGGGCAAGGGCAGGAAACTCTTCCTGGAAAATGAATGTCAACCATAAAATAATATATTTCACACATATCATTTCATTTCAGTCACATCAAATTATGTTAATTATTGTAAGGGCGTTGCAGAAAAATGTTAACTTCAAATTGAATTTGTATCTTTTGAGGAGGCAACTTTATTATGGGGGAAATATACCTAGTTTACCCCCCACCCCTGAAAAAATTACTATGCTTAATCCTCCCTGGTGGAAAGAAATACTGCGGACATCCATGAACAACACTTTTTGTAAACATAAGGTTTGCAACGCTGTTGTAAGCCTCTGGCCGGAAGGTTTACACACGTGGGTTTTGGCCCGCTCTTCTCCACCCAGAGAATGGGCCTTGCACCCAGATAGGGTAAGCAGTGCTCGTTCGCGGTCAGAAATTTGTAAGGCAAAATTCAGAAGGCTTACAGCTTTCCACAAGCAGAAGGCGGGAGATCCCATGTGCCGCCTGGCGCTGAAGTGTTGCAATCTAACAAACATGATCTCGAACACTGGTGTCGACCCGATTTGAACTTGGAAGTTGTTTACGAATTTTTGCCAGATAATTACATACATTTTACTAGAACTAATGAAGTGTAAGCCCGGCTTACATGGCTTACATGGACGCTCCGCGCCTGCATTTATTACTATTCACATGTATGTTACTTGTCATATTTAATACTGTAGCTTTTGAATTACGTATAGATCTTATGAGTTTAGCAGTAAGGTATTCACATATATGACAGAATATGACCTTTGGCCAGACTAGTAACTTAGTTTATCCATTTCCCACTAAAAGTTTTTAGTTTCCCCAACAGAGGAATAAATATCTTTGGCAACCATGAATCTATATTGAATGATTGCCTACATACAGGCTAGATAATGCAATTTTAGAGAATCTGTAACGTCAGTGATGCCTAGACAAGCTAAACATTACCTAGAAAAGTTGTTTTTGTGTCCTCTACATGCTGTGAAAGTTTTTTTCGTATTGTGTACATCTATGCTCTTTGCAAGCACAATAATTCCGTTATGACAATTAATCACAAGAGTAAATTGTTAAATTAAAGCAATTTTTAAGCTTAACTTGCTAGGATATTAATGATCTCATTTATTTGGGATTGCGATACATATCCATCCTGGTGGTCAGCTTTAATTATGATCAGTATTAACTTTATGCTCAGAAAATAATCTCCATGCTTGGTGCATTCCTAGAGTACATTTAAGTTGTAAAAGTATTGTTACACATAGATTTAGACTTGAGTGAGATTTTTGTGCTACTTTTCAACACACAGTTTCTCTCAGTTAATATGAACTTTTATTTACAAAAATACACATTTTTGTGGATAGTAGTTAGATGCAGCATACAGATATTGTCTTCACTTACTGAAAGTTACACACATTTAGTGATACAAGCAAAGTTTCTTGGTGCAAATTTGTTGAAGAAATAAACCATTAATTCATATTCACTATTAACTGCCAGTGTAATTGTGAGTTTTACATAGAAAGTTTAAAATATAGTACCATTATTTCAGTATGAGTAGTTACAGCAGCATTTTGTAATTCCTCTACTTCATTAATGATTTTGTATTTACTGAATTCATGTCAACATCTCCAAATGGCAATAAGAATTTGTCGAGTATATTTTATAAATGTATTTCTTAAGAGTGTCTTAATGGGACAAATAGCCTCACGGAGGAAAATAACTACTATATAAATATATTTTCATCTGTGCTTGCATTTCAGACAGTGCAGTCAGTTTGTTAAAATAATGGTTAATGGATCTTTGTTCAATATCAAATAATTGAGTTTCATACTGAATACCACAATGGAGTAAATCCATTCTTTATTAAAATTTTGATAATTTTATATTGTAACCATACACACATGAAGGGACACAACCATTTTAATAGAACATAAAAGGTTTCAGATATTTAAAAAACCTTAGAAAGTATTCCATTTTCGAATTATGAATATTCTATGATCGTGGTATAAATTCAATTTTCAAATATCATAATTTGTCTTTCAAGTTACTGCAAATTTATAATGCACCAGAAAATTTTGTTGTTCATTATTATTGTTATGCAAATTGTATTGTCAAACGAGACTGATTAATATTACCTTTATATGTATTATTTTAATGGTCGCTATGAAGAATATTTTCTTTTGGATTGATTTCATTTACCAAAATTTTAATTTTTATCCAGTTATGTGTTGTTTTTCGACTGAAAGTGTATTTTTTTAATGTATACGAAACCACTAAGAATCAAAATAATATATGTATGGAGTGTTTTTCAGGAATATATGAGAGAATTACACAAATATATAAACTAAAATATTCCACTGTTCATTTTTCCTTGTTAATAATCTTTAAAATGCAAAGATTTCTGATTCTTCTATTGAACTTAATCTTAGATAAGGTTCTCAATTAAATAAATCGTCTCTTACATAGAAAGCCAAAAAAAGATGTCTACAAATAAACCTTAATACATGCGCAATATAGCTCATTGTTTTGTTAACTGCAGTTAGGAATGATGTTTGTGGATAATTGTTGCAATCATCTAGTGGTTTTAGTTTGTAAAAGTTTCCGCAGTATTGGAGGAGGTCAACTTGATAGGATTGAGAGAGATTAAGTGATGTAATATGAGATCAGGTTAGAATATTTGGAGATTTGCCCAAGTTAGTCTCTAACAGGCAGAACCATATAAAAACCTTAGGAGGGACATGAACAGTTGATTTTTCTGCAGTTTTTGGTATTGTGGGATAGACATGCAGCTTAGGCGTGGTGCTGATTACATCATATCTTTTCTTGAGTTTTCTCTTGATCCTTAACAACATGGGTGATGTGTGGTTAGCACATTAGGCCTGTTGCCCCATTTATCTGACTTTCTACATTTGAACTTCCTGCTTTTTAAGTAACTCTTGAATTGATGACTACATGGCTCAAACAAGTAGAGAGAAAAATAATAAAATAATTGGAGATAAATAATAAGCAGTCTTGAGAAAAAAATACATGACTGATTATGTTACCACTGTCCATGGTTCGATTCCTAATCGAGAATGAGGTAAGAATTGCTAAATTGTTCCCTCACCAGTGAAGGTAGCATTAAGCACTGTGATCAAGTTCAGTGCAAACTGTAGAATCAATGTGCGAGTTAAAACTTTTTTGTTGGATGGGTGTGATAATCTGATGCATGTTAACAGATCCACAGTGGTCAGATATGATTGATTTAGTTTATTTTATTTTACATTTCTGCCAATTTTGGCTAATCGCAAAGATGAGGATGAGTGTTGAAATGATGAAATTGATGAAGGGCCACTCAAAGAACACCCATGCCCAGTCCGGGATTCGAACCTGTGATCCTTGTCATCTCAGCTTGCTGTCCTTATTACTCCGCCACAGAAGCCAGCTCCCAGTGGTCAGACATGCTGTCATTAATTGTATTGACGACATTTGAAAACATAAAACAATACTGGTGTCATGAGCAAGTTATTTGAAAATCTAATTGGAATATTTGTTGTGTGTGTGTATCCATGACATTGTTACGGAGGAGAGATCATTCATCCCTCGGAAGAATGAAAATTTATCCTTATGAGGGATACTTTTGTTGCAGGCTGGGGAGGGGCATGCTTCAGCATACCCCTGTTATTTTCGATCCGGTATAGAACATGTGAGCAAGTAAGTTTAGGCATTTCCAAGTGCAGTCATTTCATACTAGTCGCAACAGCTCAATGAGTAACTATGGAAGATTAATTCTCTCTTGTGGCATGTATGTACTAAATTCTACACAAGTTTACCTACGAGGAAACACTGCCTACACAAATTTTCTCCCCAAACTTTGCTACAGTCCTCAAGATGTTGATCTGCACCAAATTCTACATCAAACATAACTAAGCTACCATTAATCTAAGGGAACCTTGTAGCCGTATTTACCACAGCCTTTATGGAAAGGTTTTAAGGACCATTATTTTACAAGTTGACACAAGAAAGTAGACCATGACACAAGGAGCAATACAAATATATATCTTTGAGACTACTAAAATCTTCGACCTGTGTTGAGAAATAATGTCATTTGTGGATTTTAGCAGTATTAGTAGGAATGTGGTTTTTTAATAGTATTGCTTGGTAGTGATGAGAATATACGTACGTAGTATCTTGATAGATGTAAATTTTAGTCTGTTCTTAATTGCAAGTGGGTATTGTAATACTGAATTGTAGCATAGATTTTTATCTTGATCATGACTTAACTTGTATATAGCATTCTCCATCTGTGATGTTTCTACTAGTCTCATGAATTCAAATCCCAAAATATGAGTCTCCCAAATGAAATTGAGACTTTTGTTTATTGGCTGAAATATGCTGTAATCTTAGGAGATGTAACATTACAAATACATTCAGATTTTTTCTAGATATTAAACACAGCCTCAGACACGTGCACACACAATATTCACATCAAGACAATTGCAATGATTCCTTTTAGGTTGGTTGCATAAACGAATAGAGACATGACCTTCAAAGTGGAATCCGAACCCCTGTGCAATGTACGTCAACCAGGAAACCCAAGAACCCTTTGATTATAAGATGATAGCAATAGTAGATTTTTATGAAACAAATTGTTCTTCGTTATTGATATTAATAATGATCACAGAAAGAAAGAAGTCTTGAGAATTCATTTCCTCAGGAAAAATTGTCACGAAATTTGACCTAGAAATGCTATTGTCAGTTAACCAGTTAGGATTATAGCCTTGTAATCAACAAGTTTTGGGTTCAATTTCTGATGTTGATTTATTGAAGTGTGTAGTATAGTTCCAATTTATGCACTTACACTAGACTCTGTTTTATTATTTTACTATTTGGAAGAATATTGCTTGAACATTTTTGATTGTTGGAGTATGTTGCTGATTATATCCACAACTCCATGTGCCTTAATGGCATAGCCCAGTGCATAAAGTAAATCTTTTGGCATGATTTACTAGTAGTGTTTAAACCATTAGTTTTCAATATTGAAACAAACTAGAATCCAGCTGTATTTGAGACCAACTATTGAAATATTGTCTATTTCAGTTGGCAAATTTCATGAAATGAAAAATATTTATCACTACTTTCATATTTTAAAACTTGTATTCCTCTTTCCATATCATATTTTAGTATTAATTATGTATCAATTTTACATACACATAAACAAATTACTAACTATATCCACAATACTCACTTTTAATGATTCTATTAATTTCAGAGGACCCTGCCAACGCACACTTGGGAACTTGTTACTTCACTGTTGGGCTGGCCTCTTGTTCCTGTCGTTTACCTGTGTGCCACTTGGAGTGCTAGTGTAGTCAGTTCATCTTCTACGTTGGTTGCACGTGCTGTGTTTCAGATTCTGCATTATTAGGAAGCAAATTTGATGCACCTGATCACTGTAAATATTTAGCTCATGTGGAAAGTGCATAATTGTATGCATCTCTTTGATTTTCCGCATGAGCTGAACAGGCACATCACACTTGGTTCCTGCTAATGCAGCAACTGAAACCCAGCACGTGCAACAAACGTAGCAGATGAATTGACAACACAAGCACACAGGGAAACGACAGGAATCGGAAACCAGCCCAGCAGGAAAGCAACGAGTTCTCAAGTGGATGGTGGTATGAACCATTGAAATTAATAGAACAATTAAAAGTGAGTCTCGTAGATGAAGTTAGTAATTTGCTTATGTGCATTTGTTATACAGTCGTATTTTTTTCCCTAACATGAAGTATCAATTTTATTACTGAAACTGACCACTTTTATCTGGGTGCCACCTGTGCTAAGAGAGGGGTTCCAAGAGTACCTATTTACTACCTCTGATTACTATCTGATATCCTCAGGAAACATTTTGTGTCGGCTAACATTGCCGTATCAGCCATGCCACAATAAACACCTAAAACATATCTTTTTATATACGAGTGTACGTGTGTACTCGTTCGGTGTTTCCTTTTGTTTCTAACAATTTGTGCTCTGCTGAGCAGATATCCACATAGATAATTGTTGTAATTTTGTGTAAAACTGGTGATACACTTTATTAGTTGTGAGATTTAGTAAAGATTAAAGTGATCTCATATTTCAACACATGACACACATTTATGGTGAAATATTGTAATTCACAATTATGTTTTGATTGGATGCATGTTTGTGTACGTGTTTATACCTCATTGCAAAATTTCTTTATTGTTAATGTACTGGTTGTAGTAGTATTGAAAGTAGTGACCAGTTGTATGATAGTGTGTGGTTAGAACTGGATTTGTTGGGTCATGTTATTTAACCTTGCATGCATGTGAAGTAATGGGCATGAATTCAGTTCTTTTGGTATGCTATGGTGCAATGGTAAGACTGTATTAGATAACTAAAACTGGTAATTTGTGAAAATCTGTTGCTTAAATGTTGTGGTATTTATGTATGGATATAGAACTTTTCACAGTCAATGTAACATTGACAAGAGATCATGTTATGTACAATTGCATGAAATAAAGTTGGCGATTGAAAAAATCTTAGCATGCGTTGATTAACATTAATCATGGGATTATTAGATTAACTGTCCAGTAATGCATGATAAAATATATTAGAATGGTAGAATTAGCTTTGTAAAATACTTATTATACAAACTCAATATACAGGGTGTATCAGAAGTCCCTTACCACCCCTTGTAAAATCTGCAGTGATGTATTTTCATGGAATTTGATATGGGTGATACAAAATAGGCCTAGGGGGACACCTTTTGGGAGTGTCACGGGGACGCCACCATCTTGAATTCAACTTTTTTATTTAAAATGATAGGTGGGTCATGTGATACATGACCATAGGCTAGAATTTCGTCAGGATGTCAACAAACCTGAAATTAGATTTCATGTAACTTCATTTGGTGTAAAGTTATTGGCAATTGAAAGTGATGTTTACCTGTTACAGAATGTGCTCCACATGTTGTCTGTGCTGGGCAATGCACGTGTGCAGACGCTTCTCCCATTTTCTGTGGACACCGAGCAAGGTATCTGGTGAAATTTGCTCAAAGGCAGCCATGATACCTTGTTCCAGATTACGAAGATCACGAATTTTCACACCATACTCCATAGCCTTAATGTGTCCCCAAAGGTAGAAATCCATTGAGTTAGGTCTGGTGATTGGGCAGGCCATTCAACTGACCCACGTCGACCAATCCATGCCCCAGGAAATTGTTCATCCAGGTACTGACGCACCTGGATGCCATAATGGGGAGGCGCACCATCTTGTTGAAAAAACCTGGCAAATGTACCATCTTCCGACATCAGAGCTGGCAGTATCTGTTCCTGTAGCATCCCCAGGTATCGTTCCACATTTAAATTTCCTTGAATGAAGAAAGGACTGATTATTCGTGATCCCCATATACCTGCCCACACCATATTTTTGTCTGCACCGGTCATTTTGTAGGGATCTGTCCATGCGAGGTTGTCATGCTACCAATAGCGCAGGTTTGCTTATTCACCTCCCCATTATGTAGAAGTTCGCTTCATCGGAATGGAGTATCTGCACAGCGACGTTTGGATTTAGCCGTAATTGCGTGATAGCCCACTCGCAAAACTGCACGCGGCGATCTTAATCGCCCTCTGAGAGGTGTTGCTACATTTGCACCTTATATGGATGCTACTTGTGCCTCTGTAGCACCCTGTACACTGAACTGTGACTCATAGCACATTGCATTGCTATACGACGTGTGCTTCGCTGTGGTAAAGTCGAAGGAGGCCAGCACTGCCGTAGCTGTTGCTCCATCCGTGACTGTCTGCGGTCGTCCACTACACGGTCTGTTCAAGACCGTGCCAGTCTCCTCGAATTTGGTTAATAACTGTGCCAGTGCAACATGTGACACAGGGTGACGTTCTGGATGACGCAGATTTAAATTGGCAGCCACTGCGTGGGCATTTCTCCCACCCCACAGTTTGATGATCTGGGTGGGGTCCTCAGTTGTTAACGTCATGGTTCAGCACCTGCAACAAACAGGTAAACATCACTTTCAGTTGCCAATAACTTTTTACCAAATGAAGTTACATGAAATCTGATTTCAGATTTGACATCCTGACGAAATTCTAGCCTATGGTCATGTTTCACATGACCAACCTATCATTTTAAATAAAAAAGTTGAATTCAAGATGGTGGAACCGAGATTGCGGCCGTCCCCGTAACATACTCCAAAAGGTGTCCCCCTAGGCCTATTTTGTATCGCTCATATCAAATTCCATGAAAATACATCACTGCGGATTTTACAAGGGGTAGTAAGGGACTTCTGATACACTCTGTACTTAACCTACTGTCCTACAAATCAAAATAGGATAATTGGGCAGCTGGCAGGTGAAAATTTTCCAGTGAGTCGGTCAGCTGGAGAATAATTAGGAATATGGCTCACAAATAGTGAAAAACAATTTACATTCACATACATAAGCCCCGCCCAGTTTGCTGCATTTTTTGACACTCTGGTCTTATACGAGGGTTGCTGGAAAAGTTTCTGCAAACTACCACCAACAGTGGCGCTAGTGTTCCGCTATTATAAAAATCTGAAGAATAGACCTTTTTTATGTTTAAATTATCTTTGAGTGTTTCTTTAAGCCTATTAGTTTATTTTTCACAGCAGTTTGAAGTAGTAGTTTCGTGTGAGAAATGGAAATTTCTCGTGGACACTTTCGGGCAATGATTTTTTATGATTTCAAATGTAGTTTAACACTGAAACAATGCATCAAGCGACTTTGTTTGGCTTGTGGGGATGAAGCACCATCCAATAGGACTATGTACAATTGGTTTTCCGAATTCCAGCGTGGTTTCACATTTCTTGGTGAATTTTGTGAAGCTCATCCATCCACATCTGTTGTTGCCAGTAATGTTGATGCTGTGCGTGAAATGATTGAGAGAGATCGGCATGTGACATACAGTGAGATTCAGGCATCCTTGAACATTGACATGAAAGCACTACATACGATTTTGCATGATCATCTGAACGTACGGAAACTTTCAAGCCGTTGGATCCCACACAACTTGACTGAAGCTCAAAAACAGGCTCGTGTAAATTGGTGTAAAGAAATGCTCAAAAAATTCAACCGAGGCAAGTCAAATTTGGTGTAGTACATCGTTACAGGGGACGAAACTTGGATCTATTCATACGAACCCGAAACTAAACAGCAATCCACTGTTTGGGTGTTGCAAAGTGAGCCGAAACCAACAAAAGTTGTTCCTTCGGGGAGTGCTGCCAAGCAAATGATTGATTGTTTCTTCAGTTATACTGGACATGTGGCAACAATAGCTTTAGAAGATTGAAGGACTGTATGTAAATGCTGAGTAGTATACAACAATTTGTTTGCCAGAGGTCATCAATGAATTGTGTAAAACAAACCCAAATCATCGCATTATTCTTTACCACGACAACACCAGTTCCCACTCAGCACACCAAACTGTTGATTTTTTGTCCAGTAAAAATGTCGAATTAATGACTCATTGTCCAAACTCACCTGATTTATCACCTAATGATTTCTTTTTGTTCCCACACATAAAAAGTAAGATGCATGGTGAGCGATTTATGTCGCCTGAAGCAGCTGCTGACGCATTCCGAACAGCGGTTTTTGAGGTATCAGCTTCAGAGTGGAAAAAATGCTTTCAAAATTGGTTTGAGCGTATGCAAAAGTGTATAGATCTTAAGGGTGAATACTTTGAAAAACAATAAAGCCAGTCCCAGAATTTCACGTGTATTTGGTGTCTGCACCTGGAGCAGTGTACAATGTGGTGTATGATAGGTGGTATGTGCTAACCAGTCAATGAACATTGAAAGCAACAGGTGAATCTTCTGAACTTGAACATTGCTATTGTTGCTCAGACTGCCTACTTGGTTGACCACAATTTCCTTGCATCTGCGTACAAGTGTGATGCAACTGCACTGCACCTAATGTCAAAAAATGCATTGAACTAGAAGAGGCTGTAGAAATACAAGTACTTTAATAAAATTGTTAATGAAAAATAGATTCAGCAATATATTTCATTGTATACCAATGTAGTATGAAAAACTCAATATGCTGACCAAGGCAGAAATTTATTTTATTATAAAACTAAACGTAACGTTTTAATGTATTATGTTGAAATTAAGTCTGTTACCCAATGCAAAGTTCTTAATGTCACGAAAATACGACCAGATTTTTGCATTACAATAACACTTCCTTTTAGATCACAATATTAATGAACTGTCATACTACAGTGTTTAGAATGTTATAAATTGGAGTGTTACTCTGAAGAAATATGTAAATCTAAAGGGGGTGGGGGGTGCTGGCATTGCAACATAATTCTGTCTTTTAGCCTCAACACAGTATGAATTGACCACAGAGATGGCCAAGCTTATCTTACCATCGAAAATTTTGGGCTTCGAGTGTCTATGGATGTTTCGTTGTGTGTTTTCATGAATTTCATCCAATCAACATTCAGCTTCATTATCACAGCTCTGGTTGACACTCGGAGTAGTTAACTTAAAATTATTTGTGCAGTATCAGCTTACGTGCAGTGTCGGGTCCTGAATGTGTGTGCTACACTGTTCATTGATTCTATGCGACACCTTGAGGAGACACCTCAAAACCTGTTTTGACCAGTCAATCGAGGAACAGTGTAGCACACACACATTGAGCACTGTATGCTCACAACTTTTAAAGCCCCGATACTTGCACATAAGTGGCACTGGAGGAGAACGCACAAATAAATTTAAGATAACTACTCTTGTCATTCCCAGTCTACTCTGACATGCTGGAGCCTGATCACCACAGATCAGTTACAAAGAAGCAACTGGAATATTCATATTTTGTCATGTGTAAACTTAAGTACAGAGTGAAACCTCAATTTTATGTTCCCAGATTACATTTTTCTGCATTTTAAGCCCCTTCCCCTTTGCACCTTGAAAAACCCAGAATCGATATTCTACTGCATACATTTTAAAGCAAAACTGATAGTTTCCAAGGAATATGCAGCTTTTAATTGCTAGTGTACAACTATTTTCAAAACTTTTTATAGTGCCTCATTTCTTCAAATTATCATGCCCAAAAGATCCATTTATAAAGACTGAGAGAAACATATTTTTTTTTCTAAAACAGAAAAATATAAAACAAATTGCAAGCATTAGTAAGATTTAACAATAAAATATTATGAAGGGAATATCCGCACATAAATCCTGCAACAGATTAATGAACTGAACACATTTAGTTATGGTTATGGATCCTTTACTTTCAGGAAACGTGAAAAGGCAAAAGATGTTGATGATGAACGAAGACATTTAATTGACAGGTAGCTAAAAGAGGGCTGTAGGAGTGTGTGTGTGTGTGTGTATTGACTAAAGATCACTTGTTAATCATATTTGTAGATATATGTAATAAAAATTTAAACTTGCATGGGGAGTTTTATTAGTTGCACTTTGGCAAATGTAGTGTGTGGTTTCTTGGCTTAGTGGGTAAAGGTCAAAAAGATGGAGCATAATTAATAATAAGGGTAATTAGCTTGGTAGGGCTTTGTAGTATAGTGTCTGATTTTATGTGGAGGTAATGTTGGGTTACAAGTTGCAAAGTGTAGTTGGGCATTTGAATCTGAATTCGAATCCTGCAGGATTGGATCTGATATCCAAATCTTGAATATTATATTACAGGTTGGCTACTCACCTTGAATTCCTTGAATTTTGGGAATCGTGCATAAATTATTGTAAATTCTGTGTGAATTTTTCTCTGTACGTGAAAAATTTCAACTTTTATTAATCCAAATCCCATTGAACTTATACATATTTATAAATGCTCTGAGGCAAGTGTTTTAAAGTTTAGCTTTTTATTTTTATCAAGGAAAGGAAAGAAAACTGCATGGGAAATACGATTCTCTCAATCAATTTCTTAGTGTCCTTTCCAGAACAATCTATCTGACTGGCGGAAGATCATTGTAGGATAAGATATCTTGAAGTTGATTAGGTAAATTTGAGTTTGAAATTCTTATACAATTAACAATTTTTCGTATATTAGTTTATCCCGTAACATTTGTGACTTGTGTTTGTAGATGTATTCGAGTCTGAGTATGTGAAATGGCAAATGTAAACTCCACACTAATTTAAATATTTTAAATATATACCATTTAAGTGAATTAAGTTAAATTTTTTGGGTACATTGGAATCACACAGACCCTTTATATTGTTAATATATTGGCGTGTCGCTGGTGAGAGGTGGTAATGCGTAAGGTTGAAATAGAAAAAAAAATTGAATTTTTGGAAAGTTCACCTTGAAAACTGGGAATTATACTTGAATTTTATCATGGTACTACAGTGGCTACCCTGCAATAGATGTTCGATCCATCAGATCCAGGATTTGTTGCCTGACCCTTTGGATCCATGATCCATTTTCCGAATCATTAGCTCTATGATACATTGCCTGAACCTCAGGTCATCCAATAACCAAATCTCGGAATTCATTAGCATCTGATATCTGAATCTTAAAATATTCAGATAGGCTCATTCCTGGTGCAAAGGGAGTTGGTTTCTTGGTCTGTTGTAGTAGATGGCTGTGCAAATTTGTCTGTTTTTGGAGATAGCCATTGTTGGGTGGGGTTTTAGTGTAGATAAAAGGGTGTAATCATGACATTGTGTGTTGTGTACTGTCTCTGTGTGTTGGGTGGTGAACGAGAAACTTTCTGCCCATTCGCCACAGCCATCCTGAGACCAGACACAAAAATTCCTTCTGTCCCAACCTGAGGAACATTTAGTTCCACCATAACCCTTCACCTGCAGCCACTACCATGCTGTCTACAGCTACAACTATCAGAAGAGCGACAACGTCCCCTATCCGTATCACTTCTCTAACCCTACAGATTTGCACAACTGCTGAAACTTGGATCACCTGAAGTAAGATTTCCACACTTAAAACCCCTTGTACATTCTCACCTCAGTATAGTGACAGTCTTTCACGCCCACAATTTAGATTTCATTTTCACCATCCACACCAATAGCCACAACATAATCAGTATTACTACTTTCCACTGATGACTTCATAAGAAAATACTGGGGAAGAACCTAAATATTGGCTGAGTGCAAAAATACCCCTAGTCTTAGGTCACGTCAAAACCTTTCCAACTCGATTCCTTCACACATGAACAGCAAGCATTCTGGCTTAAGTACCCTGTATTGTCCTCTTTTCTGTCCATTCTGACATTTGGACATCTTTCTGTTACTTTGAAGTCATTGTTGTCATGTTTCAAATTAGGCAACTGTTATTTTTATCTTTTAAATGTTGGCCTTCCCATTTTACACATACGTGGGCTGTAAATTTAAAAGTGACAACACTGTCAGGTTCTTTTCTCTGACATATCCCAACCTCGTCAAGAAATGAACTTATGCATTGGCTAGGCGTTGTTGCTACAGGTTTCATGCAAGTCTTGATGACATTCTCGTGCATTTTTGCCACGGTCCTCCTGGATTTTGATGCACAATTGCTGTTCTACCTTTGTAAACATGTTTTAGGGCAGTGAACAAAATTGTGTTCATTTCAACCTCGTACATACACAACATTTGCTGCACCGACAACTTTTGTCTTTTGGTACTCCACACACACAGACATGTGCCCCAACGAGCAATGCTCATGTCTGGTAGCACATGCACGGTGTTGCCACTTTTAAATTTAATTTACAGCCCATGTATTTACTTTCCTTATTTTATGAATTTCGATGCTGGATAGTGCACTCTAGAAGGCTTACATAAACCATAAGATCTATATTTTTAAGTATCTTTCTAGTGGCACACTCTTTATGTATACAGGAAAACCTCGTTAATACGAAGTTCAAGGGACCAAAAAATGTCAACTTCGTATTAAACGACTTCGAGTTATCCAAACTTTTCAAAATGGCGCCTGTTTTCAGGTGTAAATAAAGTAGAGTATAAATTACCCCCACAAAGGATGTTTTATACTTGGTGGTAGCTCAGAAAATAAGCTTCATATGTACTATATAATAATATTCTACGTTTTAAAGAAAGTGTAAAATATGTTACACAAAATGAGAACACGGAGCTTAACGCGGACACAAAGATTCCAAGGAGACGGTTAACACCATTTATCCTGCCTAGTTATACAACCGGTTATGCACGGGATGCATGTGGCAAAAAGTCTTTTAAAAAAACGGTATTTTCTTTTAATTGTGCAAAGTCGTTGCTCTTCCACGAAATTCTTACAATTTTAGTTCATAAGAAACCAGTTTGCACGGAGACCTACGGAAAGGAAAACAATCTCGTTTATTGCAAGAAGTGAAACTCGGAAGAATCTTGACAGTAGTCACACTGGCGCGAGCAAGAGACGGGAGATAATCGGACAGAATGAATATTGGATTTTATGTGCGTTCACTAGAAAAAAAAAAAAATAGGGGCTGTAAATTTTGTTCTGGTTCGGCTGTCTAAAACACATCGTAAAAAAAGTCACGTATTCTTTGCTTCAGTTAACTTCATATTCACCCCCCCCCTCCCCCTTTGCAGGGATCAGTTCAAACTCTTCCTCAACTTGCATTGTAATCCACTGTGAAAAAGTAAACACACAACTTGCGATCTGTTTGCACCGAATGTGTATTCTAGGACACATTAAACAGTGCCGCACTCGATAATCACTGGTTTGGATCCCACTTTAAACTGTATATTTAGTCCCGCTTAGCTCACCAGCATAAAATGAACTAAAAACAAGCTTTACGAAACTTGGGTATTTTCAGATTAATCGACAATTTATTGTAGGTTTCAGGAGTATTCTGGAGGTCAAACACTCGCTCCGCCAAAACTTTTCCTCTCGTATTCCTACATTGAGCATTGCGGTTTTTTTGTTGTTGTTTTTTTAACAGCAACACGCTAATGGTTATGAAGAAAAGCGGGGATTATATGGCTTTGTGAGATTCAAAACAATGACGCTTATTCTTTCGCATTGGATGAGTCATTGCAGTTATCGCCAAGCGAGAGTTTTCCAGACGCTAGACTAAACACTGGCGCCAGCTGCAGGGTAAACACAATGAGACCGGCTGGAAGTTAGAGCAGCAGGTGGCGTGGCAGAAGGGAAATCATGGGCATTTTAAAGATAAGGCAGTTGTCGAAGACCGAACTTTTATCAGCAGTGTGGAAAAAAAAAATATATATATGATCCTTGCATTACCTTTTATACCATGCGATCAGACAAAAATACGCGCAATATTTCCTATCCAGACAGCTGCATTCAAACAAGAAAGAGGGACCTGAATTCTGCAATTATCACATTACCATGCACACCAGGGGCGGATAATGAGCTGTTGTAGGAGAAGGAAGAGGGTCACTTTTTGTTCGTTTTGAAGAAGGTATTCAGAACTGTTTTTTTTTTTAGACACCAAAGGAAAGGAGCCCGTGTGCGCACACGAGCCGAAGCAATTAGCAACGGACCCCCCCCCCCCGTTTGCTGATAGAAAAAGGGGAGAAGTCACTCAGACAACAAAACACTGGTTTTGGCAAATTTTATGACCGGCACAGTTGGGAAGGTATGAAGCGGGAAACTGGAGTTGCAACATACGTAAGATCGACAACTTTTGCGGGAAACCTAGATGACAACGCATTAAGCGAGTTGACGATCTTTAGTTGGCCTATGCGGCTTTGATTATCTGTAACAGTTTCCCTTTTTTTTATGAAGTTCTACAGGGCACAAAGAACACGCTTTTAATGAAAGTGGTTACCGGAAGTTGTCGGCTACCAGGCCAAAAGTTGCTCGCTCACGGGAAATTGCTGTATCTCGAGATCAGAGCTAGATAGATGGGTGAGGCTTCCAGGCGCCACGCGTCTTGTATTTTGGAACATTCCAGCGATCTTATCTTGCATTTCTCATCTAGCACTGGTGAATATTTCCAAGGTGGCGCATTCAGTGGGGAAAGAGCTTGACCTGCCATGCACATTGACAAAGAATGTCAATGTCCAGCGGGCATTTCGGGCTGCTTCCCTCGAGTTGTCAGCAGCTCTTAGGACAAGGAAATATGTTAAGGTCAAGTTAAAATAACGCCCAAGCTCTCTCCACATTCGATCTTCTCTTGTCGACTTACGCAGGTGTCTACTTCGAATTAAGCGAAACCAGTTTTGCGGAAGGGTCTTGTAAACAACTTCGTATTAAAAATTATCCGTATTTCGATTTATCCGTACTGAAATACATTATAAATCCTATGTTATCGGCTGGGGAATGGGAAGAACTTCGCATTAAAAGGTACTTCGTATTAACCAATATCGTATTAACGAGGTTTTCCTGTATATATTACAGGAACAAACTTCCTTTCTACCAAACTGAAGTGAAATTACTGATTCGAAGAAATGTAAATTTGATTTGTAAGTACACCATTATGTATGTTTGTGGGTGCCCAATGCACATAGAGTATTTCACATTGCACAATATTGCACCTGTACTCTTCTTGGGTTCTTTGCATAACTAACTTACTCTGGCATCAGATTAAGTGCACAACTTCTTACATCTGCAGTCCCACTCTGGGTGAACTACATTGTACTTACGCAGCTCCTTGGTGTGTGTAATTATTTGGATAAAGCTATGCATGGATTCCATTTTACCTGATTGAAGTTGATTGAAACTTGTCGGAAAAATTATGCACAATATCGTTTGTGTGATATTTTTCTCTCGTAATGAATATAATTTTTAATTGTGCACTCCAGTACTTAATGAGAGAAAATAACTTTCCTACCTTCCCTGGTCTACTACAGCACAGGATACAAAGCTAATTGCTTACATGCATATCAAGGGTTTTATTTAATGAATGGTTCCAAAGGAAAGCTAAATCATTAACCTTTAAGTGGACAGATGGGATATTTATATCCTACATTAGTAAACCAGTTAGATGGATAGGATCAGTGGTTGGAAGTAGAGCGGCGCTACTGTAGCTGGCTACAAAATTTGTAGTTGTAGCAAATGTTTCGCTATAGCTACATTTCTTATCATTTTGAGGTAAATTTTGCATATAGCATCACCTCCAAATTTTTTTTTGACAATAATGCTTACTTTTGCAGAATGTTCGTGAAAACCAAGTTTATTACAAGATAATGGAAATACAGATAATCTAGATTATAACTACCTTGATATCACATATTATGAAATAAATTATGAAGATATCTATAAGTATCTGAATAATTCTAATATTCAGATAAGTTACTGACATATATCAATATAATCTATCTAAAGGTTATGTTCTTTTGAGATGCATTGCTATTATGGAGAGAAACATGCCTCGTTTGCAACACCCCTGGAAAAGTGCCTCATTTGCACACCCCAGGAACAAATTCTGCAGTTATCCATGGTGTAAGAGAGAGCAAAATGTCATTAATGACTGTGTAAAACACAAGTATCTTATAACTTGTAGTGCAAAACCCAGCGATCCATTTCTTGTACATGCATGTTCTACTACACTGACAAAGTAATAGTGCCAATACGTGAGCAGCACTGATCACTGTCAGTATATAGGATCTCGCTGGCAAGAAATTATAATTTAATTAAGCTTGTTTCCATATTAAAAACACTAAGTTGCTGACCAAGGCAGATTTATTAAGAAATACTTAACAAGTAACGTTTCAACCCTGTATCAGGGTCTTCCTCTGATGAAGAACTAAACTATTTTAGGAAGACCCTGATACAGGGTTGAAAGGTTACTTGTTAAAGTGTTTTTATTTCTTAATAAATCTGCCTTGGTCAGCAACTTAGTGTTTTTAAGAAATTATAGTTACAAAACGATAGATATACACTTTCTGTAATTAACAATTATTTTCATAGGAAACAACGTTTGTCACCTGGGAAGTCGTACATTAAGAAGACAAGAGTGGAGGCAATTTTAAAATATTTATTTCAATAATAGCAATATCCACATTTAAATCCAAGGAAAATTATTTTAATTTTCTTTTTTCCAACATGGCAGCTGAAAATACGTACATTATGCCAATTCCTATAAAGATTAAAATCAGTAATTAGCTACAACAAACTAATAATATTTTGTTCACAAATTTTAAAATTTCAATACTTTAGAACTCTCAGGTTTACATGTCATTTTCCTCACTATATGATATTATAAAAACTACGTTTCCTGCAGAAACAACAATTTTCTTTATTTAATATATAGTTTCCAAATTTATGTATTTTTCCTACTTTTGTCACTTTTTTGCCACTTTTGATAATTGTAACAATGAGAATGAATGGTTTAGTATTCTCTTATCTAGTCTCTCTTTCTGCCATTTTTGGCTAATCCAAAACCAATTTCATCTCTCTACGACAATTAGTTCTCGAGCTATTGTATTTTTTGCACTTTGTACCAAGTTTGATCAGTGTGTGCTTGATAAGGTCCATCCAGAGAGAGTTTACTGGTGAGTGAGGCTTCCATCTGGTAAAGATTAATTTTGTTACAGCGGCTGACACACAGACATATAACACAAATCTCCTCATTTTTACACCCAATTAACAAACATTTGACATGTCTGACTTTTGTTTGATTTAATGTATATTTAAGTCCACTTTATGCACAGACAGGCTAATTGGTACTGTTTCTAGAGTTTAAAGTGGGATGCGAAGCACTGTGCAATGTGCCTCCACTGGGCATTGAACTTGGGACCACTTGATTACTAGGCAATGACGTTACCACTGTCACATAGGCAGTGTTTTGACAGATGATGATCCATCTCTGTCATGAATCATAATCCAGCATACTCTTTGATATCTATTTGACAGCATTACTTGAGGTCATACAAGTTCCATGACAGTGAAAATAGACATACTGAAAGCGTACAAATAAAGTGGCAAGGTTTTAAACCTGTTCATCTCGGAGGCCAGAAAATACCATAATTCAAAATGACTTGCCCTGGTTTGACATTGTTAGCATTGTATGTAGGACAGTCTGCACGACTTTCTTTTGGATCATTCATTTTGAATAATCCCGTCTGTTTTCTTTACCAATCTGACAATTTTTTGTACCTTTACTATTGTGCAAACCTTGTGCATCTCAATTTTTACAACAAACATTCTGATTTTTAAATTTTTCTTTTATTGTTAGACGCTTGCAGATGGCTGGTATGTAGCAAAGGCAAAAGCAAAACTAGACATACAGGTGACTAGCTGAATGTGTATTAATTTCCTTCAGATTTCAAAAACATATAACCAAAACATCATATTGTAGAAGTACTATTTGACTATGACAGGGTGTCTACCAGTATGGAAATCTGGAAAAGTCGGGGAATTTACTTTTGTTCTGTATAAGTGATGTATTTGTCAGGGAAATGTACTGTTTTTATGGAAAAATTAACATTTTTGTAGTAGTGCACTCATAGTAGGTTTTTGAGCAAGGAAAAAGCAACAAGCAAGAAACTTTAAATTTGTTGTGAACAAACACTTTTTTCAAATAAAGAGGTTTTCTTGGGATATCTATCAGCCAGGTGATTTCCAGATAAGCTTCCGAGAGTTAATGTCACACTTATTTTCAGAGATCTGTCGGAGATAAGTTTTTGTTGCGAGCTGAGCCAATACCACCATTTGCCGATATCAATACCTTGACCGATACTGATGCCGATAACATGACCGATATCCACCGATGCCGATACAGATACTTGTATACCTAGTCTAGCCATAAATACTGTTGCACACTATTTTGTGAATAAGTTGAATATGGTTTCAGATTTTTAAATTTGCTTTTGGTATGTTACACTTACATATATTATACACAAATAGCACCAATCAATTTTCAAAATGTTCACTTTTTACCCTCACACAGGCTTGAAGTCTCTCTGACCAGGCATCTATTACAGCACAGATGGACTTGATTGGAAAGTCCGCCACTGCTGCCATCAAAGAGCATTTCTAACTTTCAATTACCGGATGCCTCTTCTTGCAGACAATCTCCTTTAGAACCGACCACAGTTTGTAGTCCAGGGTATTGAAATCAGTGCTATCAGATGGCCAGTCAACAGTGGAGATGAAATCGAGTACACTGGTCCACAGTCACAGTCACGTCTTCCTCACCTGGGCCAGAATCTTTCTGCAATCTCTAGGGTTCATTGTGAAACATTCTTAGGTTCAACAGCATCACTACAGGACACTTTCCACACACACTTCCACATAGCTTTTGAAGTCTTTTTCACAAAAATGAAACCTGGTGGAACTCTCATATGGCTCACCCCAAACCGTGACTGAGGTGGGCTGGTGGCATCTCTGAACTTTCTCATGAACTTCTCAATAGCCTGAAGCACATGCCCTTTCATTTTTGTGGTTAAAACTTTCTTCAGTGGTGAACAGTTTTTTCATCAGTGAAGAGAATCCTGCCCTGCAAATTGGCGTACTGCTGCAGGTGTCGTCTCCATTTCAGTTTCCTCTGCTTCTTCAGGTGTAGGGTCAGGAAATGTCCAATACTCTGCCAGTAAGCTCAAAGTCCAAGGTCTTCATTAAGTACCCTGGACACTTGCTTCCAGATGGGATTTCGACGGACGCGAGCCACCACTCCTTTAACAGCTGCCACTGTTCGTACAGTGTGAAGTCGACTAACTCGTGGCCAATCTTTCATGCTATCAGTTGGTGAATTTCTGGATTGTCCGATACACAAACCTTTTGCTGATCGTCACCAATTTTTGGGGCTGGAAAACCTCGATGGGTGACTTTCTATCCATATGCAGAGCAATTACAGCTACTGTTGTTTTCATATTCGCCCTACTCCATGCTAAGCGTAAGAAGATCACGCTTACTCTTTCACAGTTGAACACACAATGGTCAGGAGTGAGCTTCAGCACAAGCAAGGATCATGAGTCTGACTACCGGATGTACAGTCCAAGCCAAAAGTTTGTAACAGTATTTATGGCAAGACTAGGTAATTCCAGTACCGGAGTCATATATCTCATCACATCACTAGGCACGTATTTAGAAATATATAATTTGGGAAGTCAGTCCGAGCCAAGTGTCTCAGGAATATAATAATCAAATTGTTTCTATTTAATACGTTAATATAATTATTTGTAATAATATGAAAATTAATTAGTACTTAATTACTCTGATGCATATGGAGTATTGTTGTATGTAACCACAGACTAAGAAACGGAGGAAAGACAACGTTAATACTTATTTTGTTCTTTCTATCTTGACTAAAAAATATTATTACATAAATAGTAAAAATACGCTATAAAATCAGATAAAACAGCAAATATTCATCATCTAGCTTACGTGTAGTTAAGACCTCTAAAGTTTGTGTAAAAACAACAGCCATGGCAAGGACATTTATGCCAAAGAAGTTAAAAAATTGAATATTTATTGAATAACAAAAATAATGATGGTACGTCCATTTGATGAAATGTAAAGTTCCTGATAAATATTTTATGTACATCAATCTTTAGAGGGGCCTCTCCGATGGTGTTGCTGTCGCCTTGTAATCAATAGATCGCGGGCTCGATACTCAGTGGAGGCACATAGCGGTTTGTGTCCCACTTTAAAATGTAGGTCCAGTCCTGATTAGCTTATCTTTCTTAGTACTGTTATTCTCAATCTATTCTCGGCAGAAATTATTGATTGATTGATTTGCTTTGTTTTACTTCGCTCTTTTTGTGCTACTTTTGGCTAATTTGCGAATATGGGGATGAGTGATGATGTGAAGAAATTGATGAATGGACACTCCCAAACATCCATGCTGGGATTTGAACCCTGGTGCCATGGGGGCCGGCTTTCGGCTGAAATAAATAGCCATCATTGGGCGATACCGGCAGTTACACGAAAGACAGAAGTGAAGAGGATAAGTATAAATTGCTGATTCCCCTTTGCGCTTGAACGTAGATAAAACAATGCTAATTTCACAGTGGCCTTCATCCCTCTTTTCCAAGAACTCCACAACTACCTGACCCGGCATTAGTGCGGCGGGGGGTTAAAACAACCACCTATCTTACCACCACAAGCTTCAAGCAAGAATTGGCAATGAGTGGTTTATTTTCCACATTGTTAACTAAGCAGTTACATGCCTTCATACTCACGATTGGGTTCAGCTTTCACTTACCCATGCCTTTGATCTTGCCATTTGCTTCCCAGGAAGGTGGGGTTTTATCCAGTGTTTCTAGGAAAATCTATGGAACTTCCTGTGCTGGTCTCCCAATCAGTTCCAAGGGAGGATGAACGAACTTTTAAAAAGGGCAAATGTTGAGGCGAACTGTTGCCTTTGCCTGCTCTTCTAGCGACTGAAAATCTTTGGTATCGGTGAAAGAAAATCAACCGATGCCAATACCACTAGTATCGACCAATAATTATACATTGGTATCTATATCGGCCCAGCCCTAGTTTTTATGTATTTGTCTGGGAGGAGTGTGGTGTAAGTGGCAGAACAATCGGGAGTAGTCTCTCAGACGTCTGTGTTCCCAGTCGACTATCGCTAACCACACTGGCTCCAGTTCGAGTCCTGTGTCCCTGTTGAGGTTTTCCTTCTCACCATTGATGGCTATTGCTGCTTTGATGATGCGGTCCCAGTAATTGGATGACTTATTGATGATCTTAGTTGTTGTGAAGTCAATTCTATGGCCCATCCTGAACGGAATGTTCTGCTAACTATGATTTTTCAGGATAGAATAGAATTTTATTTACTACAGAGCGAGGTTCAGCCTTGGCTGCTCTACCACCTTTGTGTTCTTTGTAACATTTGTTCGTTTTTCCTGTTTGTCCGACGTAGGCTTTACAGCAGGAACATATGATACGGTTAATTCCAGATGTCCTATGTCTTAAGTTGTCATTAGGGTTTCGAAGTCTGTTTCTGACTTGTGGATGGTTTTGATGTTATGCTTTGAAAGAATGTGGCTCTTAATTGTGGACAGGTTTCCAGTGTATGGAATGATGGCTATCTTCTTCTCATCTTGGTTATTTGATGTGTCCAGGTTTGTTTGTTTGTTTGTTGTTCTTGTTGTGCATTACTCTCTCTAGTGTCAGGTTGATGATACCTTCAGTGTATCCATTCTGTCTAAATGCTGAGTGCAAGTGAGTTGCTTCATCTTGAAGGTGCTCTGTGTTGCTGATGGAGATAGCTCGGTGAAACAATGTAGAGAGTATGTTTGACTGCTGCGCTGGATGGTGAAAGCTCTTTGCATTTTGTTTGATCTGTGAGTGGGTTTTCTGTATACGGGACTTTAGGACACAGCTTACGGGATTCAAACTGGACCCAGTCTGGTTAGTGATAGTTGACTAGGAGCGTGAACATCGGAGAGATGAAACCTGTTTGGCCCACCACCTATGTACACCAGACTCCTCCCACACAAATACATAAAAAAACTTACCTCTTATACATCTCTACACTTCAATCCCTGAAGATGAGAGTGACATAAGCTCTCGGAAGGCTCTAGGGAAATCACCTGGCTGATAACCTGAGAAAATATATCCATCGTTCTCTGCCAGGAAATCTTCAAACTATACTTTAGTTTAATATACTAAGTATTACCAGTAGTGATAGTAAAAATTGTATATTAAATAGTCTAGAAAGAGGAGTCATGTTTTGAACTATTTTCATGTAGAATTCTACCACACTCGGTGAATATTGCTATTTGACACTTGATTGTTGCAATTTTGGGGGTTATTAGAGATTTGTGAGAAGTAATACCTGTATTATTAAATTTTAGTATAATTAGTTAAATTATAGCAGAAACCTTGCTATAATTATTATGATTTAATCATAAAAAGGTATTCTTTGAGCATTAGTCAACAAGTGGCAGGTATCACTAAAATCTCACCACTGATACTTACTTGTTTCCCTCCTGTTTACCCAAACAAGACAAGCTGTGTTGAGTTTCTCTTTTCGTTATTAACTTTACCTGTGAAGTGAATATTCTAAAACTTGGTTAGGTGAGATTCTAAGAGTGAGTGTATAGCTAAAATGACCTTCTTCCAGACATGTTCATGCACATTAACTGCCGAAATACTGTGGTCTGGAAAATTCTGGTTCTCTGTCTGGATAACCTGGAAAAGTCGGGTAATTTTGTTTTCGTGAAATTGTAGACACTCTGTATGAGTAACCAGAAAGTACTAAAAAAGGAATCAATACTACGGCAGTAGCCTGAATATCATGTAATAGAATGTACAGTCATGGACAGTTCTAGGTTGTAATAAATGCATTTACTTGTAATGGAATGTTACAACCCAGCAGTGTCCGTGTGACTGTACAAATGTACATGATGGATGAAAAAGTATCCAATTGCATTCTGGCATCTTGATCAGAATTGACTCAGATTCTCCCTCTCCCCAAAGAAAACAAGGGTTTTTCGAATGTCAGCATTAGAGAGTGATATCTAAGGAGTGGATTTTTAGGTAAAAACATTTTTCTGTTGCTTCAGAAGTTGGCCATATGGTAAATTATGTCTTGTTTCTGTATTTTTACCATCGTTGTCTTGTACCTGCAGGGGTGCCCATCCCCCCCAAGGCATATGACACATCCCTCACAAAAAGGTAGGACACACTCCCTTATCCCGAGTTATTTACTCAAATTATTTTTATGTTTACTTTAGGTATTGTTTACAATATAGACATTTACATGTATATTGAAATAACATTTTACATAAATGATAATAACTTCCGACGTTGCAAAGTTGTAGCAAAATTATTGATAAATTCCTCATTTTGCACCACTTTAAAATATCGGTCTCGCAGGATGAAATTATGGTAAACATTAACAACTCAAGATGAACATAGTCTATTTTTAATTATTCTTATGACACTCACTGTGCGTTCTGCAGCACAACTTGTCACTGGTATGGAGATCAGATCAGAATTTTATGCAATAACTGCAGCTGACATTAAAAGACTAATGAATGACAAAGCATGGCTCACTTTCATGCTTGCTAACATAAAATGTACAAAACTGCTCAGGCTCACTCTCATTGTTAGTGTACTGAACCTTTTTCTGAACAGTTTGCTTGACTAACCTTGTATTAATGCAAACAGCATGCCCCCCCCACCCTTTCCAAACAGATTCTAGAGGCATAAGAGTTGGTGTTTTACTTCAATCCCATCGTTGTGTTCACTTATAGGTAGAAAAACTGTACATAATAACCATAACTAAAAATCAATAAGTCAAACAACCGAAACCTGCAACGTCCCTCTCGAGAAAGGTGCCTACCACACCTGTACGAGTATGTCAGCAGAGGTGCAAGACAACTAGCTTGACAACGACCAATCAGTAGTACCAAACGCACTGCAAAGTTTTACCCATTATGCTAACCTTTTCTCCAGCGGTGGCATGAGACTCTATTTCACTCTTGGGTTCGGGAATAAGTACACTGTCTAACGTTAGAGAAAGTTTAATTAATGTAGCTGGATAGACTTATGCAATTGTAAAAGTTGCTAGTTTAGCACAAGCCCGTGTAGGATATTACCCTCACTTGGCCAATATATTGCCACACAAAAGGGGGGGGGGGAATGGCTTCTGCAAACTGCCGTAAACTGGGAAGAGATACACTGCTGCTGCTGCCCTCTGGAGTCGTATCCTTAGCTCCAACAAACGTCAGGAAAGTGCAGTCCTTTACTAGCGCCAACTTCTGTAGCTGCAGGCTTTTTACAGGGAACTGTTGGCTTTCGGGGAGCAAGGGCATCTATTAGGGTCACCCTCACGATAACCGTAGTATTTCACTTGACCTGTAATTTTACCTTCTGGGCGGTTGCCTAGAAACCCAAATGCTACACTACCCTGGCGGAGTGCCGCAGGTTGATAGGGGAGGAAACCTCTCGCAGCAAGCGGAGCGGGTCCTCGCACTCTAACGTGGAATTTATCTCTCTCGCCATAAGCAGAGTGGGTTATCTCTCACTCGAAAGTGGAGTGGGTTCTCTTGCCAGTGGCAGAGTTCAACCTCTCTCGCTGGAAGGCGGAGTGCAGCTTCTCTCGCCTGCAGGCGGAGGACAACTTCCCTAGGGTGCTTGGCCTCTCGCAAGAGCGGAGAGCACCTTCCTTCCTTCCTTAGGACGCTTGGACTCTCCGCAAGAACGGAGTGCTCCTTCTTCCAGGTCAGTTTCGTAAGAGAGATCTTATCGTGAGTCGACCTGAAAGCCAACTCAAGAATATCTGCTGTGTGGCCGGTTATATAGCCTTCGTTCAAGTAGGGCCTGTAGCGCCGTTCACGTGAACTACGTGGAACCGTGCTAGAGCAGGCAAGGCCATCTCTACGGCAGACGATTGAACTACGTGCTCAAGGCACCAACGATTAATACATATTATTATATATATTAAATGTGTGCTAAACGGTAATATACAATTATAAGATAAATAATACATATTCTTTGCGACCACGCAGGGCCTGATTAACATTACAACTCAGCATAATATGCTAACACAGATCACCTGATCTCATTATCACCATTTACAATGGTTAACACAAATAACGTTGACAGAATTAGCAATTAACATGGAATAATAACACTCAGAAACTGAATAATTGTGATGACCTTGCAGGATCATTACAAACCTCACCCCCCATTTTTGTGTGAAGATATGTAGAATTGGTAGCTAAACTATAAAATTTTGTCCCACCCCAAAATTGCCATGACGCAAGCACATCATGACCCCCCCCCCTCCTTGTGGGCAACCCTGTGTACCTGTACTATATATACACCATATGGTTGCAATGTAATCTGCAAAGTCTAATTTCACATAAAAATGCATAATTTTACCTTTAGCACATAAAACACTAAAGACAGAATAAAGTTTCTGAAAACTTTGTATGAATTAAGAGGAGTTAATACATAAAATAGACGAAATATGTGGTAAATTAGTATTACTGTGCTATTCGGGACACTACAACACACCCGTCACTACTGCTACAGCTCCTACAATGGCAATGTACTGACCTACAGTGGGATCCGAACCACTGTGTGCTTCCCCCAGGTATCAAACCTGATACCCCTTGATTACAATGGTCCAATAAAAAAAGGTAAAGTGCTCCCCTGTGCATAGCACCATGCCATGAAGGCATATAGGGGGTGTGGGGGTAACGCCAGGGGGAAACCCTGGGGGGTAAAGGCCATCAGGGGCATGGTGCTGATCACATCACCCCCACTCACGACCAGATCAAGAAAGTGTGGGGCGTTACGGTCCAATCATATCGATGAAATTGGTGGTGTAAGTGTGCATGACACCCCCACACTTCAAGTGTGCACGTGTTATGTAGGAAGGTAATTTTTCACAATACAAGTCCTTGTTCAGAGATGATCGGCATGCATTTTCAAGGGATGATTTGGAAATGTGCTTTTTTGTTCATTGGAATCAATGCAACAAACAACAACCATTCTGGTGTTTATTTGTTTGACAATTTTGAATGAAAATATTTTTGACTTACATATTTTCGCTGTTTTTAGAACATAAAAAATATATATTTAACTTTTTTAGCACCTGAAAATCTGCTCCCTAGTGATATTAAGCTAAGGTCACTTCTGTAGTCCTTTGACACTTTTAAGAACATTAATATTTTAATGTACAGTGAAGTGGTTTGTGCTATTGATTTCATTATGAGGATTTTCTCTAACCATAAATTCAATTACTAAACAAGCTTATATACGAGGCACATTTCAAAAGTAAGGGTCGATCGGTTATAAAAAATAACTGAAGTAGAACCATTATTTTCCAAGTGATTTTGGTACCAGGTTTTAACATTTTGCAATCCATAGTGGAAAAAGAGCAGAGAGAGATTATTCTTTGTCCGTTTTTTTGAGAGAGGGATCAACAGGTTGCAAATGGAATAAAGCTAGGACATATGTTCATTCGTGGCATATAGTGATGAGAGCATTCAACGATGCAAGGCCAGATGAGATGGGTGGAATACATTGATACAGGTGCTGGAAAAATATGTATGTAAGAGTTACTGTCAGCAGTTTGAATTAAACCCACTCATAATGTTGTAGGAATTGGTGTCATTTACATGCTGTGACTATTTTCAAGTTCAACGAAAATTTTAAATAATCAAGAGTTTAATCTTGTATTTTTGTCACAGAACAGTCGATCAAATTCGTTTTTCATTGCAAATGAGAATCTGTAACTTTTACTGTATGTCACTGATTGAGATCATTTTTGTAAAGGTGCTGGCAAGAACTAGTTGCATTTAATTAGGGTTTCGAGAAGTCTCATCTCAATGACTAAATTGAGTAAGTACATTAAAAATGGTAATAACTGAAGTGTACGCTGAAATATTTGGGACATTAAATTTCTGATGGGACATATTTATATTGAAGAAAGATAATATACATTATTAAAATATGGTACTTACACAAAATGCTAGTGATATATTATCCCTTACAAACCATAGCAGTTTATCGGTATAACGTTTCGAGTAATTTTCTTAGGTCATCGAAAGCTGAATTTTCTACAGGTCACGAAAGAGACCAATCAACATATCTTCTTTTGATCGAAGAAATCACTGGAGTATTTCGGTAGGTACGCCTAGGCCCTTCATGGACTGTTGCGCAAAGGATTATTATTTCGAATTTGTAATAAACATGATTTTAATAATTTTTTATGGAATATAACTGCTATCGTCTCACTATCAGTGAAAGGTGCATCATAAATGTAATTGTCAGTACTATTAACAGAAACGGGTGGGAATAAGTGCGTTGGGGTAAGAACACTTCTTCTGGATGCAAAGCTGCAGGTATGTACTTATATACCGTAATAGGAAATAGTCACTTCATCTGAAGCATTGAAAACTTGTCTGCAGTCCCTGATGCTAGAAAGATCTGATCTGGCATGGAACATAAATTCTATCTTATATATTTAAATTTTACTTGTAGGGAGCAAGCTGAATAAAATTGACTTTATTTTCTGTATTTCTCTAGGCGTAGGGCATCATACGAGAAGATCGAAGGCATCAATGATGCTTCTTGTTCTGTTGACCCTGATGCTGCTTCTGCCATTTATGCATAAGGCCGAGTCATGCAGCAAGTAAATATTAATGTTTAGGTTTGAAATAATTGCATCATACTGATGCATCATGCTGTGATATTTTAATAACTAAGTATGTATGTAATTGTACATAGATAAGATATTTATAATGTAATGATAATAATAACATGAATTTGTTAATATTCAATATTTTCTCTTGAAGAGAGACATGCATATGTGCCGAAAGGTTGAGAAAATAAAATATTGAGTCATTAAAATAGAATTATTTCTATTTTTAAAACTTGGATTAATTGGTAAATAGATTTTATTGTTAACTCAGTTATTATTGTTGCTGTGTCAACAATGTGTCAATGTTATAATTTATATTTTTTAAAAAGATATAGACAATATAACTTTGTGTGTGTGTGTTTGTCATTTGTCTTGCTTAGAAATTAAGTGTAGTAATGAAATTTAAAAAAAACGTCAATTTGTAGAAGAATTATATCGTGTGTATATTATGCATTAGTACAAAGTTTGAAAACATTTATTTGTTCACATGACTTATTTCTACACCTTTTGGAAAGCATATTTGTTTGTAGACAGATTACTTTTCATTAATAATTTATGAATTTCTTTAATTATAAATATATATGTTTATTTGGCAGAACATGTTTCCAATAAAATGTTTTAAGTTACTTTATGATGAACTAATAATTTTACAGTGTGTAAAACATTGAATATAGAGGGATCAATCCATATGAAGTGTATGAAAAATATTTTTTTGTGCGTGTACACTAGTGCTGTGATGAGAGGATTTCACACAAGTGCCCAATAGTTTGCACAAATGACGCTAGATAGCGTATGGAATTGACATCATCATGACGTCACGAGTGAATAACGCTCGAACAGGCAAAACGACTTGTAACATGGTTGCTACACATCTAGAAAACCTGGAAAACAATCATCAATATCTCTGGAACAGTAATGCCTAGAGCTTTGGAACAAGCTAAATCGCATTTTGCACACATGATCTGCAGTTCAATTCAGGACATAATAATACGAGGGTGAGTCAAATAAAAACCTTAAAAGTGCTGTAAAAATATATGTATTCAGTGGAAGTGAAACAAATGGTTATCATTTTTCTACATAATCCCCTCCATGTTGAATGCAAGTTTCCCATAATTTACAAAGTGCTTGTATGCCCGGAAAAAAAATATTTTGGTTGGCTGCGTAACCACGTATGCCACTGTCTCGTTGACGTACTGGGAGTAAGGAGGATGGGGTAGGCACTCAAAATTGTCGCAACAGTCATTCGGGCAGTATGTGGCTTAGCATTGTCATGCTGCAAAATGACACCTGACGACAGCAGTCCACGTCGCTTTGACCTTATTGCAGGTTTCAGATGGTTCTTCATGAGATCACAATATAAGGCACTAGTTACTGTTATCCCATAGAATGGCCTCAACAGCTGCTATTCTCCGACATCACAACTCGATGTGCTTGGCCTGGGCGAGGAGCATCTGCAACAGATGTCACACCACTTCTGAATTTCCTACTCCACTCATATACCTGTTGCTGTGACACACAAGCTTCACCATACTGAGTCTTCATTCTACGATGAATATCCATACGTTTAATACCCTCACTCGTCAAAAATCTGATCACAGAACGCTGTTCTTCCTTGGTGCATGTTGTTAGTGGGACGGGCATCTTGTAACTGCTCCTACAACGACGACTTGTCACCAACACTCTTCTACCACCTATTGGAGAGAGTAAAGTACGAGCAACAGCACCACCAAATCTCATCACTATAGCATAAATATTAAACATTTTAAGACACTTTTTAAGGTTTTCATTTGACTCCTCGTATCTGTAAATTATTTCTTAAGTAACAAATTTTAGTTATAAAACTTGCATTGCTTTTGTTAAAATCATATATTCAATAGGAATGGTACCGAGACAATTCTTGGTCTCATCTAGGGTGACCAACTCTCCTCTATTTCCTGGGATCTCCCACATTAGAGCCAAGTTTCTTGGATCCTCTCAGCTCCCGTATTGACATTCTATTTCTCCCGTACACAACCAAGATCACGAAATTTGAATTCTGAGTTCGAGCCACACAAAACTTCAACTCAACTGCAAAATCTTGCACGTTCAACCTTTTGTGGGTGGAAGTGGCATCATATCTTACCGTAGTTGATTGATGCTTAGGACTAAGAAACATGTAAACTTGTAAATTTTTACTATGTATATTCTGTAAACAGGGTGGCTGTTCACAGGGTATTCCTTATTCCAGGAATTACGTGCGAATTCTACGTGAATTTTTCTCCTTAGACGTGAAAAATTGCAACTTTTATTAATCCAAATGAATTTATACATTTACAAATGCCCAGAGGCAAGTTTTCACAGTGTAGCTTTCATTTTTATCGAGGAAGGAAAAAGGAACTTGTGTGGAAAATAACACAGAATTCTTGTAGCATTAGATTAGTTTAGTACATTCCATAGCATTTGTAGATATATTTCGAGTCTTAGTATGTGAAATGACAAATGTAAACTCCGCACCTTAAAGTGAATATTTTAAATGGTACATATACCGTTTAATTGAATTGGATTAGAATTTTTGGATGTATTAATCTTGCACACTCTTTGTATTGTTTATATATTTGTGCGAGTATGAGTGTGGGTGGTGCGAGGCGGTAATCTGTACGTACCTGTACTCTTAAAGTTCGCCTTGAAACTGGGAATTATACATGAGTGGCCACCCTGATAAAATGTAAATTATCTTGTTTAATATTATCCATTCCATAAACATTTCCTGCAGTGTTGCTGCGCTGCTAAAAATGCACAAAATTTGTTGCGACTAAATCTTCTGTAAATTCATGGCTGAAAGTTGGTCACCCTAGACTCATCTCGAAATTAAAACTTACCTTAAACAAATGTACATTTGAGTACAAAATGTAACAAACAAAACTGTGTGCCTTCAGACATATCAAGTGGATATCTACCAGATTATTTATAGATAGTTCATATATTTTCTTTATAGTAATTACAGAGTCGATCCATAAGTGGAACTTGTGATTTGAGCTGCATATTCGAGATTTTCAGGATAAAATTGCATATTTTTTTTAAGGGCATCAAATGCAAGTAAATCAATGGTAAAAATGAAAGTAATAATATTTTGATCAGGAACACAATAATTATCAGTGTTCAAGGCTTTACTTTTACTTATGAAGGATTGTATTGTCTTACTTGATTACTAAAGATAAATATATGGAACAGCATTGTATCTAGTTCTAATTGTGTTCATAATGATGATTTTTTACTGAACCTTGTGTAAGAAACTACAAAATTGTGTATGTAACTGAAATAAGAACCTTCAAAACCATTCATAATAACGTTACTGATCATAGAAATATATGAAATTACATCTGTAAAAATTGATTTGCATTTTCCTAAAAATATTTGATGGTTTGGAACATTTGAGTACAAAATGTAACAAACAAAACAATATAAAATAAATTATGTTTTGTATTGTCGTTATTATTAAGGTAGGTTCAACGGGCTTGTTGGTAGATTCTTGTGTTAATAAATATAACACACTGACTTTGAATTTCAGGAATTATGCACATGTCGTGTATTGACACCAGGTTTTAAACATAGATTCTACACTATTTTTCTTTGTAGATGTGAAAGAATAGTGGTGACAAGCACAGTTCAAAACACTTGAAACAGAACATGCCCTTGCACTTCATGCTAGTTTCAGACCATTGTGGTCAACATATTTATAAAATTATAGTTATTATTGACATCCTGAGATGGTGCTGATGCTCCCATAAACATTTTAATAAACTGTTACTACTGCTGTTTACTACTTTCTCTCATCTCATGTTTATCAATGTATTTTTTGGTCTCAAAAAGTGCAACTAGTATCATCACAGCTTTAGTCTTTTGTTTGAGTGATTGATTTTGTTTGTTTGATTTCACTTTTCAGGCACTTTGGCTTATTGCGAAGATGAGAATGAGTGATGATATGATGAAATTGATGAAGGGTCATTCAAAGAACACCCATGTGCAACCTGGGACCCCTGGCATTGCAGTGTGCTGTTTAGATATTTGCGGGGCAGGGAAGTGCTATTGTCACAATTAGAGCTGAGTCTCATTATGTGGGGAATTAGTCAAACGTTCAAAGTTTTTTTTTGTTTTTGCACCAGTTTTGTGTGAAAAAAAACTTAATTTTGGAATAACATAACATTTAATTTAATAATCTGATGTAATTCTTGAATATTTTAAGCAAAAGTGTTGGTAAATTGGTGCAAGTAATTAGAATGGAATACTTGCACACTAATATTAACCAGTATTTTGAACAATTTTCAAGTATCTGTATCGCTGGGAATTGGTGCGAGTATCAGTTGAAAGTGATATCGGCTCAGCCCTAGTCACAATATATTCCTTGAATCCCAAAATTGTAAATAAAGTAAAAGAAACTTTCAACTATCCTGCCATAGAATACGTATTTTTGAAATTTTCTTAAAGAAATGGATTATTGTGTACACCATACAATATTCTTGGAAGTGAAAAACTGGTGAAATTTGTATTTTCCTTGTTTTCAAGTTATTGTAGATAGTCTGATATGCTGACCTTGAAGAAGCTTGTGGACTAAGGTGTTCACATACAGCAGATATTTTGAACTAGGGTGATCATATAGATATGTCCTTGATTTGTTTACAGTTTGCACATTCTGTATGGCCCACTCAGTGTTCCTTGGTATCTAACATGTTGAATGTTGGACTCAGAATCTTGCTACCAATACTCCTTTGCGAGTCATTTCATGCAATTATCATTAATCACCATCACAATTAGTATAAGGAGGCAGAAAAGTGACCTCAAGTAAGAAAATAATTCAAGAAATGACAACTGCTTTGAATTGGTTTATTTTACTTCGCTTTACTGCCACTTTTTGGCTAATTATGAAAATGAATGATATGAAATTGAAGAAGAAACACAAAGATCACCCCTAGCAACATTGCATGCTGTGATAACCACTCCCACATAAAGTGCTTGAAACACCTCAACATGGCTCTTGGAATGTCCTGCTTACATGCTCTGTATTAGCCATAAGAGAGTTTGTGGACAACGGAGTTTACATCGATATGAGTTGTGGGATGTGTTTTTTTCTTTTTCCTAGCATTGATTTTAGACCTTGGAGCATTCTCCTGTATATACAGTGTGAATGTAATAAAATTCATTGCTTAAATCCAGTTTGATTTTTACTACACTTGTTGATATAATCAGAATCTCCAAAGTTGAAAGAATTGTGCTTGCGTTATATTCTACAAAACCATTGTTTGTAAGGTTGGAGGTAAGCTATAGTTATTTTTTATTAATAACTAGAATTAACAATTTTGCAAATTAAATCCAATACAAAAAAGTATTTAAAAAGTAATTTCACAATTTATTGAAAAAGATCAGTATGACTTGAAATGTAGGTTTACATGTCATATTTTATGCAGAAAATAAGTGGCTTTTTCATGGGGGGGGGGGGGGGGAGTAATGCCACAGTTTTAATTTAAGATTCATTTAAATTCAGTCTTCCATCAGAGATTGATTAATGGATACAAGCTATCCAAAACGGCATTCAATAGGGGACAGGTGGATAAATCTCGTAGTAATTGTGTAAAGTAATCAATTGAAAATGAACGTCTGTGCCTTCTAGTGGCAAACATCTGAACCAATAAACTGAAAAGAAAATGCCTATGCCATCTAGTGGCAAACATCTGAACCAACAATCTGGAAATTTAATGCATGTGCCATCTAGTAGCAAAGGTCTGAACTAATATAATTTTTTTTTTTTTTGCAAAACACCCCTGGTACCTCAAGTCAGTAAGGCCGCTGCTGCAAGTCCCAGAGCCCCAGGCCAATCCCTCGGAGGGACCATTTCATTTAAGTGATAGGAAATGAATATAGTTGTGGACTCCTGCGAGCCCCAAGGGGTAGCCTCGAAAGGCAGGTAGGGCCCCTAACGGGGGGGGGGGGGCATGAGGGCTCCATAGAGCCGGGAAGGGGCTTGCATTCGCCCACGGAAAGATGATGGTTGAATGGAAGAGCAGGGATTAGGTGCAGTAGATGGGTAGAGAAGAACAGAGGATTAAAAGCAACGTTCACTCGGCCGGATTAGAATCCACGACCCTGAAGTCTAGAAGCGACGACCTTACTGACTGAGCCACCAGCGATGAATCAATCAATTTTTTTTCAGAACTTGTATTTATATTTCACATTCACAAATGTAACCTGAAAAAATTTCCTGGCTGAGATTTGAACTTGCAACCTTGAGATCTTTAAGCCATGCCCATACCAACTGAGCTACGAAGCTTCGTACTGAAAGTAGCTTTGGAACTTGTAATTCTAGCAACGTTTTGTAATGTAACCTGAAAAAAATTTCCAAGTTTCCTGGATGAGATTTGAACTCTCTTCCTTGAGATCTTGGGGCAACACTCATACCAACTGAGCTATCAAGTTTCTTGCTGAAAGAATATTTGGAACTGGTATTTACCCAAACTTGTATCATCTTTTAAAAATGTTGGTGTTGCTAGCAACAAAGTGGTACAATCTGTTAGCAAAACTTAGAATTTCCTTCTCGACATAAGAAGAGTTTGTTTGTTGGAGCATTTTTTGTAGTTCATTCTTATTTAATAATCTAGGCTGTTCCAATCTTTCAGAAATTTTCATTTATATTATGCTAGCTACTCAGAATGTACATATGTATGAATTTTTTAATAGGAAATTAA
The DNA here is from genome assembly GCF_977018435.1 of Lepisma saccharinum. Classification (NCBI taxonomy): domain Eukaryota; kingdom Metazoa; phylum Arthropoda; class Insecta; order Zygentoma; family Lepismatidae; genus Lepisma; species Lepisma saccharinum. The sequence continues at coordinate 78,333,405 of NC_139229.1, read as the reverse complement.
CATTTTGCACGTGACAACTAATTAGTTCGTCTACAATTTATTTTAGCTAATTTTCATTTTTATAAATATTTTCAATGCAAAGGTGGCTTGCACATTGTTGAATAAAGTTTATAATGTGCAGTATTTTGACACTATTGTAATTTGCCAAAAATATAGTGTTTATTTTTATTTGCATAAAAGTTAAATGTATATGAACAAATGGGTCATACCCTCTATTTGATTTTGTGAAAAAAAAAAAACTATATATTGAAACCATAGTCAAATTATTTGTTGTATGAGTTTCTTTAGACATAAGTGTGTTGGAAATATGTAGTAGCCAGTAGTGCTGGAAATTTTGTCAAGGTACACCATCCAGTAATTTCGAGTTTCAGTGATATAGTGGAACCACAAGCAAAACAACCTGGGCAGACCTGCGACTCCTGTGCACCGTACTCCCGAGAGGAGGAGAGTGGACCATCCTTCCTTATGGCCCAAGCTGAATGGAAGAAGGGAAAGCGGGGACTTTTCATCCAAGGTTTTTTTTCCTTGTGGTCGCTCTATAGTTCCTCTGAGCAATGGGGGAAGGAATATAACCCCTGCAATTTACTCTTCTGTCCATTTTTTTGTTTGTTTGTTTCCTACTGACATGTTTGAAGAATTAATTTCTGCCTGAGCAGTGCAGTTAACTGAAATAACAGTTTCTCTGTCTGAATTTCCTGGTTCCTTCAATTGTGTTACACATTGCTACCAGAATTTTTGTCAAATGTCTTCTACACAACTTAGCCCATTTAACATGGTAGCGAATGAACCAGACTCATCATTGTATATCATTTCTTATGTACACTCTGCTACCTCACTTAGTACTCCGGCAGTTTGTTTCTTTATACAGTGCATTTGCAGAAGATACAACTCAACTTACAAGTGTATCAATATACACTGTACAAAACACACTTTATTACTAACTTCGTTCTCCGTACAATTGAATCCTCTCATGTGCATTACATCATGCATATACTTTGCCTCCATCCCAGGGCCAGTTTCAGGAGACATTGAAAGGTCAGATTTTGGACAGTATGGAAAAATTGATTTTCATTACAGGAGCTTTCAGACCAAAAAGACATGACATTCAATAAGTGGCAAAGGCACCTTCAGTCAATAAGAAAGCATTCACCACGAATGTGCAAACAGACCGAAGCTACACGTTGTTGAGAACTGTCATCCCAGTGACTAGCAACAAGAGGCATGTGCAACTTGGGTTGCTTTAGTTTGAAAGGTTCAATTTGTTTCTGAATGTTGGTTTCCAAGACACATGTCACTTTGGTTTGAAAGCTCCCAGAGTGTGTAGCAGCACTGTCCACGAGAGAGGTTTGTGTGCATGCAGATGCAAGAGCAGCAGTTATGAGAATCACTTTGAAGGGAATAATGCTAAATAGGTTAAGTATTGTAAATTAATTCTGTGGGGGAAAAAAATAGTTTATGAGCAGATCACATACTCCACCAGTCTTCCCTGGGTTATCTTAGCATGCTCCAAAATCAAATCCTAGGTAAGATTCCATTGTTTCATCCATTTTATCAATTTACCATTGGTCTTTGTGGTCATGATTAATCTAGATGTCGAAAAACTTAAGACAATCAAAATTCAAAGTCATCAAGTCTCCTGTAGAATTATGCATTTATATTTTCTTGCAGGATATATTTTCTGTGATTCTCTGGAGATTCTACCTGCAACAGCAACATTTAATTTCCAAACTGTATGATCACCCAGGTGACAATTTGTTTATGGGTTGGTTCTACTTCACAAAGAAAATATAATTCAGTAGATTTAATTGTACATTGGCCTCAATATTGAGAGTTTGGTGGTTTTCCACCCAATCTTGCCACTGAGGGGTGGTCCTATTCTGTCCCAGGAATCTCTGGAGCAAGCGAATGAAAAGAAGTCCTCTGCACAAGTAGGACTCTAGGGAGTCTGCAGGAGGGGAAATTTGTGCATAAAGGGGAAAAACATGGCTGTGGCTACCAGGCATTTGCAGCAGTGCGCACTGCTTTGGTCTGCCCATTCGCTTTCTCCAGTTCTCAACTGTTATGCATGGCATTTGTCCACAGATTCCAGAGAAGAGTGTAGGTTAGCGTTCTCACCTGGTTTGCTTCCAAAATTGTTATTTAGTGAGCGAATTTTGATGGAAACAATGGCTCTAGATTAATTTTGGAGTGTTCAGTGTGTGAAAAATCAATGTGGATTTTGAAACCAGTTCAATTTTACGAACTTCAGCTAGTCCCTTTTATGAAGGGAAGAAAAACAAAACATTAGTGTAGCAGTATCTCGACCTTTTAGGAACTTTTATTTCATCCTACGGCATGCTAAAATGGGGTTTTGGAATAAAATATCAAAAGTAGGAATACTTAAGCTGTCCCATGTTGCGTAAAATGTGTCACACTGAATTTTTCTGGACATGCTCCCTTTACCATACCGAAGTTAACCTCAGTCTTGGAGGGTAGGCCCGGTTACCAACGGGTGGTGAGTCAGATGTTCTGAATGTGTACATTACTGTTATAGATACAAAAAGTACCCCACTTATGATCAGGGTTGCTGCCATGATTCCCAGGTCAAGCAGCTGGGTGGCAGTTTCTGACTGGCTGGAGGTATTCTTCCTCTGGACCCACGGCTTCTGTTGGCCCTGCACTGGCACTTAGGTCATGGGAAGCCCATTACAATTTGCCTACCTGCGATTCCGAAAGCAGGTTGCTTACACGTTTTATATGTTGTCGGGCATGCCAAGTAGCAGACTTTTGATCTCGCCACCAAAGGTCCCTTGTTCGAGCCCTGTTTTTTTTTTTTTTTTTTTTTTGCTAGTGTCATCGAGTCATAAGCCAAAATATACAAAAGTGGTTTTCATACCAAATCTACCCACTGAAAGAAAACTATTGAACTGTCTTGGAACAATTAAGATATTTTCACAGCTAAGATGTACAAATGCGTGAATTTTTTACCTTCTGTGAAAAAGTATTCAAGCCAAACTCAAATGAGTAATGGGAATTAACTAGACCAACAATATTTGTGATGGCAAGAAATTTGTGTACTCTCATTGCTACTGAACCTAAGAGTGCTCGTTAACAATAGATTATTAACAGCTATAAATGCTGTCTGATAACCAGTTGAGGACATACCGACAACTGAAATAGCCAATTATTCCCAATTACTTACACAATATATTTGTACATCACAATTTAAGCAGTTAGATGAACAAATAGGTAAAAAAAAAGTTCTGAAAATATACACAGCGGTAACCAATTATTTGTAAATATAGTGATTTACATTTATTGTAATGTATAATGTTACTTAAAAATTACAGACTATCAAAGCAACAAAAACAAGGGAAAAAGATGAATCATGTTTTTAACACCGTCAGAAGGTATCCTTACCAATAGAAATCCACTATTAGTAAAACACACGATAAAATGAAGTTACAAGCAACTGTTAAACGCATAAATCAAAACATTTACATCTGAAAAATACCATGCTCCAATATGGGGCATGAAATTTCTTGGCTCCATTTGGCCGTTAAGTTGTAACCCACACAAAAGCAAAGATGTGTATTTTCTTAAAAGTTAAATATAAACAAAGGTCTGTGTGAACTAAAACTTCCAGCATCAATGAAATTCCAAGTTTTTTTACTTCTAAGTGGCAAGATAATGGCTTAATAACTTCTTTTACCCAAGCACCATGTTCAATCTTGATTTTTTATAGAGACAATCAGCAGACCGAAAAACCTTAAACTTCTTACATTGTGGAACTTGTTGTACATTAAAGTAGTATTCTAGCATATATATTGATATATATATATATATTTCAGTGACACAAAATATTTGTAAATATTACACTCAGAGCAAAAAATGTTTAACTTAGTACTGAACAATTTACAAATATGGCTGAGAAAAAATAAATTAACATTTATAGTTAACTTGTGTAATGAGAACATGATCTGACTTATGTTCCTGTTTTCATAAAACCTTCTCCGTTCATTTCTGTCAACCTTTATATCTGACACCGACATATAAAATGTGTTAATTTAAGTAGCAGATTTTTGTTTAAAAATGTGATCAAACAATCAAGTATACAGCATGTCATAAAATATTTCATTCCAAGGAAGGTAAAACAACAAGTCACTTTATAATGCAACCGGTTCCATGTTTTAGCATTCAACGTACTGCACCCTTCATTTGAATAACTGTCACTTGAACATACTTTTATACATATATATATACTTTTATATATATATAATTTTTTCACGTGTATAGCAATTGCAAAATATTTCAACATCTGATCACACAAAAGTTGTATATTTTAGTGTTTTTTTCTTTTGTAACTTCTGGGATGGGGTTAACTGTCTGATTGTGGTGCACAAATTACAAGCAGTCAATACTGCAAAAAATCCACACGCAATAAACAACATCACTCCCATGTGCAAACCTTCACACAGTCTTAATAATATATTTATATTTTCACCTCATTTACAATCTACACAACATTTTCATTTTTTTTAAGGAAAATAAATTCCATCAACATTCCATCGTATTCCATGTAAAGAATATTTTTTTCCCTTCACACATATACACAGCATGTTGTTCCTGGTAGTGGCCATATTAGAAAAAATCTTGAAGTCCATTCAAGGTTTCTAACAAAAAATAATAATTATCCTTACTTGCGATGGCAAGCTTCAGTAAAATTAATTTAATGTTATTTTTCCTTGTTTTCTTCCAGTGTCTATAATTTCACAACAAAAGAAACTTAATGAAGTTACAAATGCCATTTCGAACATCCTCACATCAGCAAAAAAGTAATCATCTTTGGCTTTGCACCAGAGCTTCTCGCAAGTTTAGAAATCTTCAGCATTTTCACCACTAAAATAATTCAATTACCATCATTTCATGTCTTTTTCTGCAAGTTTAGTTTTTTTTCCTTCCATGAATGATGCAACAACTTTTCTCGAGCCTGCTCTTATTTACTTTTCACACACAGACATTCTCACTCAAGTTACAAGTCTCTGGATCATCACCTGATGGTTGACAGCACAAAGGATGCTACTATAACCAAACTGTATGCCAAAGTGGATGGCGTCGATGACACCACAGAAGCTGTGTTTCCTTGTGTTTCAGTACACTGACCTGAAAAAAAAAGAAGCACACATTAACATGCATCCCAAGTAACCAAAAGTGGTTGGCCCACACCAACAGTAATTTTGGCCGTGGTTCCAATGTTGGGTCAACGTGTGTGGTTTTAACGTTGGGCCAACGTGTGTGGTTTTAATGTTGGGCCAACGTATGGTTTTACGTTGGCTCAATGCACTGAAAACTAAAGAATAGATAGGTTTGTTTTCTGATATATACATAATTTCTTGTGAGACCAAATGTAAACAATAATTCAAGTTATTTATATAAAAAAAATACACAGCACTTTCTCAGTCACATGGTATCATTGTTTTCAAGGCACCATACCTTCAAGTGGTAGCACAGAAACCTTCTAGAGTTTACTTAGCTGCACATATCATTGTTTAACCACCCTTACAAGAATACCTGTAAGAATGTTATTGTTCTACTACAGCAAAAGAGACAAACAATAAGCAATTCCTAACACATCTTTCATCCATGGTTGCTGACAAAGGACTGGTGAATGACTGCAAGTTAAAAATAGCTTCTACTTCCATTGAAATTATATTTCCAGTATGTGCTGTGACTGACATATTCAAAAAGAAACACTGTTACATGCCACTTATTTCACAATAGAATTTTCAGTTGAATTAATTAGTTAATTAGTTAGAATTAAGTTGTCTTAGCATAAAAAGTTATTTTTAAAACTGATTTTGACTCACGTTTCCATGGTTGGTTGGTCCAAAGTAAGACCAACATCAATTTGCCAACCAATGTAAAGCCAACCTTCCCCACGTAAAAACTGACATGGGATAGAACATGAAATAATAGGTGTCCAAAAGTGTGTGGGGGGGGGGGGGGTTGAACAGGTCCATCGACCCCTCCCTCAAGGAAATTCGCATCGTTCAAGTTAAAAATATATCAGAATGTTTGTTGTTTTTATTGTTAATAAAATGGAAATAAATTCAGTTAGTTATTATTCAAACAGAAAAATGAAGTGAAAAATGTTAAAATCGAAAAAAAAAAAGTGCAAAATACAGAAACGTTTCAGTATTCTACCATTCAAACCAAAGAAAATGTAATTTCACAATTTTCAAAATTCCAAAACAGTTTTATGTGAGAGGACATTATGACCAAAATTTCTCCCTAACTTCTAAAGTTTTTCCTTGAACAAGGTACGTACACTAACTGTTATGAAATGTTAAAAAAATGCTTGTGCTGGATATTCACTCATTTGGTGGGTCTAGTAGAAACGTTCCCTCAAAGTCATAATAGTAATAATATAATTTTCAATAAAATAAGTATATGACTTTATAATAGCTATTATTTTATAATTATAAGTATGATAATTATTATTTTTACTATCAATTGCTTGATCCCCTCTCCAAAAATTTCTGGTGATGCCCATGCATGAAGTGTGAAATGGAGTTGAGGGGAATATTCCAGTTCCATTTTCCTTGAACTTCCTTGAAAAGTTAGAGGAACCGTGGTTCCTGTTAATCAGTGAATAATGTCATTCATTGCTTCGTGAAATATCACTGTTTTCATGTGGAATTACAATTACAAATATGTCCACATTTCAAAAATAAATGTATATACATTATACATTTATAAAATAACAGCAAAAATCACAGTGTGTCCCATAATTTTCCGGACTAGGATGAGAAAACTGGAACCGCACACGCAATGACACTCTTGGTGTATATTATTCAAAATACATTCCTTATGCTTCTGGAAGTCTTTGAAGGGAATTATGTTGAGATACTCTGTCGAAGCTCTTTGAATGTCTGCCAACAGCATCGAACAATCATCAATGTTTGCCCCCTAGAATTGATTGTTCGTTGGTATTGTGAAATGTTGCAATAATTTACCTCAATGAGTTCTGTGCATCAATACACACGATTTGCAAATATTTTTTTTCCGCCTTTGGCAACACTTTGCTTATTTGTTATTAAAACATGCATGTTCTTACATATGTTTGTCTCTCTAAATTTTCCCAATATACAGGGCATTCTCTTGGCAGAAAGCGTTTCTTCTCATTCCGTTTCGCTATTCCGTTATACGGTCGTAAACATCGGGTTGCGTGACTTTTCGGACACTCTGTATTATTGCATAAAATTATGAAACAAATTGAGTTCAGTGCACTCGGTGTTTCTTAAAAGTTATTGCCACAGTACAGTACAATTACTAAGGTTACATGAATAATCATTAAAAATTTCTATCAATACTGTTGCATTTAGCACTCTTCTACTTACCAAGATTGGTTACATTAAAGGCCCACATTCCATTGATCCCTGGGCTGATGTTTCTGAGGCAGGAGCCTGTGATGCTCGAGAAGTGCATCATCTTGTCGTTCTCTGTAGAGATGAAGCAGAACCTGTGAGCTCCGCTGGAGGAGCGACTCACTGGAGAAGCAATCAAATAGTTGGTTCCATTGTCTTCCCAGCTGCCATGGCAAGAATATGCTGCAAAAAGATTGCAAATTTAAGTTTGTGAAAGTTTCACGCAATAGTAAATTTTCATTTTTTCGTTATAAAATAATGGGAGTTATAACCTGAACTCCTCCCTCCCCTGGCATGCCACTGTTAACTTGCATGTGGTTTATTGGGTTAGATACTTGAAGGTGTCTCTAATCTGTGACAACCTAGTTCAAATACAATTTTATATTTTTGTTTTTCTTTTGTCAAACTTATCAGGAAAACTGCATTAAAATTTTCATATGGGCAATTTAAAATATTTGCTATCCAAAGACACTAACATTTCAATAGCTGTTACTAAGAACATAATTGTAAACAATGTGAATCTAAATATGGAATTTTTATATATATTAATTTTAATGTCCATACCCATTTTCTTATTACTGTATATTTAATATTTATTTATTTTATCGGACTTAATTTTGAATTACAAGAATTAAAATCAAAATATGTTAACAATGAAGCACATATTGTCGTATGAGAACCAGAGGAACGTAATTCCAAAAATGTGGTTTTGAGTTTTATTAAAATAAACTCTGAAGAGTTTTATTTGGAGTCAGATTGACGGATCTCCACTTCTAATGCTTAGCAGTAAGGTGGAGTCCCATTACTCCAATTTACAGACTTCTTAAGAGTCAGACATATTCCTAAGAACACATTATTTCCTCTCTCTCCTGTAAATTTTATAAATTGGAGTTATGTCCTGATTCTTGCACAACGATATATTCATGAGATTGTGAAGAAATTGCATAACCAAAATCGAAGAAACCACATTTAAAAAAATATTAATCTTAAGGGTGCATTAGTAAATTTGGTAACAAAATCATTACATATTAACATAATTGGAAGAAATATCTACTGCATATATTTGTATGCCATTTATTAATTAATGCATAACATGTTCAGAGCTCTGTCAAACATTGCAGCGTTCGTCCAGGTTTTGAGTTCCTGTTATTTTATAACAATGAATGTAAATTTTTTATTAAACCAATGGGAAGGTCTTGGACCGATTGAACTCTTTCCTTAAATACAGATATTAATTCATAATTCGATCTTGAACATAGAAGCATTAGTAGTACAAAGTAGATAATCACTAAAATGACATAAAATTAGGTAATGAATTATTTCTTTCCCTACGCATCCTCCCTAGTTCAAAAACAAATTTACATTCTTGTAAAAAAAATATACAGAACCATTATTTCAATTTATGTTTGTTGTATCTTTACATATTAACTTTTAAAAATACTTCAGTAACTTCAACTTAGTTTTATGTGAAAAAATGTAATTCAAGTGATGAAATTAGAAGTCTTTCAAATGTATAGTTCCCAATTTCTCTTTAATTATTATCTGGGTACATAATGTAAATTTTTACAGTGGTCATGTTGTCAGCGATTGCCCTGATGAAGTTTGAAAAACAAAATGGTGCATGCTTCGTGAATAAGTTTACATTTATTTCTGCAACATGTTAGAACATACTAGCCTATAGCATTTACTTCCTCAACTCCATCCAACCTGCATGTCTTTTTCCCTGATAATGACCCTAAGATGGCATCAAAATCTCAGAATAATTAAGGTTCCAAGCATGTACTAATTTTAATGTATTTCAAGGATTTTTTTTTTAACATTCCAAGATTACCTTCAACAATCTAACAAAAATATTTGTGTTACAAATGTGACTATATCTTGTTAGGGTCTGGATAAAATCCTCCCTGATAGGGATGAATATTTACTCGTGCTGTCAGGCATGTTTGGGTCTAGTGCTGGGAGGGGTCCTATAATTCTGCCGCTGTACTAACCAGTGTGCAATCACAGCGCAGAATGCTTATTTTGACAAAATCCTGTTTCCCTACTGGTTGCTTTGTTGTAACGTTGTCGACTCTTACAAAAGCGGTGGGCCTAATTGGCTGTTTGACCGCAAGTTCCTTCGCAGGTAAACACGGCAACACAGGGTTACTGTCATAAAGGCTGTCTGGTTCCTGGCCCAGTGGAACTGTAGCACCCTGTGCATACTTTGTATCCTAGTTTATACTATTCAGGCAACAGAAAATAGTGAGTAGTGACCTATTAACAATGTTTCTCCAAAATACATTCATTTTCTAACCTTATTCAAGAATAGTTGAATTCACACCCTTGCTAGCATTAAGCTGCTGAAACTCACACAGTGAGTAAGCTAAATGATCATGCACAAATCTTATGTTTAGTACACTAACCACTCCCAAGAAAATTGTGTAAAACAAACTTCTTTAAGAGACATGAAAAACATTTGGACTAAACTTCGAAGTGGCAACAGTGCATTCAAAAACACTGCTTCTCTGCTATCCATTTACATAGTTGATTAACAGAAAACATTTTGCTGGTTTCCAACGGGCACAAGAAATGTCTAGGGATTGCTAGCATGGGAAAGGAACAGGTTGAACTGAACGTAGTGTACTTTCTGAAATAAACAAGTATGGATTCTGGATCTATTCTAGAATTTGCCTCCAACAGGGGAAGGGGAGATGCTCGCACGTTGTCGCCAGTGGCAGATTGGTTTAAAATTCTAGTTTCTTTTCAGAAACTAATGTAAATTAATTTTGTTAATAAAGATTACACGATTTAAGATTTTTCAAAATTTTTCTTTGATGCTGGATATAAGACTACATGTAGAACATGTCTGGGAAAGAGAGAACTTCTGGTAGTCCTAAGACTTTTGTGGATTACCTGTGGGACTTTCAGAACTGCAGCTTGAATGGAACTCCATCTGTTCAGTGGTGCTGCACCCTACGACGAGGACCCCTAAACCATCACATGCATCCCTGGCTACTCGGCCAAGATGGCTCTCTCCAGTAACAGTGTAGCGGCCGAGATAAGGGCACCTCCTGTTCTTCAGTTTTGCAGCTGGAAGAACAAAAATGCACATTAAAATTTGGTTTTATGATCACACAAGTTGCTGTAACGTGCACTGATATATATATAATTGTTACAAATAACATTTTTAAATAAGGTAATAAAATTCAAAGTAGTCTTTTGGTTGTTGGAGATTAGAAATCCTTATGGTCTACTACATGTTCTAAAACATGATTGGGGCACATTGGCCATTTTGACGTTACAAGTAAGTGTTTTCTTACAATTTCAATAATCGCCCAGGAGAACATTTGGTTAATAATTTAAAATTCGGGCTGCTGAAGAAAATTTTGTTACTCGTTACTTGAAAATAGTGACTTGCTTCCTGTAATGTATACTTAGTGTCACCTTAGTTTCAACCTGCTTGGGCTAGACCTCTGGTGCTTTCTATTATTTCTTAGGATAACCTGCATTTACTACAATAAATCTTTTAAAAAATGTTCTATTGAATCTAGTTACACAACAATCATACCAAAATAATATACCCGTGACCATGGATATTGGGAAAACTTAGTTCTTGATTGAATTATAGCCAAGATGTTCTGTCTTTTATTATATTTTAAGGTAAATGTGGACAATCGTCTGTACTATTGTACATATAGGCTGTTGTGAAATTCATTATTTTTGAACTGATTTTTTTTATTTTAATAAATAATTTGTACTATTGTTTACACTTGGTCTCTCAATAAATTATGTATGTATCAGAACAAAAACCTATCTATTCTTTAGTTTTCAGTACGTTAATCCAACGTAAAAAACCAGGCATTGGCTCAACACTGGAACCGCGGCCAAAACTACTGTTGCCCAACGGTATGTTCTTAAGTTTTGCCAACCACTTTTGGTTACTTGGGCGGTAGTTGAAGTTGCCGAGTTATTACTAGGATTGTTTACAGTTTCGAGATTGTACACACATTTCATCCAAAGTTTGTACTTACTTATGAGAGTTATATATGGCAAGGTAGCATTAAAATACATTGGATGGCAAGCTTCCTCCATGTTTGGGGAGAGAGACCCTGAAAGAAAGGAAACGCCGAGTTAACAATTAATTAATAATAAAAACTACGAACTAACAACTTAACTGATCACACAAGCTACAAAAAGGAAAGTTATAATATTTTAATGTAATATATGTATATCAGAATATATAAAATATATCAGTGTTGTCTGTACTGGCAAAGTTCAGAGGAATGGGACCATCATGAAAGAAAAAAAATATGTATACAAAAATACAGTGTATAAATTTAAAAAATAAATATCTCTGCTTTATGTCCATATAAAATCATTAAGCTGTTTATGTCAGCACCGAAAAATATACTATGGATGATGTGTATGTTTTCACTCATTTGTCTTAACTTTTAAGTCACTAGTAAATATATATATATATATATATATATATATTATTTCTTGGTTAGCCTATTGTGCTTTTCTGCGGCTTTTGCAATGGCGAGGATGAGTGGTGATGTGATGAAATTGATGAATCCTTGTGTCATAACCAGTGATGTGCGTCTACGCGTAAACAACGATAGTCTACATTCTACATGTAGACTATTTTATACACGTAGATTACGTAATCTATGTAAACAACATGGAGAAAGGTGATAACTTAGCAAAGGGCGCCGTGGAATTAAAAGAAAATTATACTACGTATCAGTTGCTGATGTGTGAAGATAACTTTTCATACGCTCTCTTCCAAATTCGAACAATTTCTTACCTAGGAAGAAACCTAATATAAGAAATATTCTAGTGTTTTATGGGGAAAATACCACTCTTGCCTCACGACTGCCATCTGTTGTTGTTTTTTCCATACTTTTTATCTTCCTCAATAGTTGATAATAGAAGAGAAGAGAAATTTTGTTGTAAATAGGATTCTTTTCATTTCGTTAGGAACCAATACAGTTGAAAATGTCACTTTCCTTTCATGAAACCCTTGAAAATTAATTCTAATGCACTTTAGATTGTCTACGTAGTCTATGTAAACTACAACCCAATGTAATCTACGCGTAGATTACGTGTAGACAACGCATGTAGACGTAGACTTATAGTCTACATGCGTTGTCTATTGGGTTGTAGTTTACATAGACTACGTAGACAATCTAAAGTGCATTAAAATTAATTTTCAAGGGTTTCATGAAGGGAAAGTGACATTTGCAATTATATTGGTTCCTAACGAAATGAAAATAATCCTATTTACAACAAAATTTCTCTTCTCTTGTATTATCAACTATGGAAGACGATAAATAGTATGCAAAAAAACAACAGATGGCAGTCGTGAGGCAAGAGTGGCCTTTTCCCCATAAAACACTAGAATATTTCTTATATTAGGTTTCTTCTTAGGTGAGAAATTGGTCGAATTTGGAAGAAAGAGTATGAAAAGTTCTCTTCACACATCGGCAACTGATACGCAGTATAATTTATTTTAATTCCACGGCGCCCTTTTCTAAGTTATCACCTTTCGCCATGTTGTTTACATAGATTACGTAATCTACGTGTATAAAATAGTCTACGTGTAGAATGTAGACTATTGTTGTTTACGAGTAGACGCACATCACTGGTCATAACCCTGCCACATAGGCATTTATCAACAATGCTGTGTAACTAAAGACGTGGAGAAGTCAATTATGAAGCAAGAACGAATCATCGCTTGTCCAATATTTATATGTATACTTAGTGTGAGTGATATCTTCTGGGTATAGGTGGGTTTCATGTGACGTCTGGATTCGCACCGCCGGCATGTTTGCGACAGAGTTGTTTGTCGTCTGAAAGGAAATACCCACCACGTAGGAGAATGGGATCCATTCTCTTTGCACGTAGCGTTCGTTTCACCTGCGCCAACTGTACGTTTGTTCTTAGTACTGTGTAAAATTTCGGTAAAACATTGCATAGAATTAATGACAATGTTGTGCCATCTGGAAATTGCGGTAATTTTTCGTGTTCAAGCTCTTTGCGCAGTCGACACAAAAAGATATGGAGAAAAGGCGAAGTTTTGCGGTGTAGATCCATATGAACTGGACGATAACGAAAAGGGGCCTAAACCATTGGCCAACTCTAGTTCACGTGTGTTTAATTACTTGACCCAGCTACCTGGAATACATTTGTTTTCGTATTTAATAGTGGTTCTGATTCGGCTTGAAATATTTACATCCAGTACAGATTTACTAATATTTTCAAGGCTCTGCCATTATTGTCTGTTTCCCTTTAAGGTTCGTTCAAGCGCTGTAACTTAAAATGTCGAGTTGCTCAAAAACAGTATTTTCACTCCTTGCTTTAACAATTTGGGATATAGGCCTACCGGCCTCCGTGGCGAAGTGGTTAACACAGCGTGCTACGATGCCAGGGGTCCCGGGTTCGAATCCCAGCGTGAGCATGGGTGTTCTGATAAGTTTTGCTTTTATCAGTTTCAACATATCATCACTCAGCCTCGTCTTCACGATTAGCCAAAACTGGCATAAAAGCGAAGTAAAATAAACCAAACCCATCAATCAATTTGGGATACTTTTTATAGCAGTGTTTTTTATTCCTGGCAGTACGCAGAGCCTGCTACCGGCACATTTTCTCATGGATCGAACAACAATTAATAACAGATTGCTTTAACGAACGAAATATAATAAATAATCAAGTACAAACGTACAATTATCAATATGAATTAAACTTTGAATATTATCATTTTTATCATCAAACTTATCGGAAATATCAGCACCTTTCTAAAAAAAAAAAACAACAACAAAGAAACGCTATTGCAAGTATGATTAAACACACCAATTCGATCCATTTGCACTAAAAGACACAGAGAAAGGTGGCATATACCCGAGAGGAAATGTTCACTGCACACACTGTAATATTTGCTTTGTTCATTAAGGTTGGCACTATTTACTTTCGCCAACCAGACGACGCGGTAACTTCTGATCAACAAAAATTATCGATTTCCGTGCCCTGAAGCGCACCTTCTGTTCTTTCTAGGAAGATTCGAGGATGAACGTGAGTTTATGTTAAAAAACTGAATACGGCACAGTACCATCGTAAACAAGGTTGAAATCTCCCGCCCGTCCTCTTGAATTCCGTATGTTTGCGAGAACCGGCCAGAATCATGGCTGCTTGATCCCACAATGCAACAGTTTGTGACGTAGGTGAAACCAGAAACTTTTAAAGGCGATTCGGGCTACTCTCCAAGAATTTTGAATGCTATTGTGGGTAAGAAAAGTGAGCAAAATATTTATATTAGCCCATTTTTTTTAAAAAAACTAATATCCGGGGGGGGGGGGGGTTGACCAAATAATCTCCCCTTCGATATGCCTATTTTTAAAAGTATCTTCTTCGGAAGATCTTTTTGTTAATTTGTTATTTTAAAATTCTTTTGATTTTTTAATTGTTGACAATTTCAGTGTAAAATGCCCATCTGTGCTGTATCTGGAATTTTCTCTAACAAATAAATAGATACACAGTGTAATCATATTTCTCCCCCACGCAGCGTAATGCGCTTTAGTTGCGAAGAGCTGTATCCTTCATAAGCCCCGCCTACCGGAGAGACTGCAAACGCATTATGCGGTGCAGCCAAGTGCTGACGCTTGATCTACACGTCCTCAAGCCGGTGCTTGACGTCACAATGACGTCCTCAAAGATATTTAACGAGGGAAATTCAAACAACTCTCCCCGGGAGGAAAGATTAAAATTCGCCTGACGTGGAAATGCGGGTATCCCAGACCTCCTTATCTTAGGGAAAACGGAGTCTGCATTTGGCTACAGAGAAGGCGCGTTAGTTCCTCTGTTGTGCCAAATTGGCGAGCGGAAATTTCCGCCTTGGTTTTGGGCATCATTCCGCTCGTCATCTGCTCCTGTTTCCTAATGACGTCATTTCTTCGCGTGAGGGAGGGAAAAGAAAAACATTGCTTCGTTAAAGTGTGCATCTGTATGCAATGCTTTTGCATAATTCACGTCTGAAGATATTGCTCTGGTAGTAAGTAGCAACAGTTAAACAGTATTTCTACTAACGTCATTACAATAACGATTTTTAACAACATTAACTTATTTTGTAGTCGTTTTTATTACACACTAATGAGAAACTGCTGAATATTCATTAATTATTGAACAAACTGACCAATGAGGTTAGTTTGTACTGCAATAAAATAGCACTTACAAATATATCTCTATATATATAACAATATATCTGCAATAGCTGAGTGTTCCAAATATTGATTCGAACGCATATAATGCACTAATTTGATTGTTTAAACGTCTTTCGAACCCCGAATGGAATATTTCTGGCTTTAATTACACCGGAGATATCCAAAGGTAACTAGAGCAACTGTTGGCCGTTCTACTGGTAGATTCTTAATTTAGACGCACCTATCGAGATATACAGCAGCAGGGTATTAACAGATAGGTTATTCAGTTCGCCAAATTGTATCTTTCTATCTAGTATTTTTACGAATTATCGTCAGTTAGGGATTGGGTCATATTGTTGACGACTCTGTAATACACTTGGCGAGCAGTACAAGAGTGTGCAAGGTGCAGTAGTGGTTAACATACTGGATTAGTAATTCGAAAATCTTGTTTGAATCCCCACCGGCCCAAGAAAAGGATGAAGACAGAGGTGCTGTCTGAAAAAAAAGAAAAGAGGCGCAATGGAAAACGCCAAATTATATGATTTCATGGTAGAAAATCTATTGAAGTGGAAAATACTGAAGAACACATTCACTGGAAAACTGAACACAGCCATGCGAAGCTTGCCTGGAGAGGGGGGGGAGAGAGAGAGAGAGAGAGAGAGAGAGAGAGAGAGAGAGAGAGAGAGAGAGAGAGAGAGAGAGAGAGAGAGAGAGAGAGGCAGGCAAGGGAAGAAGAACGATTCGAGAGACTCTCTTTTATGAATATTTATGATGTGGTTGAAGCCTCAGAGAAACCGCGAACTGACAGCAAAATGGCGGGAAGCGAGAACAAGACCTGACATTGGGCGCGAAACTTTCAGGAGATGGGCGGAGAGGCATGTTGAAAAGTCCGTGAAAGGCTTTCTCTGGTATAAGAACATTTTCTACTCAGCTACAACACTGCAACCGGAAATACATTCGTGCAAGTCTCGGAAGTCATCGCTCATAAATGTGCGCGCATGATGCACGTTACGAACACATTCAAAATACTTTTGTTCCATCAGTTTTGACGTACACATGAATATTAAAATTTTGGAAAAGAGTGTGTGTTGATATACCCAACAAAGCGAGGACCTTCATCTGTTAACACACCAACAATCTGAGGACCCTATTTTAAAGACCGTATATTCGAGGACGTCCTCTAATTGTATGTATAATGCTTGCAGATGTTGACAAAGAGTTAACTCTTGCCATACAACCGGTTTCATATGAAAATGTCTATTTCAAAAAGCAATTCAGCAAAGACAGAACTGTGGATAATTTCTTAGTGTATTAACTTGGACGTGTGTGCGTGGGCACGTCAAATGAATCTTAAATATAAGAACTCTATTATCTATACAGTATAACCATTTTGATCACTTAAAATATGCAAGCTTAGTTTCAAAGCATTGTTTAAATTTCTGGCATATCCAGTTGCTACTTTTTGTTTAGGGTGCCCTGTTATTGTTAATGATTAGTTAGAGATTTAATTGACAAAATCGTTATACGGCATTGGTGCGCTTAAATTTTAATTTATCAAATTACAGTAAATGCTATTTCTAATAAAACACGCATACGTATATTACGAATAAAATTTACCTGAACTCTTTTAACTTAAGAGGCAATGCTCTATACCCTCTCCCGAGAATCTCTGGAGCAAGCGAACGAAAACAAGGCTGCAGCTACAAGCCATGTGCAGCAGCGCGCACTGCTTTCTTCCGCCCACTCGCTTCCTCCTATTCTCTACCGTTATGCGCGGCCTTGCTTCCCGGAACAGTGTGTCCCTATTAGGTGTTTTCAAGAAATAGCTTCTTCGGCTACTTAGAGCTTACTTTTGTTTCAGACATTTCGACAGCGTCGACCATACATGGGGGTGTGTGTGTGTCTCGTCTTCATTATCTCTTTTTGAAATTGTTTCCATGACAAACCCATATGTAACCCCACTGTAAATAATAATAATAAAATGGGTCTGAAACACGAATCGAATACGGGAGAGAACACTAATTTTTTTTGTCTTTTCAAATCAACAGGGGGAATAAAAGAACACCATCCCTCCAAACAAAAGACATACGAGGGAGAAAGGAAGAAAAGATAGTACGGAGGCAGAGGAATGTGAAAGGGAGGAGAGAGGCGAGGGCAGAGTCCTCTGGTGGCAGAAAAATGAGCTTTCTTCTCTTTCTCGTTAATTACCATACTGGTCCCTTGGCCGGGCAGCGAAATGAAACTTAATGGAATTGCTCGTTAGGCTTATTGTAAATGGGGAGGGGAAAGGAGGGGGGTGTCTGGCATAACGTAAAGTATATCTCAGGCAGTGTGGAAAGTGGAGGGTAAAAATGGGAAAGAATGGGTATTACTATTTGCATATGAGTTATTAGGAACTGCGGGAGAGTTGGGTTTCATTTAGTCATTTCGCAGAAAAGATGGATGAAAAGGGGAGGGAAAAGACGAAGAGGCTAAAGGGGAAGTCTCCAACCCAGTTCGAGGTCATAAAAGTTGCGGTTCAGAAACTGACTTACAAGGAGGTAACCCGGTTTACATTGAAGTAAAGGGTGTCTCAAAAGGACGGGACAGTTTGAAATTGAAGTACAGAGAAGATAATAAATAGTCGCAAGAGATTTAATCATGGAAATGAATAGTACAGAGCATGCCATTACATAATTACATACCGCTTAAGAGAGAGGTAGGTTTATGACTTGTTGATGTCCAGTAGTTGACGATCTTATCTAAGCAACCATTCCTGCAGTCGTCGAGGTACATCCTGCACGCCAACAGGAATTTGGGTGATTTCCTCACAGATCCTTCCTACGTGACCTACAACTGAATAATTGCCCAGATTCCTGTGAACATGTTACGTTGAGCTATGAAGGATGTCCCTCAACGACTGCAAGAACGGGTGCTTAGAAAAGGTCACCTACTGGACGTCACCTTCAAGTCAAAACTACCCATCTCTTCATCAATATGCAATGGCATCCTCTGCACTATTCATTTCCATGATTGAATCTCTAGCGACTATTTATTCTTTTCTCCACACCTCCCTTTCAAACTGTCCAGTCTTTTTCAGACACCCTTTAGATCAGACTGCATACCTGCTAAAGAGCAGTTGCTTGTGTCACCCACTATACAATCAATGGCGAAACACACGTGCGTAATGCATGCTTGATGTTTCCGTCTTCTATTACGCATGTCACGCAGGTCTGAGTTACAAAAGAGGTTAAAATAAGTGGACGCAGTATGGAAGAAGGGCTACAAAATATCTAAGTCGACCTATTTCGGAGTGGTTGTCAATACTTGATAATTCTCCTAACGTTAGTGCCAATGGTTCTTTATTAGCCTCTTAGCACCACGTTTCGAGAGTACCTCTTGAACATTATCCATTGTCTAGTGCTACCACCGCTTCTACAGTCATGGATACTGCCAGGTTGTAATGAATACATCGACTTTAAATGGAATCGTTACAACCCAGCAGTGTCCGTGATTGTACCTATTCTGACACTACTGATCTATTCAGAACATTCATTTTTGCCGCTACTGGGAATCGAAGCTATGACAGAATTGCGATTTTACTACAAATCCGGTACGGTACTCCGGGACTCACAGTAATGTAAATTTGGTTTATGTACATTTTTCGTATACCATACCAAAGTCTAGAAGTCTGACACTATGTATCGGTTGGTCTAGTATTATTTTTTTTTAAGACTGAAGCGGCCTTGAAACCATTCTTAAAGAGAAGGGAAGACTTATTGTTTACAAGTATCGTCTCGTGCGAGACATTTACAACTCGAAAGAAGACCGAGAAAGAAACGAGGCATCGGCTGCTGAAATATGGAAAATGCAAATTACACTTCACAAGACACATGCAACACCTGTTACGATCTCTTCATGAAGAGATCTTGAAAACAAAATCAAACTGTGCATGTTCCAAAAGATGATCTGCGAGAGCTCACTGCCCCCACATACGTATCGCTATGAGTTCCTCAGACAAATATACAATAAAACCTGAAAGTCTTGAATGTTTCAAGCATGTGAAGATTCAATTGAACAAGAAATCTTGAATACAAAATCGAACTTTCAAACCTAGAAGTTCTGAACATTTCAAGCATGCTTAAAGATTCAATTGAATAAGAGATCTTGAAAACAAAATCGAACTTTGCATGTTCCATAAGATGATCTGCGAGAGCTCACTGTCCCCACATCACTATGAGTTCAGTTCCTCACATAAATATACAATAAATTCTGAAAGTCTTGAATGTTTCAAGTACGTGAAGATTAAATTGAACAAGAAATCTTGAAAACAAAATCGAACTTTGCATGTTCCATTAGTTGATCTGCGAGAATTCACTGTCCCCACATATCGCTATGAGTTCCTCGCACACAAAGACGTAACAGAACCTAGAAGACTTGAACATTTCAAGCACGCCTCAAGATCCGATTGAACACAAGAAAAAGTCGCATTGAAAGAAAAAATGAAGAATCACAGCTTTTGCCTGTCCCCAACTCTTTCCCCTCTGGGAGACAAGTTACCTAAGACCTCGCCCAGGGGATCCTAACCCTAGTTCAAGCCCTGCAAGAGGAGAGATCTCTGAATCTAAAGGACATCTCCGCCACTTGGCATTATTCTCCCTGCTTTTCAATATTGTTGCCCAGAAGTAAGGGGTATAAGAGGAGAGGGGGGAGGGACCTAAAACAATAGGATACTCTGGACGAAGCGGAGCACGCTAAATGTGCTCGTTATTCATTTGTTTATACCTCGAGAGGGTTGTCTCGGAGTGGATGCGGGTCCGTATGAATTGGTCTCGTGAGAGCCATGAATACATACGCTTCACCGCTTACAAGTTCCTTTTCTTTCTTCCTTCTCTTTCTTCAAGGAAAGAAGAAAAGGAAGAAGGAAAAGTTAAGAAACTTAAAACCAACGCTTTGTACTGGAACAGTTGTAACATTAAGTTTTTCAACAAGTCCACAATCTGTTCACAAAAGGAGGATATTATGAGGAGAGAAGCTCACGTATTGGCTGAAAAAGTAAATCTCTGCTTGCGTGTCTTTTGTACAGCGCTATCGCTTGTCTCTCTTGTAAAGACAATGTAATACAGCGTCCTCCGAGATATGACGAAGCATGGTTCCTTTCTCCAAATGTTGACTGTTTTCATGTCTGAAGATGTTCGGTTCTCTAAACATTCTAATAACGGCTTCAGCACCAAATGATGTTCAAACCAAAGAATGCACAACTGGTTAGTCGAATCGAGCTCGCACATCGATAATATCCATTAGCGGGAATTCTAAGATCAATTTTTGGTATATCAATGAAGTATTATCGTGTAAAAATAGAAAAAGTAATTTGCAAATGTGGAAAGTAACTTACCAGTTTGAATTTCTATCACGTGGCCATCCCTCCGGTAAAACATCATGCAAACATATCCAGATTCGCTGCAAAAAGAAAAAATGACAATCACTTAACGTTCGACAATGCAATACATCAAGAAATAGCAGAATATTAGCAAGACGATGTCATAAAGTACAAAACAGCTATACATCCACACACAATAACATCTCTCAAAATTTCCTCAACGTCCCCGAAAATTTTTCACAAAGGTCAATTTGGCTCTAAATATGCCCTTACACCCCCCCCCCCCCAATCAGATGGAAAATTGTGGATAAATACCTACCACAAAACTAAACAGTAAAGAAGAACTAAAGTTCAAGAATATAGCTATCTATGCTGTCACAGGAACGTTCAACTAAAAACTATATTTTGACATTTCAAAAGCCTTCGATAAATTCATTGATTGATTTGGTTTCTTTTACTTCGCTTTTTGTTCCACTTTTGGCTAATTTGCGAAGATTGGGATGAATGATGATATGATGAAATTGATGAATGAACACTCACAAACATCCATGCCCAGGCCAGGATTCGAACCCGGGACCCCTGGCGTCGTAGCGCGATGTGCTAACCATAAGCCTTCGATAAAATTAACCACTATCTTCAATATTGCAATCCTGATTAGCAATGGTAAATTTCTCTTTCCTTCAAGACATCACGCAAGAGCCCGACGTATATCTAGCTTTTTGCTTGTTCAGTCTAGAACGCACTAGACCAACTTCTTTTTTTTCTTTACATGATGATCTCCCCGAGAAACTGCCTCCTCTCTCTATAAATACACTTCTGTTTGCCTATGGTTGCAAACTATTCAAATAAATTTTATCATCACATGATACATTAACTCTTCAAGGTTCTCTTACAGAAGTGTATGTTTGGTCTGAACCCCTAAGAAGTTCCTTCATAATTTCCTTTAGAAAAAGTATAACATTTCTTCTGTTCATCTTGAAAACAACCCACCACAAAAGTTCTCACAAAAAGACCTTAGTGCCATGCGTCTTCCGTACCGGTCCAAAAACCTGAAATCCAAAGTCATTCATTCGTTACTTTATTTTCCTCCTATCTTCTCTATTCTTGAATACTGTTCTCCTATCTGAATTATGCCCAGCGCCTGAAGTGGAAACTGCTAGCTGGGGGATGTTTGGCCGAGCCTTGGAGTTAGCTAGGGGGATGCTCCCATTGTGGTAGCGAGACAGCTAGGGGATGCTTTGCGGAAATTTTGGTAGTTGAGGGGGTACAATTCCCGCACCCCCCCCTAACTTCGAGCACCGATTATGCCTTCCAGAACAAATCACCAGAGAATATTTTCCCCGCGATATATCCATAAAACAGATCTGTTTTAAATATACAACGTTTTGTACAAATCATTGGTAAAATTAGAACTGAATTTTTAAATAGTGTCAACCCGCCTCAGTCCGTGCCACCTTTTTGCCTCGCCAACCCGCCGTATATGTAAAAGAGTGCCCTTTGTGCACTGCCGAGGGCTTAGCGGTGCAGTAGCGTTTTAAGAGGGGCGGGAAGAAGGGAGTGGGAGAGGCAGAAGGCTTCGTCGGTCGCGTTCGAGCGTTTGAAAAACCTCTCGTTGTCCGATTTGTGAGTAACAGAGCAGTGTGGCAGAAGGAACAGGTGATTCCGTGAAAAGGAGGGCACCTTACCCGTATCCTGCTCTGCTGCTTACTAGCCTTGAGCTGTAATGTGCAGGGAGAAAGCTCACACCGTACGGAACGTTCGCTGACTTCCACAAGTGCAGCGATATAATAACATAAGAGTTCTGAATGTTTATTGATTTAGTTTAGTTTACGTAACTTTTCTGCCACTTTTGGCTAATTGCAAAGATGCAGATTAATAGTGTTGAGATGGATGAAGAGCTAATCACAGATCTATATACGGACGACATAACAGGAGCTACACAGACGATTATACTGGCTGAGAGTCCAGACGCCATAGCCCCGCTAGCCTGCAAATGCAGTCCAGGCGCATTGTGTGGAAGGGAGGTTGACATTTGGATGCTTTCAGAAAATGTCACCCCTTACATCCAGAGTACCACATGTGAAACGTTAAGTAAATTAGAGATAGCCACGAAATGAGTATTACGGATATCCGGATTTTAAATTGTCCGATATTCTTTCGGATTCGACGGATTATTCAGATAGAATAGATTCGACGAAGAATTTGTAGAAAATCCGTACAGTGAAATAAGAACATGATGAATAAAAGAATTTGTGGATAGCCCTTAAAACAGATAAACGATAAGAGACCGGATAATGCACATATTCGGATATCAGGACATTTCGCATAAACCGGACAATTCGGATATCCTGTTAATCCTATATCCGGATATTTGAAATACGGGTAAAATTTTATCAGGATTTGGCAATCCCTAAAGTAAATACAACAAAAAAAATATAATTTCCTATATATATATAAATTACCTACTTACGGATGATGCTGTACCATACGGTCATGAACTTCTTGTTCCCCTAACCTCATTAGTCAACTCTGAACGCTTGTAAATAAAACATCCACTAATAAGAGCTTACCGGTTCGACACACATCCGCCGCTTTTTCTTGCGATCTAAGTGGGCGGACAGGAAGGTAACATGCGAGACAGCGGCAGAAATTTTTCTGGAACTATCCTCAAGGAAATATTCATGGGGAGACAATTACATGCTTCCTTCGAATTGTTTGTGACATGACGGATCACTCACCCCCTCTCTGGGGACGGCAAAACGTCAAAGCTCACAGGACAAACAGGAAAATTACAGTGCTATTATCTTCCTGTTCTTCTCTTTGTATCTCGTGACACTAAATGTCCTGATCAGTAAGCTTTGACTATGAAAAAATTACGAAACCAAAGAAGAAATGCAAATATAATCTATCAGTCTTGAAATTTAGCAACACGCCAATACCCCTCTATTGCAATCAAGTAGCTGAAGGGACACCCTTCACGCAGGCGAAGTATAAATGTTAATATGTTTTTCTTAACCTCCTATTCATTTGGGCGGTCATACGCGGACAAAAATAAGAAAGCAGATGAATTATTTGAAAGAATGGAGGATGGACCAATTACCCAAGAGGATGATTGCAAGAGCGCACAACGGAAATGTCAAAACTTGCTCAATTTGTAAATATTCACCGGTTATCCTGTAATGATACGCTCCCGACAAGCATCACCGTATTGTGGGTTGATTGGTTCGTAAGGACGTGAAATAAACATAGCCGCAATTACGAAACGTCTTTCGACAATTACACGTAGAGAAACATTCCCTTTCGAATAATAAGACTATAGAGACTTGTGCTTAAAGATTACCGGGTTTCTTAGTCACCTATTAAGAGATACTGGGTGTCAAAAAATACGAACTTCAGCGAATGTACAATCTTCCAGACACTTAATTCGATTATTTTCTTCTAAGCTGGGGTCCCCTGAACAATACCTGTAGTCACAATATGCTTCCAAACCGGACCCTTTATCAAACAGGTTAACACGGGCGGCCGGAAAGTGGTGCTAACCACACCACCTACATTTAAATATTGATGTGAACATTTGGACGTATGGCAAAAGATAAAAATGTTTTCATCATTCCCTTTGGAAGGGTTATATTGCTTGGAATTATGAAAAGTGACTTAAGGATGTTTATACGTAGGTATGTAGCAGACAAAAGTTGATGTCAAGTACTGAGGTGACATGGACTTCCAATTTTCCTCGGTAACAAGACTACTCTTGTATCACAGGTTTTATTTAGACCAATACCGAGAAAATACATAACATGCTTTTCGAGTTTCTGATATAATACACCTTCCATTGGGGAAAAAATATGTTACGACACCGCCGTTCGTAAGTCCGTAAAATATTCACTACAGATAAACTACGCAACGGATAGTTGTAATTCTCATGCATATAGAACGACAAACACTCCCAAGTGTTCGTACGAAACTGCAGGAACGCATAGTTACCATGGTTTGCCGGTAGGAGGCAGTAGTAGCAAATATGGAGCCAAGTAAACGCGGAAAGTAGTTTTGTGTGTTGGAATACAAAGAATATTGCCCCTGGGGATTTGTGACTGGTGTGTTCATGCTCCCACTCCTCGCTAATCTCCAGGAACATCGCAAAGGTATCACAGTGGCTGTGGCACCGTGATATGCTACGAGGGTAGTTTGAAATGTAAGGTAAACGAAGCAGAGATGGCAGCACCATAATCGAAATCGATGCACGGTCGATAAGTTTGATCCTTCAAACTAGCCCTTGCAGTTTCAGCCCAATGCGTTGAGAGGTTATTGTTTGATCACGCGATGTAGATGAACGTGCAAACGTTTAAAAAAATTTTACAAAGCCACCAGGACAATGCACCTGATCACACGTCAATGGTTTCTATGGCTAAAATCCATGAACTTGAAGTTCAAATTGTTGGATCATCCGCCCTATTTACCCGATCTAGCTCCCTCTGACTTTCATTTGTTCCCTAACCTCAAAGATGGCTCGGAGGACAACAATTTTCCGGTAACGATGAAGTGATTCATGCTGTGAACGACTATTTTGCAGACGAGGCAAAATCATTTTATAAACAAAAACCTCAGAACGCATTGGGCTGAAACTCTGCAAGGGCTAGTTTGAAGGATCAAACTTATCGACCGTGCATCGATTTCGATTATGGTGCTGCCATCTCTGCTTCGTTTACCTTACATTTCAAACTACTCTCGTAATACGTGTGGGACAAAATGCAGTACCGGTTAATGCCTGCCGCATCAGCGAAGTTGGACACAGAGCATTTCTAGGTTGTTTATAAAAACAACAAAAAAACAATAAAATAAAATAAAAAAAAGTTAAAAAATGTAGGCAGTTTTTTGTTTATTATTTCAATACATAAAATTATACTTATAGTATATTTTATAATTGATTCAGCGTGACAAATGAAAACATAAAATCGCAATTCGTGTGCCTTTTATTGAACACCTTTGATTTGTGAAGTGTGTACAAAAAGCTTGGAGAGAATCGTTCCGGCGGCATTAGAATTATCACTCAGTTTTACCATTTATCTGTAGTGAATTTCAAAAATGTTTCACAGGCGTATGGATCACTATTTTCCTTGCCATGGAGAGTCACCTTTCGGTAAAACGTGAAATTGACGTTTCTTTGATCATTAAGGGTGCAATTTCAGACCGTTAAGATTTCCATGTCATAACCCTTCGATCGCATTGATATTCCTTTTATTTTGTTGAGGTATATACGTAAATATATAAAACAATATTTTGCAAGTGTGCGACGTCACGAGCAACACATCAAGAGGGAGCTCTGATTGGTTGAGGAGAGAGAGAGAGAGAATCACCCAAGCAATCTGTATTCAGTTAAGTATAACTAAATTAACCTTTTTGTTAGATCGTTACTTCGCGATCATAACTATAGATAGTTGGTCAATTGATTAGTCCATGGATTAGAAAGAAAGATAATTTCAGTAGAATTTTTTTATTCTCTGCGTCATGAAGAAATCTCTCTCTCTTTCATGGATTATGAATGCTCTGCTTCAATGACAATTGAACAGTGCATGACGGCTTAAAAAATGTATGAAAGGCACTTGCCGCAAATTCTTGCATATTTTTCACAGCCTCCGATCGAAAAATTCCTCATCGTCGAGTTTCTCCGCCATAAGAGCAGGGAATCTGCTTCCTCCCCCACCCCCTCGTTTCTCCTTGGCTTGATTGTTTCTTGACCCCGAGCACGTTTTCCGTTTACGACGAAGTTGAGGACAGATTTTGAAGGATCCGAAGAAGAATGAAAGGGAGGGAAAAAAGTAAAAAAAAAAGTCATGATACAAGAAATAAATAGAGCTTGCGTGATGTGCTTCACTGATGCTCTGAGCTGATCTCTACACTTGACAGCATCCTGAAGTCAAAACAACATCCCTACGGGAGACCTATCTTAAAGGTGTCGGGAGTATGCTGGCAAAAGCTGTCGTCAACGGGTCCAGGGTTCGAGTCCGATGCAGCCTATGTGCCTTCATGACACTATGCAACGATCACGGGTAACTTTTATTAACTTCATCTATTCAAGCCAATGTCTTGCCATAGACGGCGTTTT
Source organism: Lepisma saccharinum (assembly GCF_977018435.1). NCBI lineage: Eukaryota > Metazoa > Arthropoda > Insecta > Zygentoma > Lepismatidae > Lepisma > Lepisma saccharinum. The sequence continues at coordinate 78,306,360 of NC_139229.1, read as the reverse complement.
GATTGAGTGATTTAGTTTATTTTACTTCGCTTTTCTGCCAATTGTGGCTAATCGCGACGATGAGAATGAATGGTGATAAGATGAAAGAGATGAAGGGGCAATTGCGAACACACGTGGACAGAACACAACACAAGCCTCACGGAGGATTATACTGACAGAGTCCAGGCGCAAGAGCCTCGTTACTCTGCAAAATGCAATCCAGGGCGTACTGCGTGGAGGTGAACCCTCAAAATATACATACACCCTCCTGACATCACGATAAATGCGGATTGTGTACATTTCTTTCCTTTCTTTTCGACACGATTTGAATTATGTGTGAGTGTGTGTGTGTGTGTGTGTGAATTGGTATGTGTGCTTCTATTTTTTAGTTTTTTTCATGTTTGTTTAATACCTCTCACATGTAATCCTACCTTGCAATACCTAGTCCTGAGTTAGGTGGTAGAACAACCCTAGACTGCACCTCGTTCAGTAGAAAATAAAAACACTATTATATTTGGGTATACTACGTGGAAGGGTCACCCCTTACACCCCCATACACAGCGGTGTCATTATATATATACATAATTGACATATGTTACATTGGGTACCTTGATTCTTTGTGTGGTGTTTGTACAGCCATCTTCATAAATTATGTAGAGAAACAAGACTTCATTAAGAGTCGAGAGAAAATTACACGAAGGTGTGTTAAGCCCTTAAAGTTATTAGGTCACTTTCTGTCTCTCCAGATTAAGTTAATTGTGATGAGAATAAATGAGAAATATGAAATAAAAAAAGAGATAGAGAGAAAGAAAGAGAGAGAGAAAGAAAGAGAGAAAGAGAAAGAAAGATAGAGAGAAAGTAATAGAAAGAGGAGAGAAAGAGAAGAGAAAGGTAAGGAGAGAAAGACAAGGAGAGAAAGAAGGTGAGAAAGAGGAGAGAGAGAAGGAGATAAAGAGGGAGAGAAAGAGAGAAAAGGAGAGGGTATGATGTGAGAAACGAGAGGGAGAGAAAAGTATGTGGAGGACAAGAGAGTAGCATATAATAGTGCACACGTGGGGCAATTTTCCCAAGTTTGAAAACCATCTTCTTTTGCCTAGTGTCCGAATTTTGTCTCTTCATCTCTGGATAAGAAACGCCACTTACAAATTTTCCTCTCGACGACAGCGGGGAGAATAAAACCCAACAATTTAATTCAATTCGTGACGATTCTGTTATATTGGACCGTTACAGCTACTTGATGTCCACTTCTATAAAACGCGAGAGGACGACACAGAAGGGTAGAAGTTAATTAAAGAAGGGGGAAGATGCTTTGGGGAGGGGAGTTGTAAAACGAAAGTCTAGATGAAGATACGAGCTAAGTGTGGCGAGTTTCTTTCCCTCGGTTTCTGCCGAAACTGAAAAGTGCTGATGTTGAAAACTTCCTCCAGCCCCCCCCCCCTTTTTGGAGAAAAAAAGCCCGCTCCCACACTCTCCCAAAATGGTCAGTCCAAAGTGCCTTGATTACGGGCGCGGTCGACAGATGGCAGTAATTTCCGGCGGCACCCGGGGCAGGACATTGTCACCGGATGCTCTCCTTTTCCTCCCCCTCCTTCACACTCTCCTCTGGCCGACCGGAGACCGAAAACACCCGAAAACACGCGACTGGGGTCGACCCTATGATGAAGCGCTTAAAAGGAACCCGTCTAATTACAAGTTTCTTTCTTTGGCTACGAGATGACTCTGCCGTCGTTGAGGGAGGATGGGACCAATCGTACAGGACCGCTACTCAACGAAGTCGATAAAATCTCCAGATGAGGCCCTTAAAGGTAGCTATCAAGACCAACTTCCCTTCTACTCCGAGTAGGTTTTGGCGGGTCGTATCTTCCACTTTGAAGGCGATATCAAAGGCTGTCAATGATTGGTTCAACGGTCTAATTTAACAGGACTTAAAATTCGCACTTCGAGCACGACGACGTTGAGAAAGAAAAAAGATATGGCATGGCTGCTTTAGCGATAAAACAAAACTCAGAGTTTATCAAGATTATTCAGGATACATTTTCCATTTTGAACACCGTGCTAAAGAGGGTGTGTATGTAGAAAACCTACACGTCAGATCACCCACCCCGGGAATCGAACCAGGGTCTCCCGCGTGGCAGTCAACACTCCTATCAACTGGACCAAAGCGGCTTACGGTGTCAACAATTCTCTCTCCTTATACATATAGAGTAATTAAAAAAGAATGCCTGGATTACAAAGAATAATATCGAAACTATTCTAGTGTTCACACGGGGAAAAAGAACGCCATTTTGAAGGTATGAGATGCGCTGCCTTGATGCGACCTCCAAGCGTGGGCAGAGACGTTACACTTAGGGTCAGTGAGTCACGATGTGACGAGATGAGTCAAGAGATCGAAAACAGTTTCGACATCTGTGGTGAGAAGTTGAAACCTAACATAGCATTTTCAAGTAAGACGTTTTTATAATCTCTACAATTTTCGATCTTTTGAGAGTACATATTTATTTTTTGTATTATGGAAGTTATATAGTCATATTTCACTATACTTCACCATACTTTCCTTACTGTAGGTGAAGGGTAAGCGGACAAAATCAGTCAAAAAATTGAAACCACAATGTTGGATTCATCAAAGTACGTTAAAAAAAACGTGCGCTTTAAAACCTCAGCCCTAGAGTCTAAAGACTAAAGCCCTTCGGCATCTAAAGTTTAAGAAACTACAGGTTGACATAAGTAAAAAAAAAAAAAAAAAGATGAAATCTGAATAAGATAGGACGAACCTCAAAAACTGACATTTCCACACAAAGGAAACTAGATTTAAACAATACCGCCTGATCGACGCAACCCAAATAACATTACGGTTATGTGGGTTGCGTGTCTAACAGGATACTAACTTCTCCGACACGCTTGAACTCTTACAATGTCGAGCGTTTAGAAGCAGTAGATCAGTCTCGAAGAAACAGCAGAAAACCTGAACTTACACTTTACAAAGAAAGTTTAAAAAAGCAAAGAAAGAATAAAGAACGAATCCACGATTGAAAGATAAATGGCGAGAGCCACTTCAGTTTCGAGAAATCGTCCATTTGACTTCTGCTAGACTCCTCCTAGCAGCGTCGTCTTTAGAAGTTGCGATTTTCCTTTGAACTCACTCTCTCTCCGCTCCACGTAATTAATCATTCAAGAGGAGACAATGGAAATCAATAAGAAACTCCTCCAGTGGCGCGAGCTCTTATGGTTTTGTCTGCGTCCCCACCCTCCCCCTTAGTAGAGCAACTTGTACCTCTCTTTTCCTACGTTTCTTTTTTCTCTCTTCCCCTCTTTACCCCCCTTCCAAGTCTGTCTCTCCCGTTTCCTCTCCGTCCACGCTTTCTTTTTCGGTTCTTCAGATCGTCCAAGGTTTCCTGAATCTGACTGGAGACTTTTCAACAGTTCAGCGAGAGAAGCCTGATGTCGCGTATGTTGGGTGTTTTTTGCCGCCGCAGCGAGCGGGAAGACAACTCATTTGTTAAGTTTCCCCGCCAAACCCCTGCTACAGACGGTAGCGTACCTTGTCGCCAAGCTGAAGAAATTTGTCGTTGCAACTGTTAGAACATGTCTGGACGTTCTTTTTTAGAAACGTGCGACCTGGTACACCAATCTCTCCTGTGTTAAAATCAATCCTTATCCTACATTTTATAAGTTTAGCTTCGGGCAGAAGCACATCGAGTTGCATATACGGCAAGGCTTGTAGCAGCAAAAAATAGGTTCCAGTTCGGATCTGAAGTGAAAGGCGAATGCACCAGACATATTTTGGATACTATCTAAAACTAAGGTAGAAATCAGATTAAGTAGAATCTGGCTTGTATCAATTTTTAAAAACACGTAGATCGAGCCTTCTTTAGCCTTTGTATGTAAATTAAGGAAGGAAATCATCTATGAACGGTCGGAGGGTTACTGATCAGAACAGCATAAGCCGGTCCTAAGGCAGGAAACCATCTTGAACGGCAGGCAGGGCAAGGATCAGGACAGTACAAACCGGTCTCAAGTCAGGAACCCCTCTTGAACGGTCAGCAGGGCAAGGATCAGCTCAAACCGCCCATAAGCCCATTATAAACGGTCGGCAGAGTACGGACCAACACAGCACAGGCTGGCATTGGCAAGTTTGATGTAAAGGATATCAAACGGGAGGGAAGTCAAATTACAAGCGCCCTATTCGGTTCTATACACCTCGCTGGAATTAAGGAGACCATACTGTAGACTTGTTTAATATTTAGTTATGACGTTTCGAATAATATAGTCTAATCTTAGTCTTGTTAGATTAAAGATCAATTCTTGGAAGGTCGATCCCATCAATTCAGAACGTCAAGCGAGCCCACAATGTTAAATTGATTGATTTAATTTATTTACTTAAATTTTCTGCCACTTCTGGTTAATCGCGGAGATGAGTAATGAAATTGGTGCAGGGACACTCACAAAGAACACCCATGCCGGGATTCGAAGTTGAAACCCCTGTGCTAACCACTGGCCTCACAATGTTCAAGTCTATGCTCATTTCCATCCACGCTTCTTGTTAAAACACACGATTACTATTTGAAAACCTATTGTATTCCTAAAAAGAGTTTTACCTGTAATAAACCATTTCCACTACCTCTCGCGAACCCAGAAAGAACCCAATGTTTCCAAACAAAAAAAATCGTTGTTTCCAATATTTTTTTCCATTTCAACACGAAGAAACAAGAGAATTTTGTACAAAGAGTAATTATACGTACTCTGCATTTACTGCATTGTTCCTCGGTAATTAATTCACAGGAATTTCATTCGAAGCTCTTTTGGAAATGTCAAATGGTGTTTCGGCCGCATAAAAGTTTACTTGGAAGCTTATAACAAGGCAAATTTGGACAAACTAAAAAAAAGTAAATTATGCATACAATGTGCACTGAAAATTCCCTAAATGTAGCCTGAAATGGACGCACAACAGTCAACCATTAACTCTACTGTATGAGGCAAGATTACTACAAATATATTGAATATTTTACTTTTTTTAAAAAAAATCTCGTTTCTCTGCTACCTTTGCTAATCGCAACAATGAACGTGAATGACGAAATTCATGGACACTCCGAAAGAAACATTTGTGCCAGGTCAGGAATTCAACCGGGAACCTTCGATAGCAAGATCGTGAGTCGGCCACTAAACGTGATCGGTCATCCACGCGGCCGCATCTCATTGTACTTTACAGTTACAGCTGTATATTAAGTTGTATGTATGATTCATGCACTGTAAATATTTGAACGCAGAAATGACTTAAGACTCAATTTCCGCTGTTATCCAACTACTGTAAGGCCTCACCGATGGCGTAGTGGTAACGCTGTCACATTGTATTCAAGGGGTCCCGGGTTCGATACCCGATGGAGGCACAGTCGTTCGAATTCCACTGAACTGTAGATCCAGTCCCGATTAGCCTTTCTGAGAAAACAGAATTTTAAACAAAGAACTGTAGTAAAAAAAATGACCGGACAGTTTTTAAAGCAGTTAATTAATGTTATCATTTTTTAAAATACAGTAAAAGCTCGTTAATCTGGACCCCGATAAGCCGGACTTGGCTCAATGCGGAAAGGGAAAAGGCAAAAAAAAGCAGAATGCAAGGTTTTGAATGTGGCTAGAAGTCAACAAGAGAACTTCCCAAAGAAAAGGCAGTCAACCACTGATGTAATTCTGTTTCCCGCAGACTTTGTACTGTACTGTATAGTGTATTTAGACCTATGCCCTTTAAATACACCATAATAAACGTGTTTTGTTGCTATAAACGGAGTTTTAATGCACTTTCCACTGTTCTTTTAGGTTATTTAAGTTAATCTGGACTTTCGTTAAACCGGTCAACTTATCCCACCCATTAGTCCGGTTTAACGAGGTTGTACTGTATATTTATGATACACACAACTGTATTTTATAATTATTATATGCTTTTGTGCATGATAAAATATTCAAAACTTAAATTCCAAAGTAATTTTCTATATTCTCAATGCTGTTACTATAGGCCTAGTGTACATATGTTTTCAATATTCCGACGACATATTTACATCTCACTAGCCACCAGGTATAGGTGACGATACGAATCCAAAATTTAATTCTTGTAATTTAGCAGAAAAAACATTAAATTTTAAGAGTAGAATTACTGGAATTTTATGGTGCGTGTGTGTTACATGGATAAAGCTAATGTTGAGATCCGAATTTGGTGTTATGTGATTTTGTTGTTTATTCATGGTTGCCTATAGAACGGTAGGACTATCGTTTACCACAGTCCAAAGTCAATACCGGAATTCTTTTGTGGCAATACGCCCAAATACATAGTCTGGGGCCTCCCTCACCGAAGATCGCCTGCACTCACTGAGGGGGTGGTCAAATATGGCAGGAAAACTTAAATGAAATTCCTTTTTTACTGCTTAATTTACGCCCGATGTATGGAATATATATATGCACTGGGAATTTTCTCCTGTGGTTAAAACACATTGAAATGGAACTACAATTTAAAATAGATCCGAACAGCTGTGAAATGTACCTCCATTGGGATCGAACCCGGGAGTCCTTGATTACAAGGCGAAAGCGTTACCACTACGTTCTCTGTGAGGACCTGAAATGAACGTGTTTAGAAAGTGAATTTGTTATTTTTAGCTTTCTTTCGAATTTCGTGAAACATATAGAATATGAACCCAGACTGCGACCATGGTTTGGAACCACTGAATTTGCAGTCCCAGTTGATGAGGTTATCTGATCGTACAGGGTGTCCCAAAAGAGCGTTCACACTCTTTGGACGTTGGTAACAGAGAAACTACAAAAGATAACTAGACTGGGCTTTTTTTGTATTTGAAGCTGCAATATCTACGTTGAGTGTGTGCGAGCCCTTGTAGGCATTCTGTTGTTTAGTTTCGTCACAGCCCGCCAGGCGGTAGGCTGAAGTGTACACAAGGTGAGGAATTTACATTTCGAGAAATGTATGAAGTGCCGAATATCCACCCAGATCTCCTGATTTAACACCTTAGATTTATACTGGAAACTGAAGAATGATGAGTACACCACAAAGCTACATACACCGGATGAGATGAGACATGCGATTGAGACTACCTGTGCTTCCCTTCCCGTGGAAACCATATCTGCTGTTTGTTGATCGGTACATCTGTGCTACAGCGCTGTAGACGACGCATTGCTGCCAATTGCAGTCATTTTGAACATCTATAACTTTAAGGGAAGCGGCACCGAAAAAGTTCACTGCACTGTTAGTAGTACACCTGTTATTAACGTTCAAAGAGTGTAAACACTATTTTGGGACACACTGTATATGAATAGCGAGATAACAAAAAACTGGCGGAAATATTCTCCAGTTTGCAACTCTGCTTAAGTAACTCCCTTTCTTCGGCTATGTGGGTCGTCCCTTTTTTTTTCCCGCCCTTAGTGCATCTGCTATGAAGAGCGTCTGCAGGCAAGGAAAGCCTTTTTTTTTTACTCTTTTTCAGGAAGGAGGGAAAAACGGCCTAAAAGCTAATTTATCACGCAGATTTCTCTCCCTTTTGTTTCATTTCTTGCCCACCCCGTTCTCTCCCCCTTCATTCTCTTCATCCCCCTACCCTATTCTTCGTCTTCTCCCTCAACATGCTTCCGGTCTTTAAGATTACTTAGGTACTCAAAAACCACCCTTTTCTTCTCCGCTTAGAGTGCGGCTAGGGTTATTACAACTTCTTCGGCGGATTACGCTGGGAAACTGGCGCCACCTACTTTCTTCTTGCCCCGAAGATTTTGCAAATATTTCGCGAATTATCGCGCGTGGATGCGCCCCGCCAAGCAGCGCTCCAATACGCACTTTACTGCGAAATCGGACGCCCATCAAGGGTAGCTTTTTCCCTTTTGATTGAATTTCGTGGGCCGTAAGGCAAATACCCCAGTGTTCGACCATGTACCAGTATTCGACACGTCATTGTCCACAGCCTATGGATGTGAAACCTGGTCCGTTACATTAAAAGAGGAAAATAAATTAAGAGTTGGCACACACAAACGCAGAGACGATTCCACGCAGGTAAAACAGCGATAGCAAAAAATCAGGCGAGGCCAGGCCGGCTCGGTAGCTCAGTGGTTAGAGCAATGGCACGGTGTGCCAGAGACCCGGGTACGAGTCCTGGTCGATCCTGCATTTTTCGCTGAAAATTTCTACGTAATAAATTAAGTGTGTTTGAAAATAAGATCCTTAGGAAAATATTTGGACATAAAAGGGATGAGGTGATAGGTGAGTGGAGAAGGTTACATAATTTAGAGCTGCACAATTTGTATTCATGTCCAGATATTATTAGAATAATTAAAACAATAAGAATTAGGGGGGCAGACCATGTAACACGAATGGGAGGTGAAAGAAGAGTTTACAGGATTCGTGTTGGGAAACCTGATGGTAAGATACCAGTAGGAAGGCCAAGACGAAGATGGAGGATAACGTTGAGATGGACCTAAAGGAAAAGATTGGATTGATCATGTCCAGGATAGGGAAAAATGGAAGGCGTGTGTTGCTGCATCCATAAACCTTCGGGTATAAGAAGCCTGGTAATGAAATCAACACATTCTCGTAAGTACACTAATTTACATAATTTTTTAGCATTAGTCCTTATATCCTGCATGCACTTTCTAAAAACTTAGTGCTGATAGTCCCCGGAAACAACTTAAGACCACGATACCACACTGAAAAGTACCAAATCTGACCAAGAGATGTCTCTACTTACCACCCGGTGGTGACGTGTGTGATGAACATGACCTGTTTGTCGCTGAGCTCCTCGGACGAGTGGCAGACGACCCTCTTGAAGCTCTTGTCAGAGTGGTTGGCGATCCTGAAGGTGCCCGTCCCGTTCTTGTGGAACGTGTACGACATCTTCCCATCCAGCGTGTGCCACTTGTGGTGTTCCGTCACCCAAATTGGATAGGCGCATTTGTAGCTATGATTCTCTACTGGAAGACACGGAAAGTATGAATGCGTAAGAAGACTTCTACACCACAATTATTTTATTTACAGAGCTGATAACACAAAATTACACCACATAAATTAAGGTAATTTGGAAAATCAAACTATGACAATATTTCTAATTAATAAGCTGGGATTTATTCATAGCTTACTTCATGGGGGTAAATAAAAAACAGACAAACAGGAAATATGAAATTTAAAGTTATGTAGGTCTAAATAAACAAAGTAAATGAGCGAGTCTTATTTCATACAGTTTCCAATACAGTATTTCATCACGAGTTGAAAAACTTTATTTACTGTAGATTGACAAACAGAGCAGAGAATACACATTTCTAAAAAATATTTCAACTTCAGCGAACATGGAAAAAGAAACAAAACATAGTTGTGAAATAGCTAAGTACATAGGTTTCTTATAGCTTGAAGCTAATACAGGCTGAATATTACCGAAATATAAAAAATATGCTCAATAATTGAAGAAACAATCGAATATGCACATATATATCCCAACAAAGCACCTTCATTTCAAGTTTTTTAAAAATAATATGAATTTGTATTCATTTCAGATGTCACCTTACCAAAAAAATTATGCGAAGTCAAGATAATCCAAGCATTAATTATTTGATTTGCAATATATGTACAAAATGATGCATGTACGTTTTAACACGTATGGGCGTGATCTTGTGAACTTTGAACCTTAGATTGGTTTGTCAGTTTAACGGAAGATAAGCCTGAGAGTGAATATAGTTCAGGAGATGGGACATTTAACACGTGTTGTGCTCTCGTTGGGTGTCTTTTCGCGGCCTATTTTCTCAACACCTACGATGTGTTTGGCTCCGCGCTTGAAGCAAGACTGGCTGCATCGTTCACGCGCGGATTAAGGCGAGGAGGGACAATTACGCACTAGTTGTGCATTTATTTCAATATCGTCGGATTGGGCACTGCTATTTAAAAACGGGTTTAGTATGCAAGAGAGTATGAATTTCTCTCCACGTTGCAAGTGGAAACTGTTTCTCAAGTCGATTAGTAAGCTAGACACGATGTTTGAAAAATATGATGAATAAGTATTTACAGAATCCCATGTATTCCTTATGGGAAATGGACTTCAACTTCAAGTTACGTCTAATCAAATGGGAGTTTCGACTTTTCCTACTACTATGACATAGTTCAAAGTGCCGTCCTTGCACTTTTCTACGTCATTGGATGTTTCATATTCCAGAGAGAAGGAATAAAATAATGGTCCCATAAACATAATGTATTTCTCCTTGCCTCATACGGCCATCCTGGCAGTGTTGCCAAACCTGAAGTGCATAAGAGAGCTACATTTCACCATTAATAGAGCTAAATGTAACTTTCAACAAGCTAGATTAACGAAGGCTGCATAAAGTGCCTCCTAGGGTAATTTTAGGTGTCAGAGGGGTGGTGGCGCTGCTATTATAGTTAGCTTTAAAGTGATGGCAATTTATTCTTAGTTTTCACCGCCTAGATTTGGCGGCATCACCCAACTCAATAATCCAAAGATGTTCATATGAAATCGAAAATAAAGGATTCCCGGATAGTAATATTGTCATCTTCACCTTAGCCACAGCGCTATATATAAAAATACCTGGGGAGGAAAGAGGGGGTGGGTGGGCCTATATATGAATATCACGTCACGTGCAAAATGTACACTCATGGCAAAGGTTGGTCTTTATGGGCCGGAGCCAGTGGTGGCAGCGGCCGGGTGCCACAATTCAGTCAAACAAGTGCACGAAAGAGCCAGATGTGGCTCCAAAAGAGCAAAGTTGGCAACAGTGATCGGCAGCTGCCCCAGCGAGAAAGACCTAGGGGAAATTGTCCCTCCTCGCGTTGACACAAACATCTTGCTGCAAAGTTGTCTCGAATATAGTACCGCAGTTTTTCCTGGATTCGAAGCACGAGGCTCGAAATGCTCGATAGGCGTGTTAAACCGGCTCTCGCGCGTTTCAAATGATCACGACCATTCTTTTATTAAGCTCAAGCTTAATAACGCTATTTGAGACAAATATATGTTCTGAAAATATCCTAACTGCTCCAAGCTCGAATTTCACACGCGCGAAACGGTAGTGGTAAAGGAGATAGACTGAATGAAAACAAAACACCCTCATGGACTTTTCTTTTTTGCACGAATCACCGCAAACACTGACGAAGTGGATCGCTAAACAGAACAAAAGAGGGGTGTGGGGGCGAATTAAACAAAGCATTCCTGGAGTGCAAAGTCGACAGAGGAAAATGACTGAACCCGGCACAGTCCACAGTGCAATTACTACTCCCCGTCCCTCTGTGACAATGCCTTTTTTACGCAATGCACCCTCCCCTCCTTCCCAGAGTTCACGTGCAATGCGCTTGTTTGCATTTGCTGCGACAATCTTTAGTCAGCACGTGCACCTGTATATTTTTAACCACGTTACGCACGGGGGAAGGGTAAAATATGCACGTTATCTGGCCAACCTTACGTGCGTCCCCTTTGTATGGTCGCGAGCGCGTGTGATGCATATGTGAGTATGGAGAAGTAACCTATTGAAAGTGCGGTTGATAAAGGGGGCGGTAATTGCCCCCAGCGTTCAGGGTTGCGGCCGAGTGCATTTATGTACACGCCACAGAAAACGGTCCTGAACGTTATGTGGGAAATTGGCCCCTGTTTCCTTAATGAAGGGGGTTGGGGGTCGGGAAACGAACAATACTTTTAAGCAGCTGCTGGTCCTATATTGTCAAAGAAATCTGCCGTATACATTAATTAACTTGACTTGCGACAATCAGGGATAACAATAACAGAATGGACAGTTCTGTTCTCTATATCAACATGTAAACCCCAGTGTTGCCACAACCAGAATGTACAAAATTTCCCTTTTAAATCAACAAAAATTTCCTTTTCCGTCCAAATATTCCCTTCGTTGAAAAATTGAACTCGCCACCACAAAACTACCAATTACTTACTACGGCTTCCATTTACTTACAAAAATTACTAATTCACAAAAATATTGCCAATGAATGGTTCAAAATAACTAGAGAATAATACATAATAAATATGATCAATAGCAAATGAAAAATAGGGTAAGGACGGGGCAAACGGACACTGGGGCAAACGGACAGTCCCTAAGGAAAATTAGAATAATTTGGCGTTGAAGTTTGTAACAGTGCATCTGTTGGCGTTGTGATATGAAGCAGAACATTGGCGAAAAGGTGTGTCGAACATGGGTTGAAATCTTGAAGAAGAACGCCAATCCAGCCGTAAAACCTGACCAGTTAAGGATAATTGTACTAGCAAAAACCTAAACAGTAAGAATCTGTGTGCGGAACGTAAGGATTGCGTGGATTATGGTGGTCCCGCCAAAGTTGCGCTTTGTAGTGTGGGTACGGCATTGCTTCCTCGACATACACAGCCTGTGTCAACATGCTGCTGCCATGTGGTGGGCTTTTTTCGAAATGTAAAGCCCAAGGCTACAGGCGGGGCGAACGGACAGGCTTGTGTTGGGGCAAACGGACATGCATAAAGTGCATATCATTTAAATACTATAAGGTATTATGTAATTCAGCAACTAATCTACATTTGACTCAAAATCGAAAGGGCACGTGTGAATTGTATGTAATGCATGTATTATCCTTCAGATGTATGCTTTTCTAAATAATGTGTCCTTGTTACAGGATGGTGCGACATCGTGAACGAACCACAGACCGCTGTTCCTGGACAGATGAGAATATGCAGAGGGCTGTTAAAGCAGTACAAGATGGCATGCCTCTAGCTACAGCCGAAAGAACATTGTCTGTTCCTCGGAACACTTTACGGAGACGGGTGGGTAGCAACGTGCAAATTCCGAAATTTGGCCAGCACACTAAGCTTTCAAATGCAGTGGAGGTACAACTGGTGGAGCACCTTCTGAAACTTGATTCTATACGATATGGTTTGACCTATAAGGAACTCCGCAGTTTGGTATATCGGTATGCATTTACAAATGGTGTGCCACATTCCTTTAATGTGCAAATGGCAGGGAAAAACTGGATACAAGGATTTTTAGCTCGTCACAAGGAACTCAGCTTGCGTGTTGCAGAGGCTCTGTCATATGCTCGCGCTAAATGACTATCTAAAGCAAATGTTAACATAGTTTACAATAATTTATCAAAGTTGCTAGACGAACACAATATGTGGGACAAACCTGCCATCGTACAACTGTGACGAGACAGGCTTGCAACGGATCTACAAACCAAAACGAGTCATATCAATGCGGGGCAAAAGGGAAGTCGTGAGCCAAACGACTTGTAAAAAGGGAGAAACAGTAAGTGTTATGGCATGTGTATCTGCAACTGGCCAGTATGTGCCTCCTTTTGTTATCATGAAGGGTCAAAGATATAATGAGAACTATGAAATTGGCATGTCTCCTTAGACGAAAATAGTTCTTTCGGATAGTGGCTACATGCAATGGGAAGAGTTTGCTCATTTTATGGACCATTTCATTAGTGTCAAACCCCTTGGTCCTGTAGTGCTCATTCTTGATGGACACGGATCGCATTGTTCAGATCCACCAACTCCGGAGAAGGCATTGGCCAATAACGTGTACCTTCTGTGTTTACCTCCACACAGCACACAAAAACTTCAGCCGCTCGACGTTTCGTTCTTTGGGCCACTTAAAACATTTTACAACGACGGCTGTAGAGTTTACGTGCGAAGAAATCCGGGGAAATGTATCAATAAAGTGGCCTTTGGTGGCATTTTTGCAGAGGCTTGGAATCGTGCGGCCACAGTGGAGAATGCAGTAAATGGGTTTCATGCGTGTGGGATACATCCATTTAATCCACAACGCCTGCCTGAGCACGCATTTATTCCTGGAACTGTCCATGAAGTGAATGGTCAAGATCAGCGATCACCAGAACCTTTAGCGACAGACGATGATGCCTCATCCCAAGGAAGTTTTCAAGAACTCAACCCCTTGCCATCAACTTCTGGCACCTCGAACAGGAAACGAAAAATGGCGGAATTGCACTTATTAACGGATCCTTCTTTCATCGATCGCCTCAAAGAGAAAAAACTGACTGCAGCAAATCAAACAACAAGAATGGGAAAGCATGTTAAACGCACGCAAAAGATGTGTGCCGTGTATGCAACGGTGTGTAAAAAAAGGGTCAACACTGGGTGCAGTGCTTATTGTGTTCTGTCTGGTTCCACCTAAAGTGCGTTGCAAATGGAAACGACCAATACTTTGTGTGTTCTTCTTATGAGAATAATGACAGTTCATAAATGAGCTAGTGTCCATTTGTCCCTCTCACATGTCCGTTTGCCCCGCGATGGTGGGGCAAACGGACACTGCTACACACACTGATTCATTTAACAATTTGGAAGCCAACGTTCATTATTTTGAATTATACATTGTACTATTTGTTAACTCAATGTTCACACTTTCTGTATCGACCATAATTGTAATTTTTCAATAAACAATTTGATAGTTATTTTGCAATATATCCTTAGGGTGTCCGTTTGCCCCGTCCTTACCCTATTCGAAATATGAAAATGTTGATAAATACAAGGTCACCGCCTTGTAATTAATGGTCTTGGGAAGTACATGGTGGTTCGAAACGCACTTTAAACTGTAGGCCCAGCCACGATTAGCCTGTCTGTGCATAAAGTAGACTTAACACTCAATAATTTCTTTCCAAGCCAAATTTTATTATAGTTCTTTTTGGGTTGAAGGAAATGAATCACGCAATGTATTTATATTCAAAATTCCCTGCAATTTTGAAATTTTTCCTTGAAATAATTATTTTCCCCTTTTCGCCTAAATTTCTACCTCAAATTCCTTGCATTGGGCGATTTTTCCCCTTCATATGGTAACACTGATGGGAGGGTGCTATCACTATCCCTGACAATGGTATTTTTTATCCTTTCTGTGGATAATTTTCTACCCCCTCCCCATAATATTTACATTTAATGTGACAACAAAAAAAATCTTATATGCTTTCAAAGGTTATAAAAGCAATCGATGGTTAACGCATCTGTGTACTGTGAAACTAACATACTTTGAACATTGGTGCTACGCCATATTAACATACAAGGAGTGACGAACAATAGTATAAGGGTGGGGGGAAAATGTAGATAAAAAGAGATACTGCCCAGGGCATACATCTGCAAAGGGCCCTTCACGGGAAAAAAAAACTGCTTTGGAAAAAGCCACAAAATGTAAAACAAAAATTTGAAATACTGAATATAAAAATATAACTAAAAACGTATGACTAAGTCGCTTAAAAGTTAACTAAAATTGTATGTACGGGGCCACCCACATGCATAAAACCGGGCGCCTGAAAGTCCATGTGTTCCAGCAGACCCTTCCCCTGCCCTAAAGACCACAACCCTTTGTCACAAGCCAGGTATATACATTCGATACTAGCGCCTCTGTTTCAAAGTCAGTGCTACAAAAATATTAATGGACCTACACACGAAAATCCAAAGATGCAGCTTGATGTAGATTGTAGACAAAAACTGAATTCACACGCTACGCATAAGACTGAATTTCCGCTTTGGAAGGAGGAAAAAAAAACTGTCTTCCTAATTTCATAGAACGGCGAAAGTGACAGCTTTTAATTCCCCTTCACAGAGGAAGGGCTCGTGTGTCCCGGCGATTATCCCCATAATTCTTACCTTAAGCCGCCCCAGCGAACTCCAAGCTATCAACTCATCTTCTCCGCCCGGGATGCTTTTGTTCGTCGCTGCCCGGTATCTTTCACACACAATGTCCACTTGTCACAGAGGCCAATTTTGCAGAGGGGATAAGAATCACTTTAGCAGTATGTATGGCAGAGTTGCCAGGACAATGAAAATGTCGGAAAATTGAAAGAGAAAAAGCCCATTAACCATAGAACAGCATGGGAAACTTATGGTTCGCAGATTTAAGTACTAACAAAACCCAGATGCTAATTTAGGTAAATTATTGAATTTTGTCTTTAGATCAAGAAATAAGCTCAAAACAATGATGTTTTATAAGACTGCGAGAAGAAAGGAAGGAAGGAAGCGAGGCACGGTGAGAATAATGGAAGGAAGGAAGGAAGCAAGGGACGGCGAGAAGAATGGAAGGAAGACAGCGAGGCACTGCGAGAAGGAAGCGAGGTACTACGAAAGGAAAGGAAAGAAAGAAGGAAGAAAGAAAGCAACCGAAGCACTGCGAGAAGAAAGGAAAGAATGAAGTAAGCAAGCGAGGCACTGCGAGGAGAAATGAAGGAAGGAAGCAAGCGAGGCACTGCGAGGAGAAAGGAACGAAGGAAGCAAGCGAGGCACTGCGAGGAGAAAGGAACGAAGGAAGCAAGCGAGGCACTGCGAGGAGAAATTAACGAAGGAAGCAAGCGAGGCACTGCGAGGAGAAAGTAAGGAAGGAAGCAAGCGAGACACTGCGAGAAGAAAGGAAGGAGGCGAGACACTGCGAGAAGAAAGAAACGGAGGCAATATTAAGATGGACGTGAATAAAATTAAGAATGGCAAGGAGAAGATTCATTTTACCCAGGATAGAGACAGGGGAAAACATTGCTAAAGCAATAAATCTTCTAGTTTAGGGATGCGAAGGAGTAAACTTAAAAATTTTATTAAGAGAGACTCATCCGCTCCGTCGATCGCCCTAACACCTACAATACGTAGAAGAGTAAATTTAAGGCTCTTCCTTGAATTCTGCTTGTAATCGAAATACTGGGTGCGTAAACACTTAGGCTACGAGCCCTTATTACAAAATTAAAGCAATCAGTCTGTATAGAACAGTGTAGATGAAAATCCGTGCCAGAAACTAAAATCCACATATATCCACATATATATATATATATATATATATAAATAAAGGAACACCATAGCCTGCAACAATGCAGTTTCCATGTTTGTAACAACGCCATTGACTTTCAATGGGATCATAACAACCCAGAACTGTCCGTGACTGTACATTTTCAGTTCCGTGATGTAGGGCATAGAACACGTTTATAGGAAATGTTAGTGGAATAGATGCCGTTGCTGAAAGAATGTTGATATAATAAACGTGGTCTATTTATACTGTTATGTTTACTGCATTGGAAAGTGACATGATGAGAGGAAGTGTCCGTGACCTTTCTTAAAGGTATCATCTCAGCATTCATCTGGAGTAACTGAGGTACACATCTCTGGAGAAAACCTAAGGGAGGATTGTTTACCTAGCGATTTGATCGAATGCACTCACGCAAAGAAGTTGAAGGAATGTATATCCAAGGTAAAACTCCAATACAATGTTTCAAAGCGTCTTTTTTGTGTTCTCTTACCCACAACTGCACGCATTTGGCGCACAGAACGTTCAATTTCTCTCAAAGAAGACGACAACAAGACTTAACTCTAAGCCATTCCCGCTTCATTCTGGACCCATTTCACAAGCAACAAGAAAATCCGCAGGGGCTTGCTTCTCGGAAAAAAACCTCGCAGCAGCACTCACCAACACTGTGTTCGCACACCAATATCCACTTCTTGACCCAGTGCTTTTATTCCCCCGCAGTTGTCACCCAGAAATCACGCCGTTTCCGACGCAGCAGGAACACTCGCGGGCTCTAATTAAACAATTTGTCAGGAGCGCACCACATGCCCGGTGACGTCACAGAGACAGCAATTTTATTTGTGTGTGTGTGTGTGTGTTGCTTGCATGGTCTCAATGGCATTGCCTCAGCCTGTCTTCCTCTCAGCTGGGGGTCTCCTGACGAAGCAAATTCATTAATAAAACATGACTTCGCGACCCGGCGTCGACCTCTGGCTATTTGGCAGCCAGTTTAAGTGGCCCCACGTGGAGTCTTCCGGAGCGCATCTGTTCGAATATCAGTGTGTCAATTATTACGTGTTGGGGTATTCTTATCTTCAATGTTTTGTGTAGACGTTGCTTCAGTTTAGTCATTGGACGTCGCAAGGAAATGCTCAGAAAAACTGCCTGCTGCAATGACGTCACCATGTCAGGGTACAATGCTTTTCTTAGGAAAGCGGTAAAAATCTATGTTATCCTGAGGAAGAACCAAGGGACGCACGGCGAGGAGAGAAGGGAGAGAGGCACGAGGAGAAGAGAAGGGAGAGAGGCACGGCGAGGAGAGAAGGGAGAGAGGCACAGCGAGATCAACTCCTTACCAAGAATATAACCAAAATACATCTCATGTCTAAAATCTCACAAGCGTGACAAAAGCTGAAGCTGTCACGTGGTGGATGAGGAGGTACGCAACTGAGCTCTTATAAGAAGAAAGAGAGAATATGCACACGGAATTAATTAGCTTGTTCATGAAATGTAGTTTCTAGAGTGTAGTACTTGAAACAGAGGTTGATATAGAGAGCATCCGAAGAAAACACCCTTGCACTTCTGAAAAAACGTGTGCGGCACTAACATTCAAAAACAACTAAAGTAAGCTGTACGAGGGCAGGCAGATTCTCTTGCTTACGACAAAAAATGAGCACTCTTGACCACCCTTGTATACAATCAATCCAAATTACACTAGTATTGCAAACTGCATACAACACAAGGATAATTTCATTACAGCGTACACTGATGTTTTTGTCGAGTTTCTTCTTCCCTTCCACTACTTGAACAATCATTTTTGGTGTCGAACGTACAACGTCTCGAAAGAAACAATGCGTGTTGGTAAATAAGAGTGGAATTCTGTCTACTTAGAAGCGCAGGTTTAAAGGGGTGACAAAGCCTGGTAAATGTTCACCCGAAAAAATTCTTGATCATTATTTTCTACGTTTCCAAAACCTCTTTCTCTCAACGTCACAGAGCGAGCGAGCGAGCGAGAGAGAGAGAGAGAAGGAGAGAGAGAGAGAAGGAGAGAGAAGGAGAGAGAGAGAGAGAGAGAGAGAGAGAGAGAGAGAGAGAGAGAGAGAGAGAGAGAGAGAGAGAGAGAGAAGCTTTCCACTCCAACCTTCCCCCCTCCTCCCAGTTCGTTTCTCCTAATGCATTTGTATAATACATTCCATCCAGGACACTTGCTTGGGTTCTGCCTTCGTTCCCGCGAGCCCGGCAACAATCGCATGAAAACAATGGGTATTCTTTGCCAGTTACCACCACCCGCTTGCCCATTGGAGCACACGAATCGGGTAGAAAAAATAAGGTCTTCTGAGGTGGGAAAAAATGAAGATCGGCGTGGAGGGGGTTGAGACGAGAGATGCACATTTAGTACGTGGCATGCCGACGAATTCGTATAATTTTTTTTTTCCATTTGCTCTGCAGCGGGTTTCAAAAGAAAAATTACTATTCTTTAGTTTGTGCGAAAATGAAAATGTTTGCATATTTTAAACGTTCCACTTGCTTTTCCCAAATCAACAATGATGTTTGTACTTTCTCCCCTTTTGGCTCTTTAACGTTGCTCTTCTACCCAACAGGTTAATCGGAACGATGATAATGAATTGTGATTATATGCAATGCAACACCAATGCATTGGCGAGGATTTTAACCCAGTGACTCTGTGGCGAGATTGTGAGCCAACTATACAAGACTGCAAGAATCGTGTTTAAATGTGTATTTCTCCGGTCATGGTTAATTTGCAACTTAAATCAGAATCAGTAACAAACAAGAAAGTCATTTGTCTCGTTCTGAATCTGAACAATTTCATACATATGTAACTTTCTTTTTGGCAAGTTTTTTCTACTGTGTACAATGATTTAAGCTGGGAGATCTGGCATTTCTTATTATCAAAGCTTTATGTAATTTTATAGGAAAAATGTATCGTGTACATGAACTTAGGAATAGTGAGAGTTAGGCACCATAGATGACACTGCATATTTGAAATGTTACAGAAGAACTATACTTAAAAGGTTTCATGGTAGATGCGCATTAGATTATTTCTAGAAATCAATTTTGTCCACTAGTCATAACTTTTAATGTAGGCCTTGTCGCTGGACGATCTATTTCAAGAAAAATAGAGACGAAAAAAGAGAATCGTAGTGCTTATTTGTTATTAGTGTTTCAACATATGGAGAAGCGTCATAAGGTACTTTAGTATATACCGACTACCTGGTTAGGTTAGGTTAGGAGTAGGTATTAGCCCCAATTTCAGGATCGACAAAATCATGTTTGCGAGGGAAATATAATTTAACCTAACCTAACCAGGTAGTCCGTATAATACTAAAGTAACCGTCATAATATCAAATAAGTTAAAAATAATTATTGTCGCATGAATTTTCCGGCTAGAAATCACACAATTTTGATTCATATTTATTAGAAAGTAGTTAATACTTTCAGGATGGAAGGCCTGTGTTGCTGCAGCCATGAACCTTCGGGTTTAAGAAGGCTAGAGAGTTAGTTAGTTAGTTAATACACATTTAAAACGAACTTGGAAAGATTTAATGGGAAAAATACACGTTCGATAAAACTATTGGATTAGATGCAACCGATGAAAGGGTGAAATGTAACAATAGCATTCAGAGGCGTGAACTTCACAAAAATATTGGGGGGCAAGATTCATAACAATCATTTTAATGTATAATGTATATATACTGTACTTCTTGGGGATTTTTGGAGGCAGAAAGTGCTCTGCCTCTCCCCCTAAATCGGCGACTATGATAGCATGCATGAGAAAAATTTTATTGTGATAAAAATATACAAAAGTCAAACAATGGTTGAGCTAGAATTTAAAATTGCCTCCTACGAAAACTTTCTTTACGTCACAGGTAACCGCTTCCAATCACACACGACCATCCGAACCAATCCTTTAAAACAAAAGAAACTCAGACGGCGACAATTTTCCCCCGAAGAACTCTCTTAACGAGATTGTCACCCGGTTAAATATCCTAACTGTGGCAGGTGCAAGGGACATTATATTATTCCGCCTCTCTCTCTCTCTCTCTCTCTCTCTCTCTCTCCTTCTGCCTCTCGTCTTCGCTGATTGATGCCTGAGGGTGCACGCAAATAAATCCTCACATTAGTGCAATTCCGGAAAATGAAGCCAACATCTGCTGCGTCTGACTGGATGAGGAAGGACTCCGAGATTGTGCCAAAGGGTGACGTTTCCCTGGCAAGAACGAACGTCACCGCTTCCGGTATTTCTTTACATGACTGATTTCACACAGCCTTACAAGATCTGAGCAAGATAAATGCATTACATCTGACGGCGAAAGGGAAACATTAAGCCTCAAGAATTGTTAGCGGGGAAAAAAATACAACTAACAGTCTCTCATGCATCTTGATTGTTCAATCTGTCTGATACCTCAGGAAGTTCAGGAGGACAAGGGCGTATGTAGCAAGTTAATACAAGAATACACAGACACTAACGGGCAAACTGTGAATTATTGGCATTCATGCGTTGAAATTGGATATGAGGAACGATATAGATTCTATTTGATACAAGCTATTCAGATACTATGAAGAGATTTTCCTACGTCATGTGGTTTGATGCGAGGAAACGGCTGCAGTCATTCTAAACTTGTCTACAATTGAATATAGCAGCGACGCTATTACGGAGTAGGATGGAAAGGACGTTCTTTAGACTCTTCTGGTAAAAAGCTACTGTGGAGTAGGATGGCAAGGATGTTATTTAGACACTTCTGGTAGAGAGCTACTATGGAGTAGGATGGCAAGGACGTTATTTAGTCTCTTCTGGTAGAGAGCTACTATGGAGTAGGATGGCAAGGACATTATTTAGTCTCTTCTGGTAGAGAGCTACTATGGAGTAGGATGGCAAGGACGTTCTTTAGTCTCTTCTGGTAGAGAGCTACTATGGAGTAGGATGGCAAGGATGTTATTTAGTCTCTTCTGGTAGAGAGCTACTATGGAGTAGGATGGCAAGGACGTTATTTAGTCTCTTCTGGTAGAGAGCTACTATGGAGTAGGATGGCAAGGACGTTATTTAGTCTCTTCTGGTAGAGAGCTACTATGGAGTAGGATGGCAAGGACGTTATTTAGTCTCTTCTGGTAGAGAGCTACTATGGAGTAGGATGGCAAGGACGTTATTTAGTATCTTCTCGTAGAGAGCTACTATGGAGTAGGATGGCAAGGACGTTATTTAGTCTCTTCTGGTAGAGAGCTACTATGGAGTAGGATGGCAAGGACGTTATTTAGTCTCTTCTCGTAGAGAGCTACTATGGAGTAGGATGGCAAGGATGTTATTTAGTCTCTTCTCGTAGAGAGCTACTATGGAGTAGGATGGCAAGGACATTATTTAGTCTCTTCTGGTAGAGAGCTACTATGGAGTAGGATGGCAAGGACGTTCTTTACTCTCTTCTCGTAGAGAGCTACTATGGAGTAGGATGGCAAGGATGTTATTTAGTCTCTTCTGGTAGAGAGCTACTATGGAGTAGGATGGCAAGGACGTTCTTTACTCTCTTCTGGTAGAGAGCTACTATGGAGTAGGATGGCAAGGATGTTATTTAGTCTCTTCTGGTAGAGAGCTACTATGGAGTAGGATGGCAAGGACGTTAAGAGAGGCTTCTAATCAACTTTTCTGGTAAGACATCATTACTAGACTGAATACGAAGTAAGACACGTCATCAATGAGTTCCTTTACTGCAGGGCTTATATTTAAAATTAAGAGTGACCACATTCCGAATGACAAATTTATAGAGGTTGGAAGAAATTTTCCCTTGCGTTCTGCCCTTTCCCATGCTTACATTAGCCGGACCTTGTGGCCGAGTGGTTAGCACATCGCGCTGCGACGCCAAGGGTACCGGGTTCGAATCCCGCTCGGGCTTGGTTGTTTGTGAATGTCAATTCATCAATTTCATCATTTAATCACTCATCCCCATCTTCGCAAATTAGCCAAGAGGCACAAAACGCGAAGTAAAATAAACTAAATCAATCAAGCTTACATTATTCTTGTTGCAACGGAAGAAAATACCACAAGCTGGCTGGAACAAAAGGGGGGAATGACACGTGTCGGCCTAAGTACTGGCGTGAAGGAGTTTCTCCTCATCCTCCTCTCATCTTCTCTTTCTCCCAACTTCCAAGGAGAAGAGGGGGAGCCTTTCCTTTTGTCTGTTTCCCCTTTTACGGAGTGTCGTGTTTCGTGTCCATCTCTTTGAATTTCTCGGGTTGCGTGACCCCGGTGTATGAGAATACAAGACTTCGGAGGCAGCAAAGAAAGGAGAAAAAATGGTGGAACGTTTCTACCTCTTGCGAATCCCCGGAGGATTTGGTAAGAATGTTGCACACCTCCTGGATAGAAGCACGAAGCCCGCAACAAAAGGACTAATACCTTTGTTTCATTATATGCCAGGTGCAGTCTTGTCGACAGGATTCATTACACAGAGCGTGGTTGGTTCGCCTTCCAAAGTTTCTTACGAATGAAATTAGACACGAAAACACGTGAAATCGATGCGTGCTTTTTAAAATTTAAAATTCAAAAGAAATTTACCGTTTCCACGTTTTTTTAGTTTGGTTTTAGGTCCACTTTATGCACAGGAAGGCTAATCGGGACTGGACCTACAGTTTTAGTGGGACCTGAACAACTTGCGACTCCACCGGGTATGTAACCCGGTATACAAGACGATGACGTTACCACTACGCCATCGAGGAAGCGCACTTCTTTTACGAAATTTTCTCCTTGTTTGTATGTATTGGGTTATTATGCGTCGCTTTTTCTCCCACTTTTGGCTAACCGAGGCGATGAGGATGAGTGACGATATGAAATTAATGAAGGGACGCTAAAAAAGAACACCCATCCACAGACTGTGATTCGAACACGGGACACCTGTCGTCGTAGCGCGCTGTGATATTTTTTTACGAAATTAAATTTGTATTAGGAACATATTGAGAGGAGTGAGAAATTAAATTAAATTGATTTTAAATAATATTCCTGAGAGGATGTTTAATTAGTAAATTCTGACTTTCTGTAATTCGCCTAAGTTAAAGAATCAAACATGTTAAAAGTGGATTTTAGTAGTACTATTCATTAACATTTGATTAGTGACAGTTTTGTAGCTGGTTTGGTGGTTGAGTCATGGCATGATGATGGAAATTGATAAAGGGACACTCGCAAAGAAGAGCCACGCCGGGATTCGAACCCGAGACACTACACCATCGGGGAGGCTCAAATTAGCGAGTCAAAGAAATATGCTTGAAAATTATATTTTTCTCACTTTACTTCGCTCTTCTGCCACTTTTGGCTAATCGCGAAGAAGAGGATGAGAAGAAATTGATGAAGGAACAGTAGCAAAGAACACCCACAGCAGGACTCGAACACAGGAACTTCGTTAGCGAGATCGAAAGTAACATTAAAGGCGCTCAGCCACTGAACCGGCTTAAATTTGAAATTTAAACGAAACAACAGTACATATCAATAAAAAAACTACCACAAATAATGACCGCGTTGATTGAGTAAACTCATCGAAGCCTTCCTGAAATAAATTTGCAAATACGGACCCACGCTACACGGAATGTTATTTACACGCGGAAAAAAACCATGAGCGACACCCTTTTACCTCAATACCGCTTTTTATTGTCTCGTGCTTGCTTTCAATTACTTGCATCACCGACCGGCGCTTTATACTGTTGACAGATTACGCCATTCCCCGCGTGTCCACCGAGCATAACGGCGATTCATTTATCGCTGCAACACGCGTAATACCGCCGCAACCATGTGTGCAGCGCGTAAAGATAGATCTGGATTATCAACCCCTCCCCCATGCACCCTCTCCGCCCCCTGAAACTCCCTACATGGAAACATACATATTTCGACATTAAAGATTGGGACCGGGTGGGAAAAAAAGGGAGGGGTGGGAAGCCGTGGATATATCTATGCGACACAGCTTTCGGGTTGGATTTCATTTCAAGGGATGGGGTGCGGAGCCCAACCCCTGGCGCTAAATTCTCGCTTTCCCCCTTCTAAATCCCTTCCCCCAACCCTTCGAGCACTACTTCTCTGTTTCACACCCTCAAAGGACCTCCGGCACGGTTGCCATCCCACCGAACGAAGAAAGTAAAGTTGGCTTATTTGCGGGAGAGGACATAAGTTGAATGAAATACACAAAACGAGGAATGGTCTGAAAGTTGTATACTAGAGATTCAAAAACACATGAAATGGCATTAAGCGGGGATGAATCAAGAAAAGGAGGCTGAAATGGCGTGTGGGTGGCGGCAAGAGGGACCGAAATTGTGGGATGGGGTGGCGGCAATAGACTGACATAATGGTGCATGGGTGTTGACAGTAGAGACCGAAATAATGGTGCATGGGTGGCGCCAATAGAGACCGAAATAATGGTGCATGGGTGGCGCCAATAGAGACCGAAATAATGATGCATGGGTGGCGCCAATAGACCGAAATAATGGTGCATGGGTGGCGCCAATAGAGACCGAAATAATGGTGCATGGGTGGCGCCAATAGAGACCGAAATAATGGTGCATGGGTGGCGCCAATAGAGACCGAAATAATGGTGCATGGGTGGCGCCAATAGAGACCGAAATAATGGTGTATGGGTGGCGCCAATAGAGACCGAAATAATGGTGCATGGGTGGCGCCAATAGAGACCGAAATAATGGTGCATGGGTGGCGCCAATAGAGACCGAAATAATGGTGCATGGGTGGCGCCAATAGAGCCCGAAATAATTGTGCATGGGTGGCGCCAATAGAGACCGAAATAATGGTGCATGGGTGGCGCCAATAGAGACCGAAATAATGGTGAATGGGTGGCGCCAATAGACCGAAATAATGGTGCATGGGTGGCACCAATAGAGACCGAAATAATGGTGCATGGGTGGCACCAATAGAGACCGAAATAATGGTGCATGGGTGGCGCCAATAGATACCGAAATAATGGTGAATGGGTGGCGCCAATAGAGACCGAAATAATGGTGCATGGGTGGCGCCAATAGATACCGAAATAATGATGCATGGGTGGCGCCAATAGATACCGAAATAATGATACATGGGTGGCGCCAATAGAGACCGAAATAATGGTGCATGGGTGGCGCCAATAGAGACCGAAATAATGGTGCATGGGTGGCGCCAATAGAGACCGAAATAATGGTGCATGGGTGGCGCCAATAGAGACCGACATAATGGTGCATGGGTGGAGCCAATAGAGACCGAAATAATGGTGCATGGGTGGGGCCAATAGAGACCGAAATAATGGTGCATGGGTTGGCGCCAATAGAGACCGAAATAATGGTGCAAGGGTGGCGGCAATAGACCAAAATAATGATACATGGGTGGCAAGAGGCTGAAATGGTGGGGCGTGGGTGGGGGCGGAGACAAGAGAGGATGGAATGGTACGTGGGTGGCGGCAAGAGGTTGAAATGATGTGGGGGTGGCGGGAAGAGAGGCTGAACAAAGGGCGAATGCGTCCTAAAAGAATAAAATCCCGTAATATGGACAGTATACTAGATAAATACATGTAAACTGGTAACTAGATTGTTCAGATAACTAGGCATAAATTTAGGGTTTCTTCATAACTGTAGTGATTGTATTTGATGGGCAACAGCTTAATTTTTTTTAAAAAAATATACGTGTTGGCTTCTACAATGACTCATGGAGGAAATTTCAATTTCATCCCACAGAAAACTTGACATTGCCTTCTTGCGTGTGATGAGCAGACAGATAGAAAAGGAAACATCAGCAATTCCCTGAAAAGCAACCGCAGATGGCAACACTTCACCCTAAGCCAATCCCGAAAACAGCCGTCGATGTATGAAACGCGGCGTCTCTGGTGGCGGCAGTTGGAACTTTCATTAGCGGTAATGGCTGCCTGAGACACGGGGAGGATTTTTTTTTATTATTTTTGTAAAAAAAAACAACCTAAGAGGCACTTACGTCATTCTGTCCTTCTCGCACCCTCCACTGGCTACCCCTGCTGGTTTGAAGGGGTGTCACGTGTTATACCTCTGTAATGAATTTGGTCAGTGTCGGTAAACTGCTCCTCACAGGATGAAACTCTCAACTGGGTGCTCATCCCTTTCTCTCCCTATACGTGATTTTCAAAAATTTCCGCGCGTTAAAACAATTCATGCGTGTAGTTCTTTTATGTACGGAGGGGCGGTTGGCCTGTTTCCGCTTCTGTCCCCTTTTTTGCACAATAAAGTGGAAGAGGAACTTTTTACTCTCTCTCACCCATCCTAGCGTGTCGGATGTGTGTTCAAAAGGCTGCGGTTTCAATTCCTGACTTCACGGGTTTTTTCCCCACTCAATCCTCATTCTCTCATCGATGAGGTTAATCCAAAAGCAAAACACACACAATTTTAAACCACTCAGAAACTCTCTCACATTTCTCACCACTCCCAACGGCAGTGCCATTTTATAACAAGGCCTGTACAGAGACCTGTATATATACGTCATCATTGATAGGCGACATGAGCACTAGTCACGCTTACCATGTTACAATTACACTTAATCCACATACACTCTACGTTTCAACTATATTATTTATACCCGGTGGAGGCGCACTGGTTCGTAACCCACTTTAAACTGTAGGTCCAGACCCAATTAGACTTACTGTGCATAAAGTGGACTTACAACACCAAATTAATCAATCAACTATATTAACTTTCCCTCTATTTAACACACAATCGAGACTGATTCTCACATTATATTGCCATCCGTGCCATACCAGGGATGACGTAAGTAAACCAAGAATCTGTACCGGCCTTGTTACAAGACGGCATTGCGTATATGGCCAAGTTCACGATACAATCCATTCGAAGAGGAACATGTCACACCCGACGACATTGCCATGTTGAATAAGCCCAACAAATAAAATGGCTGTCAACTTGTGAAGAAATATATTTTCATGTAAAGTTAATGGAAGTCGCCAAATGCATTAAAAAAAATTACACCAGCACATATTAATTTTGTACTTGTACTTGATTCATTGATCGAATTGAAAATTGTGGTTGCGTCAGCACTTAAGCTATTTTGCACCCGTCAAATTGTACGAGGCCAAGCCCTTTACCATAAGTACAACACGTGTCTGAGGACTAAACTATCTCTACCTGGGTTAAAAAGCTGAGGCTGTAAAGTGGCACTCAGCACATATACGGAAAAAACACCAAAAGAACACAGCCCTACGAGGATTATACAGGCCGTAGGTCCAGACGCCAGCGCCTCGTTGGTCTGCAAAAAGTAGTTACCGGGGTGTGAGGTTGACTGTTGGGGGCCTTACACGCCCACGACTCTACTTGAGAAATATCTACAATTACAGCTCTAAGACACGTATAAATTTGTAGATTGACACGTCCACTCATCTTACTATTACGTATCTTAAGTCTAAGAGTCCGCGTATTGTGTTCATCTGAACGTAAAGTGGATTTCACAGTGTAGTAAGAAGTTGAATCTGGCCCTAACATTGCTTCAAATTCAACAGAACCATGAAAACGGGTCAAGTCTTTGCGACGGAGTCTCTTTCATCAACCCAATTATTCTGCGACGGCTGTGTCCCATCTCAGAGTTAGAATCCTATTGTGCGTACACCGCGACACTGACAAGTTTTCTACAGCACGACGAGGCGAGGTCTCATTAACGTTCCACGAAAGGTAAATAAAGAAGGATGCTCAAAAAGCTGTATCAAGACTCGAAAGGACGACTTTGTTTCCTTGCAGAGTTCTTGATTCTTCTGCATGATCTGCTCCCTTACCTCCACCCACCACCGGTGATGAAGGAGGGGGCTTAACCGGGTATCAGTTTGTGTAATTAGTGTGAAGTTAATATCGGCAACGCGGAGATCAAATGGAGAAAGACACGGCAGCTCCAGAAGGGTTTTTTCGCCCCCCTAAGCCAGGGCGCTTTCTCACGTGCTTTCAGAACGGCGAAAATCTTCCTTTTGAGTTCGAATCAAGCTCCTCAAGAGAAAACTTTTGTCACATTCTTACTTCAATCCTTCCCATTCGTCAATTCCGCTAATGAAATCACCGTGGTACTTCCTTCCTTCTCACAGAGTCTCCACACACAGAGAGTTTGGAGCCAAAAAAAGCGAAAAAAAATAAGCTTTCGTAACTAGCATCGCATTTTCCCCACCTGGGACTTTATTTCCTAAAGACGCCATCTCGCTCAGAGCTCTCTTATTTTTGCTCTCGGAAAAGTTTCCCATCTTCGCATTGTCTTCATCTGAAAACATCAAGTCGACTCTTGTGCGCAGACTAATCCTCTTTTCACAGATCCTCCGCGTATCCTATTTTCCTCGTATTCTTCTTCCTGTTTATTATCACTGTGTTTTCCATCTTAGTCTCCTCCGTGAAAGACGTCGCTCGGATCGGGTTTCATCTCAACTTCCGGCCCTTTTCAGCTCCGGTCTCGATGCCGTGTCAATTGCGGTGACACTTCCACAATGGGGCCTTTCTCCCGGAGTCAACTCTGAGGACCCTCTTAATGGAAGAACACAATGGTTCGGTCTTCGACAAAACAAAACTTCAGGCGGTTACCTGGGGAAACATGCCACTCTGACAATCTGTAGATCTCGAAGGCGAAAGACCTTAGTGTCGAAACAAAAAGCACGACCTCGGGACTCACCTTTATGTGTACTGACAGTGGCGCCGTCTTAAAACACTACAGTTTGGCAAATCTTATATCCTACAGAAAGAGTATTATGCCCGTAGTTGCTTCGTTTAACCCTTTTTTCAGTAATCATGTATAAACATTCATGCACATTATGTTTATATATTAAAAATGATTTCTCAGGTTTTGCCCATATTGGTAAATTTTAAACAAGTTGCCTATTAATTTATAAAAATTGGGACCAATCTTTTGAAATATTTTCCTATCAGTATCATTTTCATGATATAATATACGCGTACTTGTAATTGTATAAAGAATGCATTTTATTTCTCCAACTTTTTTTATGAACATTGAACATTTTGTAAATATTCAGATATTTTATAAATCAGTTTTAAAATTTAACGACATATTAAGTTCATCAGTTTTAAAAGTTTCACGTCATTCACACATTTGCCATATTGTGTATGATTATTTTCCATAAATTCGAATTTAAGTGAGACAAATTTGTTAGGGTTTACATACAATAAACGATTTAATACATGTAAACACCTAACGTGATGGTTGAGAAGTCTCAGGAGTTTCATCCCTTGAGGAAAATTTCCCAATATCTCGCCAGCTTAAACCGTTGTATCAGGAAAACTGGTAATTTACATTTACAGAAGAACCAATGATTCTTAAGACTATAGACATCATTTCGGATGGTACACTCAGAGACACTTCTAGGTTTTAACAATCCCACTGAAAATTAATAGTATCCTTATTCGTGACTGTACACAAAGCTTATGCTTATTGACAATCCTTTAAAGCAGGGCTTATTCCTCGGGAAGCCATCAAAAGTCCGGGCACCTGGCGAGCCATTTGATGTGAACGAGAAAGGGGAAATCATTTCCTGCTCTCCAAAAATAGGCACTATCTAGGATGGATAGTTAAACAGATGATCTGTTTTACTCTTCAACGTAGTAGACACTCTTCCGAAGCTCACTCACTCGTTATTTGTTGTGTTAGAAGTATCGTTTCCATGGCTCCAATCTGACATTTCAGGGAACTGACGTGGTGGTGATAGTCTGGCAGTTCAGGCAACCGCAACTGTCGCTGGAGTCCGGTCTGTTTGGTGGTCCTAAAAAGAGCCGACTTTCATGATCGACTTTTGTGGTCCTAAAAAGGGCCGACTTTTGTGGTCTTTACAATGGCTAAAGCTTCCTAAGCTTGGCTTGTTTGGAATTACAGTGTATTTGTCGTTGTATCTGTTTACGGAAAATTACATATATTTGCAGATTTAGACACCCTTGCTACAGCGAGCGGTAGAAATATCTTTGAGAAAACTTTACA
Organism: Lepisma saccharinum; assembly: GCF_977018435.1. NCBI lineage: Eukaryota > Metazoa > Arthropoda > Insecta > Zygentoma > Lepismatidae > Lepisma > Lepisma saccharinum. Next base: position 78,275,702 of record NC_139229.1, on the reverse strand, counting down.
CTATATTATTAATTTAATCAACAATAAAACCTAGGACTAATCATCACAACAACGTTTGAGAGGGACACAAGAAAGAATAATTTGAACTCTAGTGCCATCTAGCGACGATCTAGGAAATTTAAAAGAACCACCCTCGTATAATAAATCGTGCCAAGTCCGATGCAGCATTGGGAAGAGGAACTTTAACTCACCCTTTGAAAACTCCGAAGATACATTCGACACACCAGGAACAAAAGGAACGCTCCCGGCTGATTCGGGAATCGACCACCGGACTCCCGTTCTAATCTAATTCGACTTGACGAGGACATGGCTTAGGGTGACGCCAGGGGGGGGGGAAGCCTGAATCAAGCTTAATACAGAGGATTCTTCGGCTTGAATCTCTGTGGAATACGCAATGATGTGAAAGCGGGGCAGCTTTGTCACTTCTTTTGCTCAGGGGCGGCGAAAAAAAAAAACCTCTGGTTTCCACCGATGGAAAGAAAAGGTTAGTAATCCCATTACGGAACTTGTCTTTGGAGCACCCCTGCATTCGGATTCCGGGAACAGCCGAGCTCAGGTAATGAAATGGCGCCCCCATCAGCCCGCAGTAAAAGACCACACATTATGCTCCTTCTTCCTTTACCCCCTGTCTTCCTTAACACCATCCTTCTTTCCTTTTTCTTCAACAGTTCTTCCTCCTCCCAACTTCCCCTTTCGTCGCAAGCAATTCAAAGTTACCCACTTAACGAGACGTCCGTCGCATGAATTGATTTTTCGACGATTACGGCTGAACGACTTTCCCTACCCTTCATCTCCGTACGCCCGTCATTTGTTCTACGTTATAACCTCTCTAATGTTTAACTCCTGGCTTTGATCTATCCGCAGTTTCGATCTAATCCTGAAAGGCTGCACACGTGACATTTGATCCAGAATTTAAGTCAGCTTGATACGTACACACTGTCAAGTACCCTGTCCTTAACATGTTTAAAGATTCACGATTTCAAGATCTGAATCTACACCTTACGTTTAAAGCACAGAAACGCAAAGTTCAATCAAAAAGCGCAGTTTGTATTTCACGGAGATGTAGATGGAGAAACTTAGATTATTTTCTAGCAGCCCCTGTCATCACCTCTCCATTAGTTGTGGTATCCATATCCCAACCCACATCAAATAAGGAAGAGGCATAGATGGATTGGTACCAGCATTGGTTTAGTAAAATTAAAATGTACGTGTCGGGTAATATGGGATACAGGCTAACACGGATCGGCAAATATAACACGAGGAACTTGCATGCAAAAGATCAATGTTTAGGACATTAATTACCTGAAAGGTGAAGCATATTCTAAACTAATTGTGTTCTCACCTTTTCACCAATCAGTTATCGTTTCTAATTTAGGAGTCTCCTTTCTGTGTCAGTGTTTACCACTCCTCTTTTGTCTAGTATTTTCTTACAGTGGTCTTAAAATAACCTCACGTGGCTGGCCAGTGAACCTATCTGCATTCAAGTCTGAAAGTAATGAGAATAGATGCGCAGCTACTTGCGCAGAAGATCGAAAATGAAGCTTATGGGAGGAGCTTTCTAACACGCCATTTGCTACACTTCCATCATCGAAGTTCAGAGGCGTATTATGAACGTTTGACCTGGTTTACCGGAACAATTCTTATCTATTATATATATTATACACCTCATCTAAATTAATTAGATAATAGAAATACAATACCAGTGCAGACATCCAAGTAAAACAAAAACAGTAGTGCCATAACTTTAAATTTTTCCGCAATTTCTATATTTTTTAAAAAAAAAACCATTTTACCTAAAATTGAAGCTAGGTTTCTCTGCACCAAGGGAAATAACCCTTCCTGTAACAACACTGCCTCGGCCAAGCGCGGCACAGAAAACAGGAAGAACAAGTAATAGTATTCAGGGGCACTCAGCATACAGGACTGCACAGCCCTATGGAGAATTGTATTATTGGCCGTAGGTCCAGACGCCAGAGCCTCGTTGGCCTGCAACTTTGCAGTTACCATGGAAGTGAGGTTGAGTTTTGGGTTTCCTTACCAGAATGTACCCCTCATTTCTAAAGCTAAACGGATAAGAATGTTTGAAAAAGTTGCAATTACCGGCAGTAAACGCGGCAAAATGAAAAAAACACGCCACTGCCGAAGCTGTGCAACAGAAATGGAAGTCAAGAAGTGAAAAATTACCAAGGGAGGAAAAACAATGCGCGTCCATCAAATTCAATTGATACTTCTAGCATTAAAATATGTTTTTCGCTCTAGTTCACAGATGGAGCAACTTAATGGTGTTTTTGCAAACGCCTTCACTGCTGATGGAACACTTAAAAGGAAAACCATTTCTCGGACACCTACCTTTACTCAGCACCATCACCTTGGACCCGTCCCTCGCCGAGAGGAGGCCGTTGCACGTAGCGTCTCCGGACTGGGCGACTTCGTAGACAGTTTTACTGTTATCCCTGGACTTCTCGTAGACGAAGCATCGATACCTCTCCTCGCTCGTCGTGGCCATCTTGTGCTCCAGCTTCCCAACCAGGTAACGCGTGGATCCTTCCTTCCACGTAGCTAGGCAGACGAGCCTCTCCACTGAAACAAAGATAATGACACTTGGTAAGTAGGGTTATTTCGTATTTTCATATTTAGGTATCAGAAAAGTCAAAGCTTGTTTCAAGTCCACTTTATGTTCAGATATATTTGACTGGGATTCGAACCAACGTGTAACATACCTCCACGGAGGATCGAACCGGGAACCTTTTGGTTACAAGGCAACAACGTTACCACCATACAATCGGGAACGTCATATTGTACAGGTTATTTCTATATTTTTACACTGCTTTCAGCAGATATATCCCAATTGCAGGAGGCACATGCACCCATATAGTTTCAATTATACAAAAGAAACAGGGTGTGATCAGGTATTTATCATGTGTAGCACCTGAGACACACTATGTTCGTAGCCAAAGGCCAAAGGAATTGCTCTACGTTCGCAGAAAAAAGGGCAAAGGAATTGCTCTACGTTCGCGGAAAAAAGGGCAAATTAATTGCTCACGTTCGCAGAAAAAAGGGCAAAGGAATTGCTCTACGTTCGCAGAAAAAAAGGGCAAAGGAATTGCTCTACGTTCGCAGAAAAAAAGGGCAAAGGAATTGCTCTACGTTCGCAGAAAAAAAGGGCAAAGGAATTGCTCTACGTTCGCAGAAAAAAGGGCAAAGGAATTGCTCTACGTTCGCAGAAAAAAAGGGCAAAGGAATTGCTCTACGTTCGCAGAAAGAAAGGGCAAAGGAAACGCTCTACGTTCGCAGAAAAAAAGGGCAAAGGAAACGCTCTACGTTCGCAGCCAAAGGGCAAACGAAACGCTCTATGTTCGCAGCCAAAGGGCAAACGAAACGCTCTACGTTCGCAACCAAATGGCAAACGAAACGCTCTACGTTCGCAGCCAAAGGGCAAACGAAACGCTTTACCTTCGCAGCCAAAGTGCAAACGAAACGCTCTACCTTCGCAACCAAAGGGCAAACGAAACGCTCTACCTTCGCAGCCAAAGGGAAAACGAAACGCTATACGTTTGAAGCCAAAGAGCAAACTAAACTCTCTACGTTCGCAGCCAAAGGGCAAACTAAACTCTCTACGTTCGCAGCCAAGTTTAATTTGAAATGCTAGATTGGAACACAACTAGAAACTAGTCTTCGTAGTGCCTTACGTTAATCAATCCACGGGGGGAGGGGGGGGGCTATAGGTGGACTAACGGCCAACAGCTCTACGGCAGAGAATTGCGAGTTCAAATCTAAGACAAGAGTTTTCCTAGCAAATGCTGTGCAGTCGGCCTATACTGTTTAACAATGTTCACACGAGGCACAATGTCAGTTATTTCGGTCAAAGTGATTGAAAAGTGCACGGTCCTTCTTTGCGATATGTTAAGCTCTTTCAGTAATTTCCTCAGCCAACTCCCGATTCCCCCCCCCCCACATTATTTTCCGCCCTCTTCCCGTATAAATATCATTTTCAAAAATTCTCCCCCTCCACCTTCAAACCCCCCTCTGCAAACTTCTGCTTCTTACAGAAACCCCTTTTGCTTCATTTCTCGTTGCCAGATATCCTAGCCTACTTTCAATATTCGACTGTCTTTTTTTCCCCATCTTCTAGCAGCTTTTTTTCTCTCTCCATCTCTGCGCAGTATCCACGTCCCTAACTTCCAATCAAGAGCTTCTTCACGGCTTTATGAAGAAAGTTATAAGTGATCTGTTCTGATGCTTATATTAAAGTCTCTTTTTTTTTCCCAGTTTCTTCTTTTCGTTCAGGGATTGGTTCGGCTTCTTCGGGATGGAAGGAAGGATAAAAAGGGGAAGAAATCAGGAATAATGTTCTCAGCAAAGCCTGAGAAGGGAAAGTTAGGGAGGGGGCAGATGAACATCAACTTTTAGGATAGCATAATGGTAGGTTTCATGTGCAGGCGAGGAGTTTTAGATTGGTTGGAGAAAATGAGATGGACGTAAAATACTGTACGGATACGGTAAGAGAGCGAACTGGGCAGCAGTAAGTCTCTATTTTCGGTAAATTATAAGGCTAACATAACTCTGGTACCTGAAAATTAATTCAGGATTATTGTGTGTACATGTGTGACAGAAAAAAAAAACAAGATAAAAACTGAGAAAACGAGAGAGAAATAGGTAAAGAGAAAGAACACACACCTGTGCAAAGAACTTTATGACATGTCCAGTTTTCGCGAAGCACGCTAATCCTAATATTTTTCTTGAAAAATGAAATATATATTACGCACATAGATGGGCTTTTCTAAGGGACTGTGGGCCACCCTAACTTCATCTTTAGCGTCAGTACTGAAAAAATAGCTTGTCAGAAGGTGTACGGCGCTCTAACTGAAAAGAGTTTCGCGTCTCGCATAGTGGGTTAAACAAGAACTGAATAAATAGCCTACTACTTTTATTTCTTTGGTATATAGGTGTGTTTCACCTACGTCACGAAATGTTGCATTGTGGCTTCAAGCAGCCATGATTGAGGCCAGTTCTTGCAAGAGTACGGAATGCAAGAGGGTTGGCGGGAGGGAGATACCAACACAGACATTCGTGATTTAGAACTAACGTGCAGTTGGTGCAGATGTAACGAACGCTACGTGGTGGGTATTTCCTTGCAAACGACAAATCGTAACGAACTGTGAGGTTCGTGGGATCTTACCAAGAATCTTAACCGTTATGCTTGCGTGATGTAGCTTTGTCATTCATTCATTCATCCTCACTGGTGAGCACTCGCCCTTGGCAGATAACTTGATGGTAATGGGCGAGAGGTTACTTTTCACACATTGAAATGGCACAACACTAAGAATTTGGGTTTATATCTTCTTGTTTAGATGAACATGGTTAGAGAAGGATGTTACCTGTCTATTCGATGATGAGTAGTTCCTCGGAGAAGACTCTCAGGATTGTGCTATGCAGGCTCGCTCAAGCTCCCCGATGTTTCTCGTTCCTCGATCCAAAGCAAAAGACCCCACGTCGCCCGTTACACTCTAACTTATCCTTTCTTCCACCACCTGGTTATTGCTCCCTAATACCAGTTGATCAGCAACTTAATTCCAATCAACCAGGAAGATTGATTTAATACTGATCTAGCATTCTTTGAATGCTTGAGAGAGTAACGGCCGACGAAGGAGGTTATTGCTTCTGGCTTGCTATTTTTCTCTACTCAGGGGAACCTGTTACGAAATATAATTGGCCGCAAGCATGGCCTCTGTGCGCAATGCGCATCCTGACGCCACATGAAACCCACCTCGACTAATGTCGGATCATAGTTGAAAAATCTAAGACGCGTGTTAAGTGCACGAAAAAAACAAAAAAACTTTTAAACTTCAAAACACTCCATTGTGCCTCATGGTGCATTGTTTCTTTGGTGACACAGATCTCCGTTCTAGCGGAGGAACTCCGGGACTCTTGGCTCGACATATTTAAAGTTATAGAAGTGTTTGCCATAGAGGAATAGTGTTGCCCACGAGACGAGACTTTGGCCTGTCTCGTCTCGTGGAGTCTCCTGGAAATGCTGTCTCGTCTCGAAAATATTCGTTTGTCTTATGACACATGGTCAATCTCGTCTCGTCTCGAATTTTTAAAAGCCTGTCCCGTCTCGTCCCGTGGGCAACACTATAGAGGAAGTGCACCTTGTCTTTCAAGAGTTCGATGCACTTTTTGACACCAGGTGTAGTAGAGGTGCAGCGCAGTGTCAGGCTGGTGCGAGGAAGTTGCGTTCAACCAAGCAGACGTTGTACACAAGAATGGCAATGTTCAAGATCCGAGATTCAACGAATACCTGCCTGCTGCTTTCAATGTTCACTGTCAGCTCGTACAACGTGACGAAACTGCTCCAAACGGCGGAGACACAAATTCACATCAAAACACGAAGTAGACATGAATTTATCCAGAATGTCCATTTTGGGGAGGGAGGGATAAGTCTAAATTTAGGGTGTGGAAGAGTAAATATCGATAAAAATTACTATAATTAGGCCTCTGTGAAAAGTTTTAGGGGGTGTTGGGTATTTGTAGATTAAATCAATGAAGTAGACAATTCAGTGGCATACTTTGTAACCAACTAGACACGTGATAGCAAGAACTTAAAGTGTAGCGAGCTAGAATGGGCAATTGTTTCCAACAATAGTGCAACCAGGCCTCTGCTGCCATTTTTCCATTCATTTGTATTCTGATTTAGATTTCATGTTTAGCGTTTCTTTTCAGCCACTTTTTGGTTAATCGCAGCGATGAGGATGATGATATGATGAAATCGATGAAGGGACACTAAGAACACTAGGCCCGGATTCGAACCCTGAATCTAACGTCGTAGGGCGGCGCTGTGTTCATTTCTATTTACCTGTAAAATTTTCGAAAGAAAGAACGATACTCTATTAACACGGGTGTCATTTCAGTGAGCAATGAAAAATTGTCAATGAAAAAAAATACTTGTCAAACCCAACATTACTTACGGGACATCCTAATACATAAAGATGAAAATTAAGATGAAAATTGATATCCTCGCCTCAGGAAACCTATGTATTTTCGCGGCCCCTGAAACTAATTTACCATCCACAGAAACAGTAAGCAAAAGAGCCAAAACCGAGCCCCCTCCCCCGCCGCAGCAGCAGTTCATACACGCGCGGTAAGCACCGAAGTAATCCCTTACGGAAAGGGAAAATAAAATCTTATCGCCCGCTTCCCAGCTTCTGGAGACCAGTCCGCGGGAAGAAATCGTTCATTAGGGAGAGAAGATCCCCCAGATCTCTGCTACCGGAGGTAAGGTGGGCGATGGGAGGGGGCAGTGGTCCACGTCTATTAGTACCGGGAAAAGGAGGGGACATGTCGGGATAAGGTGGTCCCCCAGGAACCGCCTCGGGGCGTGTTCTCCCGTCCATAATACAACTCTCCGGGGTAATGAAACGGTGACGTCAGCAGTTGCCAAACAACAGGCCCATATACTTCAGCGGCTCGGTAAGCAATTTCAGTTCCAGGTTATTGTCTCGTTGGGAATATGTACGGCACGTGATGGGGTGGATCAAGAGCACGTCGGTGTTCGATACACGAACACCGATTGTAATACTACTCACTGTTTTGTACACAAGGTGCTTTGGAGCGATGGTAATTAAGTGAATTTATACAAATTATAAATAAGTACAACGGACTATAAAGTGGAAAATTAAAAATCGCGAAGGTGACGAAATAAGATTGGCGATGGTGGCAACAATAAATTGGCGATGGGCGGTCAAAGCAAGAATGGCGAGGGGGCAAAATAAGAATCACTAGAAGCAAAGAAATCGTGACAATCTTTCGGTCAGTCAAAGAGATAAAGAATCTTGACACACTTTACCCGCGACATCTTGAAAAATTAATGACCAAGCATTACTGGTTACAGCTGTTCTTTTCGCGTGCATCCTAGTCTGAGCTCCAAATTAGTGTTTAGTTGCAATGAACCTCATTTTTAGACTAAAATGCCTAAATACTACTGAAGTAGTAATAAATACTACTAAATACTGAAGTTATCTGATATGCCGCATTATCTTCTCACTGCTGTGGAATCTGCCCTAAACGTATCGATCACCAAGCGATGAATCTCCGGGAAACCAGGCGAAATTCATCTTGTTCTAATCTTCCTCAAGACTGTGCCGAAGGCAGGTATCCTCGTTACAAGCCTTTTAAAAACGGTGCCGATAATCCGAAACGTTAAAAAGAACAATGATGCATGTTAAAGCCAGATATTAGCATTTACGTCGTAAAGCAGCCAAACTTCACAGAACTTTTAGAAAGTACAGACAAAAAAACTTTAAAATTTGCGACTTCTGTCTGCAAAAGTAGCAAACGCTCCAGACAAAAGCTGTTAACCCAACGAAGCGAACGTTTTGATACGGGAGAAGCATAAAACACAAGGTCTGTCCGAAGATAAATGAAAAGCGCTTTCTGCTATCGGAAGAAAGGACCAGGGGTAATAACCCAAAGTGTACAGAACAAAACGACAGCCAAACTGTTTTCCTGAAACCATTACCATTAATATATCATTGTTTTCGTCTCGACAGACGTTTCGGAGGGAGTTTTCCTTTATCCGAGTAACACTGTACTCCCCCCAAAAAGAAACGTAAATAGGAAGGAGGGGGGATCTTGTTATTTTTCGTGTGGACCTCCGAGTGCAAAGTGTTGGGAGTGACGCAACATGGTGGATCCGCGCGCTCTCGCGTCTCGCCCTCCACCCCACAAACACACATGAAAAATGGACAGCACAATCCCTAGGAGGACAAGAAGAGGGGAGGAGGAGGCGAAACAGCATGCAAACCGACACTTACCTTCGCTCGTTGACTCACCTGGCAAACACGATTTATAATCCTTGAAGTCGAGGGTTGGGGGATGGACGAAAATGGAGCGAGAAACACGGAACGCAATTCAAAAAATAATGATCGCCATCTTAGGGCACATGTTTCTTCGTGTTGGGTCAGGCTACAACGTTCTCAATCTTGGTGGTATGGAGTCCCCTGGCCAGAACCATAAGGCGTATGGCTATTATGTAAGCAAACCTCTGTCACAACTTTGCGGACCAAATTTTACGGAGCTTTCCAGACATAAGCGAAACGTCGCTCTTCGATAAATATAACATTTCGAATCTAAGCGACAAACTGCACGTGTCGCTTACATTTATTCCCGAGTCAGGATTTCCCCCTAACATCATGGCTGAGAAGGGTACACGTATGTGTTGGCGACGCAGTATATAAGTTAGAGCTACCATTTCTAAGTGTTATTGTGTGAAAAAGTAAAATATCCCTTTGGAAAAGTAAATAAATTTGCAATGCGTTACTTCGCTCACCCCTTCCAAGTAAAAAAAAAACAAAAACAATTTTCCTTCCAAAGTCATCGCTTTAAAGTGATCGGAAATGTAGAAAGGTTGGGGCTTACCGTGAAAACCTTTTCCAGCCTCGAACCAGACGGCACAGAAAATTCCATCCGTCTAAACGATTTTTCGCCACTCGCGTGCGAAAAATCATTAATGAAACATACTCCACGCCAGCGAATGCAATTCTAAATGCGCCACATTGAAAAGAGACCCAGAGAACAACCGCCGAGTTCCCCCTCGCATTTTGCGGCGAACGATTTTTTAATGAACGAAAACAGATATTGATGCCACAGTCCTATTAAGGCAGAAACAAAGAACGGTCACGCTAACTAGTAGTTTCCGAAATGGAAAAAAATATGGAGTGATGCTGGGGAGAAGAACGGAGGGCAGAATTAATGTCGACATGAATATTCCCTCTGGCTTAAATGTGGGTAATTTACTGCTCCCCCCTTTATTTTTTTACTTTCCATTTCGAAAACGCTCACATATCGACTTCTTCCTTGTGGTTCTCTTGACCCAGCATGCTCAACGAATTGTTATTGACCTGAACTCACGGTTGAGTGGATTGAGGAATGAAGGCCTAGAAGAGCTTAGATCTGGTAACAAACTCGGATGACGCAACGAACTTAGGGAGAATTCACACACAAGCGACATCTGAGAATTTCATTAATCGAAAGCAGGGTTGTGCTGTTTGTCATGCCTCTACTGTGTGAAGCGTTGCTGCCGATTGGCTCGTTCTCAAGCACCTGACTATACCAAGTGTCTGTTCCTGTTCCTTTTCGACTTACGACGCGAAATTTAGAATACGGGAATCTAAATTGCGGACGAGACTGAATTACAATCATGAAGACAGTAAAAGATAATGCAAGTTTATTAATATAGACATCAAAAGAGGTGGCTATCTGTTAGATAAGTTTATCTGTATTTAATATTGGAACAAGTTTATAGTTTGTATTAATAACTATTCACACTTTTATAAAAATAATCAGTCTCTGAACCCTGGAGGCAAAAAAATATAGTTTCTCTTTCCGTCGATTGGCTGAAAATAGAAAGAAAAAAGGAAAAGTGAACGAGACTTGAGAACACTGTCAGATGTCCGCAAGGAGGAAGTCTGGCTCCAGTAACCATTCGGGAGAACATGGGGCTTTCTGGAATGACTCTGTCGCAGGAGAGATCCTGAGGGAGACGAGGATGAACATAATGACAGGAAATAGGGTCAGGCGATGCTGCAGTCCAATTGTGATAGAACAAGACATACTTGGATAGCAGAAGGGGAAAAGGAGGGAAGAAAAGTCTTCTGCAGGAGCTACCTTTAGCATCCAGAAAATTTCGTAGAAAGAAGTTCATCTCTTTCAATGCCTGGAGGAGGAACAAGTGTCAAATTGTTATCATGGAGATGTCCAAGAAAGCTTACGAATGTTCAATTTCAGTTGTTTTGAATATCACCTTGTAGAGATAATATCAAGACGAGAAAACTACAAAACCCTCCGTGGCCGCGACGCCCAAACTCCAAAACCCTTCGTGGCCGAGAAGCCCAAACTCCAAAACCAGTTTTCGTCTATATATTGACATAAACACAACCTAATCAGACTTACACCCTTCAAACTGATATATTGATCGCAAAATCTCTCAACCCACTTTCGTTCAGTGTTCAATGGGTCCACAAGGTATATGAATTTCGCAACCAAGAATCAGCTAAAGTTTTCCATGTCTTTCCCCAGGCATACATTACTGCACATTTTTACCCACATCCTGCTACATAACTGGACAATGGGCCCAGAAATAGTTCGGCGTGACACACAGGCTAGGGAACCTTGTTTCATGGAAAAGCAGAGCGCAAAACAGACAAGAGCTGAAACGAAGCAGAAGAAAACAAAAAAGAGCGATGCTCACTTGTCAGACACGGAGCAGGAAGCGCACGAATTGAATTCTGGGGAACAAAAAAATCCCACTTCTCTATCCCAGAAAGAGAGAGCGTAAACAAGAAAAAAATACTCCACCGGCCTACAAATAATTCAGAGCCTATTCATATGTAAATGAACCAAGCAGTCTTGTCTTCGAATGGCATGCGTCCCCCCACTGCAGACAACAACCGGCAAATCAACGAGATGGGGAGCTCAATGGGAACACGTCGCACAAAAGCAAACTCCGCCAGTTGAAACAAACATGGCCGCCGCATGAAGTTCCCTTGTCCGGCCGTTTCGTAATTACCATCTCTGTGCGCTAGGCCCGAAGGGGGTTGGGGGTGAGGTGAAAGGTGGTGGGGGAAGGGGGAAGCTAATTATAGCCGTTTGCTTATCAGAGCAGGGATCGGGTCGTTATTGTGCGTATATGGAACGATGACCAACTCATTAGTAGACGCAAGCCATTAAGAATGGATACTGGGATACTTTGAGAAATGTCGTCCTCCACCGCACAGGTCTCATTGCGTGCAACTAGACACCTCTTATCCTGTCCGTAATGTTTAGAAGTCCCTTAGGAGGAGAAGGACAAGGAACAAACAGGGAGCACCATTCCCGCAAAGGACCATCTAAGTGCGTTGCTGGCTTCCTGCTGGTGATGAACACATATCAATAAACAGCTTAGGCAATAATTGAGAAGACAACTGGTATAGAAATACTTCATGAACGTCTCCGAGGGAGGGGGTGGGGTTATAGTGGCTATTTGTTAGGTGATTTTTAGGGCTTTCACTGTGCAAAGGATGTTTGCATCGTTAAAACTATAACCGATATGTTGGTGGTTTATACTTTGGATCTGAGAAACATTTTTTAGCGACGAGAACACTGAAAGTTGAGAACCTAAATGATCATTGGATGTAAGTGCCTTAGGTAAGTAACTCCACTGATAAAATGTAGGCCTATAATACTAATTCATATCATCAAGTTTACTTCAGACTGCGACAACGAGCAAAATCCATCTATGAGGTGTGCATTTATTAATTTGTGGAATTTTAGAGAAAAACTTCTCAATGAACCGAGAGATGATAATCTTGCAAGGGAACCGCTTTCTAGGAAATTGCTTGGAAACAAACTCTTGGCAAGAAAAAGCATCAAATCCTCTTAGCCATCGACTCTTCAGGGTCCCAAGAAAGGCAGGGAGACTGAATTCCTCCGCATCGTGAAACGTACAAAACACCACCTCAACTTAAGACAAAGCCACTGAACTATAAAGTTCAAGGATCCACAATGGAGGTTTCCAGACTGTCCAACTTCCTCAACAATTACTGTCGTGGTTACTAAGACAACCAACTCCCGACGCTGCAAGAAGCTAAACGGGATGGGGTCCTCCGAGCCAAAGTGAAGTGGCCATAATTGGAGATAAAAGCGGTTCGCGACAGATGCTTCTAATTTCATTACCCGAGGCAGTAGATGGAGTCTTCCTAAGTGCGAGGAATGTGCTACCTGGTATGGTCATTGTCTGCGCACCAAGCATGCGGTTGTCGGTCTAAGATGCTCCTTTTGTGCGAGAGGAGAGAGACGTCCGCCACTTCTCAGAACAGGAAGCGTCTGATCCCGTTTGAAGAGTAGGGTAGTGTTGAGCTAACTCAATTTTAATTGAAAGATCGACACAGGTCAATAACCTCATAGTGTGCATAATCCTTTAAGAATTCTTTTTTTCTTCATAAAGGTTCATTGACAACATTTACTTTCAATTCGCCTGTTTTACCCTTTTCATAACACGAAGTAGTATACCGCTGTAAAGTGTGTAAGGTAAAGGTACCTCTGCGTGTGCACACATGCCATGGAGGCATATGGGGCGATGCCGAGGTATAGAGCTCCACATATTCTTGATCTCGGCTATAGTTGGGATGATTTAATCAGCCCGGATGCCTCTAGCCCTCAGGAATGTATTGGGTTATATTTGTGTGTGTGTGTGTGTGTGTGTGTCGACAACCCTGTGTAGAAATAGAGCGGGAGATAAGGAAGGAAACCCCTACTGCATTATGGACTCGCCCTAGATAGTCGCGCGTTAGCACGTGATATGCGTAGGCGGTCGGGCATCAGTATCGTCCGAGAAGGCAGGCAGGCAGTCAGTGCTTCACCTGCGGCGGCGAAATGTTTGCAGAGTAGTGGCAAAGTGATGTTTCTTCGATGATGAAGGACCCCTTCTCCTTGACTTCCTGGACCAGGGTCAAACGATCAACTCTGCTTGTTACTGCAGTACCCTCCACCGTTTGCGCGCAGCAATCATGTCCAAACGGCCAGGCCAGTTGTCCTCTGGAGTGATTTTGCTGCATGACAACGTGCGGCCACATACGTCAGCTGTTACAAAGAGCACGTTGGCGAAGTTTCGGTGGACAGTGTTGGAACAGCCACCGTATAGCCCTGATCTATCGTCATGCGACTTCCATCTCTCTGAAAAAGGCATTGAAGGGCCGGCGCTTCCACTCGGACAATGACGTCATGGACAATGTTCGCAACTGGTTCCGATCTCAGCCAAAGGAGTTCTACGAGCAGGGTATTCACCGCTTGATGAAAGAGTGGGACAAGTGCTTGTGGAACTTGTGGAGATTACGTTTGAAATATACCTTGTTGATTTAATTCTGTGGCCCCTGTTCCGATTTCATTTGATCCACCCTCCTAGTATACCACTGTGCTCAAAATTTTTATTAAATTAGGTTGGATGGTTGCTGGAAGCTTACACCTACTCATCTACAGAGGACAGGTTAGTTCTCGAAGAAATAACTAGCAGCAAATGATCCGAGGATTGATGTAAAGAGTATGTCATTGAATTCATTCAAAGAACCCTACTGGCGCAGTGGAGGGGAGAGAGCAGTTGATCTGTCTAGTGAATTAGTCACTCCAAAGTAACTTAAAATAGCATACATGCATGCCTCAATGGAACAATGTTCTGTGGCATCATTTATCTAATAAATAACCATGATTCCTTTGCTCTACAGTGGTGCTGGTGTTGCTTTTCTGCTATTTACTTGTGTGTTTAGTGACGACCAAACACATATTGGATGAGAGTCAGTAAGATCTGTGCTAAGAACAATTTTGTGGAACGTATAGAACTTTATCAGAGCTGCAATCGCATATTGAAAGAGACATTTCTCCAAAGAGATCTTAAAAGTATCAGGTCGCCAACTAACTTAGGAATAAATGTTGATCAGCCTACTCTGACCACTGCCACTTTATTGATGACAAATTAGGCGATCAGCCGCTTCAGTCGTCTAAAACAGTCAGTTGCTTCAGTCGTCTAAAACAGTCAGTTGTAAGTTTGAAGCTTTCCTGGCGAAGAAAGATGGATGTATTCTCTCGGGCTATTGACCAGGTGAGTTCTGACAAGGTTTCCAAGATTTCGAGAACCAACGCAACTCTCATCTACAAGGTACAAGTCTTCTACACAGTCTTCTAAAGGGTACAAGTCTTCTACACAGTCTTCTAAAAGGTACAAGTCTTCTACACAGTCTTCTAAAGGGTACAAGTCTTCTACACAGTCTTCTAAAGGGTACAAGTCTTCTACACAGTCTTCTAAAGGGTACAAGTCTTTTACACAGTCTTCAACGGGGTACAAGTCTTCTACACAGTCTTCTACAGGGTACAAGTCTTTTACACAGTCTTCAACGGGGTACAAGTCTTCTACACAGTCTTCTACAGGGTACAAGTCTTCTACACAGTCTTCTACAGGGTACAAGTCTTCTACACAGTCTTCTACAGGGCAGAAGTTTTCTACCCTGAAGATGAGTCACATTAGCTCTCGAAAGCTTTCCAGAACTAACCTGGTTGATAGTCCGAGAGAATATATTCATCAAATTGTCAGTTAACAGTACCTAAATGGTAATGATCTCTTTAACACCAACTTTGAGACATTCAAAACAGTAAATTAGTATAAATACGTTTCAATTGGCTTGCATCTTAACCTCGAAAATCGCAAGTTTATCTTTTAACGGTACGTGATCATCAACACAAAGTTTTAGTGTGCGAGACCAAGACTCGATCTTTCCACAACTTATGCTCCTCCAAGATGATACGATTTAAGGAACTTTTCAACAAAGATTAGCAAATAGTCCAAACTTACCTGTGCTCTCTGTTCCAGTGACATCTGGGCATGCCTGGTAGCGGAGGAGCAGGCGGGAGTGCTCCGTGCAGGAGTCTATCCGGGACACGGGACTCCTGCAGTCTCCGGAGCCTCTGTTGTAGGTGAAGTTGAAGGGTCCCTGAAATGGACAGTCCACTGGTTCGGCATCGGCGCGGAACATGGAGTAGAGGCTGGCATCGCCCGTGATCTCTGCGCACACATGCTCCAACGAATCTTCTGGTACGCAGAATGCTGGAAAGACCAAGACAAAGGAAACATTAATATGTCTGCAATGAAAAATATTTCTTAGTGAAATATAGGATTTGCACATACAAACTGTTCTACCTACACGCATTGGTTTTCTGATTGGGTCCAACTCGTCACTGAGACAAGTAATGCAATATTCTTGACCAAAGTATTATAGTATTGAAGCTTTTCTCGTGACGGATGACGAGCAGACAGACTCTCTCGGGTGAGTTCTGGAAGGATTTCGAGAGCTAACATTCTCTCATCTTCAGGATAGAAGGAACCTGGGTAGAAGTTCTCTGAAGATAAGTGATCTTAACTCGCGAAAAGACTGGGAATCCTACCAGAACTCACATGGTCGATAGCCCGAAGGAATGTTTTCATCATTCTCGACCAAGCTCAACAAACGTCCTTGATACCGCAAAGGTCACAATGACGAGATTACGTCCGATATTTTAACTGGGCAAGCAAGTGGAAAGTCCTATGCACTTGAAAGGATGTCTAACCTTTACTCCGCACGCCTCGACTAAACCAGCTGCAGGTGGAACAATTAAACCACACGTTTATCACACTATGAGTCGAAAGACTATCTCTTTAATCCCCAATAGAAGATCTGAAGAGTTTTGTCATAAAAGCTCAGTATAAGGCATGCAATCTCTCTATTCTCCATAGCAAAATAAGTTCACTGTATGCCCACATAGGCTAATCGTGACAACTACTGTGAAATGTGCCTCCACCGGGGATAGTATGATTAATATGACACCTTCCATAATAGACAAATATATCATTAATAAATAAGAGACATTTCATACGTACGTTCCACAGAGACTAATCGCAAACCTGATTCAGATTGAAATGTTGTCTATCCATCACTACAGGAGAAATGAGTTGATGGGGGTGTAAATGCTGATCTTATCGTTACCGGCCATTCCCGAAAAACCTATCCTAAGCATTTCCCAACTCCAGAGAGCACTCTAAATGGGGTTGACAACCTGCTTCAGGAGGAGAAGCCAACGAGAACGCCAAGGATCGAGATCGGTCGCGAGAGCGCGACAGTGCCGGACGCGGAGAATCGACTACAGGGCCGCCCAGAAGCCGTCGGGCCCAACCCGGAGCCTGTCCAGCGAGATGTCTCAGGCCAGCCAGCGGGACCAGCGCCCAGCCGACCGTTCCAGCGTCCAGGCGATCCTGATATAAGTACCCGCCCCTAACTTCTTCCTTTTATTATTCTATTGGAGTGCTTACTAAATAAAACTCAGTCATATAGCTACTCAATTTGTGTTACGTTAATTACCTGCTCTACCTCTGACTCGTCGCCCGTTGGTCAACGGGTCGGTCCTACCACCCAAGCGTGAACCTCACTACCACATATATACAATCAGTAACTGCAGCCGGCGTTTGGTCCTACGGCCAATAGTATACTCTGTAGGGTTCAGTGTTGCCCTGTGTGTTGTCCATGTACAGGGTGAGTGTCCTTTTACAACACGGTTAAGGTACTTTAGTCCTCTGAAGAGGACTCGTTTTGTATGTGACGCATCCACAATTTTAAATTCAATAAAATTAGTTGATTACTACTGTGAATACTAGTTCATTTTTTGTTTGATTTGTAGGTCAGCGTTTGAATTTTCAGTAGTAGTTCTCTATTTTCACAAGCTTCTACATAATTGAAAATCAAGATAGTTCCCTATTTAGATAGCGGGGAAATGTCACGATCATCAATGAGGTATGGCTGGCACAAGTATGAAATGAAGAGCTCGGGTGTAAAACATGGTGACATTTTGTTCATTTCCGAATTCATTAAGAAAAAAGGTTATTAGAAGCTATACTGTAGATAAATTGTTTTCGTGTTATGTTTACCAATTTCAGAGGGCAAATTATATGACATGACAATTTCACTCAACTTGAAGGATGGCACATTTTACTTTAAATCAAAAATAACCAAAATGTCACTTACCATATTTTACACCCGAACCCTTAAATTGAAAATTTAGTGTTTCTGGTTTAGATAAGTGTTTTGAGCTACAGTGGAGGAAGCGTGAAAAGTGATATTAAAAATGCCATTTTCAGAAAAATAATACAATTTTTGCTTTGACTTAAAAAATGAAAATATCTACGTGGTGGCACGAAAACCTAGAAGCACAGCGTACGATTATATTAAAATCAGGACACCACACGACTATTCGAAATAAAATAAGATTTAAAAAAAATAAGATCTTCAGGCGAACGAAAGGATCTCTATCTGGAAGCTAGACTGAGAAAAATTTCGTTTCCAGTCGTCTCGTCTTACAACGCCGCCTTTCCGTCTTTTCATCTGTTCCTTCTCTACCCACAATTCCGTTTCAATCTGTTTCCTTCCTTCCTTTCGCCCATTGTTCGTTGGACTTCTTTTATCTGACACCGCTTTCCATTGTGCTCAATAACTCGTGAAGAAAGAGGGCTAGGATTTAGAGAGCCCGTGCAGCAGAAGGAAGAAGGGGTGGGGAGGGGGCAGAGGGGGGAGGAACTGCCAATAAAAGCGACAGACAGACATCAAGGAGGTAATTCGATTCCTCATAGCATTTAGAGGCTTGCATCTTCTCTGCTTCTTTTTCATGTATGGGATATTGGTGACAGTACAATGGATCCCGTGGAGAATATTAAGAAATTGCGGATTCCACATGGCGTTCTTTGGGCGTATTTACACCCTCCGAGATGAATAAAACTTTTTTTTCCTTCCCGGGAACAAGAAGCATCATAATCAGGAAGAAGTCTTACGGGAAATCTAATATTACAGTCAAACGAAAAGGAATAAATTACATTTATCGACCGTCTCGGAAACTCTACGTTCATCAATTCAGCGAGACCAACAAATTCGGATCACCACAACAAGAACGAGTAATGAACCGAATCAATTCATTCGTGATTGATGGGTGTAAAATGCAATTCTTCACTTCGTGTTTTCCGCGAATGGTCTTGCCAGACAACACAGCACATGCGCAGAGCGTTGAGGGCGTGTCTACGCATGCGCAGAGCATTGAGGTCATTCGCAGTGAATGAATATTTGTTTAAACTTTACACGTCAAAGCCTTACTATGCGCAATTATCTTACACCACCAGGATTGTCGATTAATGTTTTGGTTACATAATTTTCATTCACGATTTCGTAAGTACCTTAAGTACCTAAAGGTTCAATTCATGATATTTTGTTGCACATACCTAGGTACATGCTGATGAAAAATGGCGATGACGTAATACAGAAACCTATTTTAAGAACCTCAAATTCGTACAAATTGTCTCGATGTGGGGGTGGGGACAGGAGTGTTATACTTACATCTACTGCTGCGAAGTATGGCATGCTCTGCATGTGGTCTTTTGCTGAATCACTGCGATACATGATTTCTCGCGAAATCTGCTATGTTTAAATGTTATGTGGGTGTTACTTTGAATTCTTGTTGACGTTCACACACGAGAGAAAAAGAGAGAGATAGGAAGGGAAAGGAAGGAAGGAAGATACACAAAGGGAAAGGAAAGAATGGAATGGAAAGAAAGAAAGCAGGAAAGGAATGGAAGGAAAGAAAGAAGGAAAGGAAGGGAAGGAAAGAAAGGAAGGGAAGGAAAGAAAGAAAGGAAGGAAAGGAAAGAAAGAAAGGAAGGGAAGGAAAGAAACAAAGGAAGGGAAGGAAAGAAACAAAGGAAGGGAAGGAAATAAACAAAGAAAGGAAGGGAAAGAAAGAAACAAAGAAAGGAAGGGAAAGAAAGAAACAAAGAAAGGAAGGAAGGAAAGGAAGGATAGAAAGGAAGGAAGGAAAGGAAGGGAAGGGAAGGATAGAAAGGAAGGAAGGAAAGAAAGGAAGGAAAGGAAGAAAGGAAGGAAGGAAAGGAAGGATAGAAAGGAAGGAAGGAAAGGAAGGATAGAAAGGAAGGAAAGAAAGGAAGGGAAGGAAAAGGAAGACAAGGAAAGAAAGCAAAAGAAATAGAAGTTGCTAAGACTTGCAACTTTCAGCTGCGAGTAGCTAAAATTAGCACAGCACGCGCTTAACTTGCGAATCCCTGAACCAATCTTCATAATCACTTAAAATCACTACATGGAGTAAAGTCGAGGTGGTTTCGGTGCCAAAATGTACAAATGATATTAACCTTTTGGTGCCGTGAGACTTTTCAAAACCTGCCGGAGTTTATGTCCCCAGATACCAAGACAGGCTCCCCTCCCCCTTTCCTCTGATATTTCCAAAGACCCTGGTTTGGCCAGGGGCGGAGAAGCAACAACGCCTGATTTCGTTATCGGGATTTTGGGAGACGAGTTAAAGGGAAGGAGAGGAGGGGGGAAAACCCGAGAACGCCCCTGAAGGCGAATCGAAGCGACGCCACAGAAAGTGGGCCTCCCTGTTTGTGTGTGTGCGAAGAGGAAAAGGGAATTTGGGAGGGAGGCAAAGGGAGAGGGAGAGCCAATACACCCCGCAGGTGAATACGTCACCGAAGATGCTGAAGACACAGCCAAGTAATCAACGCTTCCTCCCCCTTACTTTCAGCGTACCAACGTCCCGAGGCAAACACAATATATTGACGAACTGCATATGTGCCTGGGTGTGCGTGTTTGAGGGAACGTTCCTCGATCCAGGTTATTAGCGCACAGACCTCAGGGGTAGTAAACAGAAGGTTCTTTGATTGAGTGTACGTCTTTGTACACACTCCGCGCTCAAGGTTGGAAAAAGAGGCGAGTCCATAGCTTTCGCTTCACTCCTGTTCTGAGTGAAGGAGGTACTATAAGACTTAAATAATAGCCATAACATTCATAAACAATGACACCTATTCAAGGACACACAGTTTAAAATGGTATTTAAACCATTGTGGTAAGGCGAAGTCCTGTTTTAATTCCATTTAATGCAGAGATAGGCTAATCGGGACTGGACAGTTTATAGTGAGATCCGAACTATTAAGTGCCTCCACCGCGTATCGAACTCGGGACCCCTTGATTACAAGTCGACGACGATACCACTGTGCCATCGAGGAGGCCTGAGAAGTCCCGGAGTTTTTGTTTCAAGTCCACTTTATGCACAGATAGACTGATCGAGACTACGCACACAGTTTAAATTGGGATCCGAACTACGTATGTGCCTTCATCGGGTATCGTACCCAGGACCCCTTGCTTACAAGGTGGCGACATTACCACTAGATCATCGGGGAGGCTCTCGCGAAGCTATCCATGAACATTTCTCTAGACTGACGATTTCACCAATCACGCCACAGCGGCCTGTCGTTCTGCTGTGGCGTGAAACTTTGCAGCTGATTGGCTTGTTTTCAAGAAGTATGTGTCGCGTGCGGCTTGTCGCTTCGGTCTGAAATCTTCCTTCGAGACTGTGCCAAGTGTCGCGCGTCATTCCCCCCCCACCCTGTGAAGGATCAAAACAGGGCGGAAAGTATCAGCAGTTATCGGTAAGTAAAATCAAACAGATGCTTTCCGATACCGATACCACTGGTATCTGCCGATGCATCGGCTTCGACTCGGCCGTGGCAGAGTGGTTAGCACAGCAGGCCACGAAGACAGGAGTCCCGGGTTCGAATCCCGGCCTAGGCGTGGCTGTTCTTAGAGAGTGTCACTTCATAAATTTTAATCATATCATCACTCATACCCATATTCGAGATTATCCAAAAGTGGCAGAAAAGCGAAGTACTTGTTGACGATATCAATACACACAGGAGAGAAAAATAGAGACAGGAAGGGAAAGGAAGGAAGGAAGGAAGACACAGGGAGGGAGAGGAAGGAAGGAAGACACAGGGAGGGAAAGGAAGGATGGAAGGAAGACACAGGGAGATAAAGGGTGGAAGGAAGACACAGGGAGATAAAGGATGGGAGGAAGAGACAGGAAAGAAGGAATAGACAGGAAGGGAAAGGAATGAAGGAATATACAGTAAGGGAAAGGAAGGAAAGAATAGACGGGAAGGAAAAGGAAGGAAGGAATAGACAGGAAGGAAAAGGAAGGAAGGAATGGACAGGAAGGGAGAGGAAGGAAGGAATAGACAGGAAGGGAAAGGAAGGAAGGAATAGACAGGAAGGGAAAGGAAGGGAAGGAAGCGAAGTAAAATGAATCATAATCAATGAATTAAACACCTACATATATTACTAAAGCCTTAAGACAGCAGGAAACCAGCTTCCAAACGACCCAACCACAACCTTGGATCTAGTTACAGCGGACCGCATCACCTGCATCACCTTCCGCCTTCATTCTCGCTTCATCAGGGTCCCCTTGCTCCAGGCGCCCCCTGGGGACCCTATTAGATTGCATCCACGGACCACCGTTAAGAGAACCCAGAACGTCTAACATTCCCGCAGGTCGAATCAAAACCAAGGATGACAAATAAAGACATTAGGAGATCGCACCGTCAGCACTTCACCCCTACCTTAGAAACTTCCACCCTCACCACCTCCAGTCGCCTGTCCCCCACCCCCTTTGAGCCACAAAAATAAAGCACCGCGACCCAGGTCCGCGCGTTAGAACTCTTTTGTTTGATCTATCTATCTTTCCGCTTCATTTATCTCTTTCCCCGGGATAATGTACGTGGAATCCGAAACGCACGGAGCCGGTAGGGGGATGGGGTGGAGGATGGGGTGGAGGATGGGGGGAGTGGACAGCAGAAGTTGCGCCCCGAAACGGATGACCCCGCATAAAAATTTTGTGATTTGTGACTGCTTAATTCAACCGACCAACACCGCGTTCAAGATGATGTTCTGGAATTTAGGGCACGATTTCGTAGGTCTGCATCATTGTTTGTTGCCTTGAAATGTTTGCAAGCAATGAATTTGCGGAACAGAATCGGAAAGAGAGAGACGCAGAGACAGTGAGAGAGAGACGCAGAGGGACGAAGACAAGAGAGAGAGAGAGAGAGAGAGAGAGAGAGACGAGGAGAGAGGAAGAGAGAGACACAGAGAGGCGAGGAGAGAGAGAGACAGAGAGAGAGGGGAAGAGAGAGACAGAGAGAGAGGGGAAGAGAGAGACAGAGAGAGGGAAGAGAGAGACAGAGGGGAAAAGAGAGAGAGACAGAGGGGAAAAGAAGAGAGACAGAGGGGAAAAGAGAGAGAGACAGAGGGGAAAAGAGAGAGAGACAGAGGGGAAAAGAGAGAGAGACAGAAAGGAAAAGAGAGAGAGACAGAAAGGAAAAGAGAGAGAGACAGAGGGGAAAAGAGAGAGAGACAGATGGGAAAAGAGAGAGAGACA